>NC_060883.1:1016382-1616382 GCF_021901495.1 Neodiprion virginianus
AAGAAAGATAAGAGGAGAACGGAGCTGCAAGAAGAGGGAAGAAGCGAGCGAGGTATGTTACACAACGTATAATATACCTTGAAATGGTGCAGAGGTACGATATATGAGGAATTGGTGCGTGAAACAGCAACAGCAGCGGCGCAGTGGCAGCGTTAGGGGTATAACTGTCAGCTATATTACGAGATAGTTGGAGGATAAATGATAAAAGGTTGTATCAGAGCGTGGAGGGTGAGGGGAGAGAAGAGCTTGGCAGTAAATTAAATCCTTTCCTCAAACATTACAGCCAAGCGATGATTAACGATAACACGTACCGGTCAACGATCGTTCACTTTTTCTGTGTAAAGTGAAAACTTCTAACCGATTATGTCGGGAACGAGGTTTGGTACGATAGAATTGATATAACACTATTTTATGTACCAACACTTTTATCGCTATGTAATTTTGTTTATTTTTTCAAAAAATACACTCTTTATCAAGAAAAATTAGGTTTTACATGTATACAGTGTTGCGGTACTCACTGGTCAACAAAATTTTTTAACAAGTAAAGTGATTACTGATTTTGAAATACTTTGTATCCTTGTTACAGAATCATATTTTTATTTTGATTCGATGAGGTTTTATTATTCATACTTTGTTAAATTTGCGAAAGAGTTTTGCAGGGCGAGAATCGAGCGGAAGACGATGAGAAAAGCTCGGATCCGAGAGGGAGAGAGAGAAGGGGGGGGGGGGGGGGGGAGGTGGTGGAATAATCCCGCGAGAGAGAAGGGCGCGTAACCTAAGGTCCACAGTTGATTAATAATTATCAGGATAATCCAATTAAGCTTATGCATGGAAAGTGAAGTGGCAGAGCGGTACCGAAACGTTAGCCCGACGCCACCGTAACGACGACCCTCGTCAACGGGGCGCCGAACCCGAAACCCTGCAGGACTATAAGGTAACATCTACCACCACCACCACCATAGCCGTAACCTATCGGCGAATAATGCCGGGTTACAAGGGCGCCCGTGTTTCCCAGGGAACACCCGCGACCTCCTCCACCTACCACCTCTCGAACCCTCGGGAACTCTCGACTTCGGCAACGAACCGAGAAAGCGCCCGTTTTATTACGCCCGCTTTGCAGGACAGGCATTAATTGTTTATTTCCGATTTTCCCAGCTTCCTTTTCATTACTTCGAACCTTAATTCGTTGATTCCGCTTGATTTTTCTTCTCTTCGCGAGGTATCTTCTATTTTCACGCAACTATAATTATACCGTTAAACGGCAGGGTGGCCACTGAATCTCGATCGCGATATTCCCCAACTTCTCCAGATTGTCCAGAGAAAAATCTTATAACTTTCCCTCACCAATTCGTATAAATTGTTTATGGCAAATTGAATGAAATAAAAAAATTGCACGTTTTCCATACGATAATTATTATTTTTATCCGTGTAAAAGTAGAAAGTAGAGTAAACAATTTGGCAAACGATTCCCCGACTGTTCCAGGATTCCCGGATTCCGTAAAATTTCCAAGTTTTCCAGATTTCCCCGACCTTTGGCAACCCCGCAAAGATACCATGCAGCGTAATTTCTTATCGATAATTTCTTGTCGCCGGTAATCACCGTGTGAATCGACGAACTTGACGACGCGATTTCGAAGAGTTGTTGGTCGGTATCGTCTTCTTCTTCAACATCGGTCTCCATTATTCTGGTCAGACTCATCACCGTCCCCTTCAGCTTCGCTGTCGTGACACGATGCGATAAATCCTTCAATTTCCACACTGGCTTCTTCGTCCATCGTCATTTGTACATACCAACTTTACAGCAATTTCTGCATTCGAGAAGGCGATAAAAGATGATCGAGCGTCTCGTCGTAGCGAGGCGTTGCGGAGTGGATCATGACCGTTTCACCGAAGCATCTCTCAGGTGTTTACAAGATATAACGTAACATCATGCGGGATATACACGTAACGCGAAGTGATGTGTAATACAGTAACCACAGTGCTCGTCGTCGTCGTCGTCCTCCTCCTCCTCTCCTCCTCTTCTTCTTCTTTCCCGCAATTTCATCCCTCTAGCCGCGATACAACGTTGCTCAGCCACCCTTAAACGACTCATCGAGCGGCGCACCATTTTCATATACATATTGATGCCATAAACCGCGTAACACAATTTTCTCAAATGACCTGAAAGGGTGAAGGTGGAGCTACGGGGGAAAATGGAAAGGGAGTGACTGACACTCGCGAAGCAACCGACTGCCCTAGCTGTGCAACCATTTCGGTAAGTGAATTTCGAGTTTACGTGACCGTGGGGCAACCCATACACTCAACGAAATCTCATGATACCAAAAGCTCTTCGAGGTTCTTTCATCTCCTCTTCTTCTCCTTCTTTCGAGCGATTGCTCACGTGATTCCGGCATTGTTTTTTTTTTTTAATAATGGAATGATCACTTCTTGTTCTTCTTCTTCCTCTTTTCCTTCACGAGCCACTTGAGGGCATCTTAAATGTCCTTCACTTCGTGACCGATCCAACTCAAATAATAATTACTTCTTCTTCGCAAGTCGAGTATCAACTCCGGCGAACCAGTTCGCCAAGTTCTCAGTAAGAAGACGAGACTCTCCCTCTCTCTCTCCCCCTCTGCCTCTCTCTCGTTTTACCAGCTCCTCGATCTTCCCTTATTCCCATGGCAAGGATGAGGATGAGGCGAGACGAAGTGCGGGGAGGAAGTGGAGCGCGGAAAAGTGCGTTAAACTTAACTCAGGATCACCTTTTCTCTCAACGGCGGTGAAAAAGTCATCCTGATATCTCTTCTCGCATCTTCTTATTTCTTTCCTCCCTCTCTCATCGAGGTTGTAGCAGCGCGCAGAAAAGAGAAGACGAGATGAATTAGAAGCAGATGATCATGTCAAGTTTTCAGAAATCGTCTTTCGCCTCGAAACAACATTTCAACCTGTCTTCTCTCTTTCCCCGTCTTTGCGTTATACCTCAAACCCGTATAAATTATCTGTAAAAACGTTCATTCTTTCGACTCCTGCATCAAAGTAAATCGTGAAATTTCTCTCTCTCTCTCTCCTCCAATATACTCACTTTTATATCGTAGCACGTATAAGAAGAAGAAAACCGACTCGAGACGAAAGGCAGGGCAAAGCAAATGAAAAGGGGGACGAGATTGGGTACGAGATGGAAATGCCATGACGGCTGATAAAATTTTCTCTCCTCCCGCCCCTGCGTCCGTGAAACTGACCCATAAAACCGCACGTTTCGTTCAATCCACCGAATGCAGAGTACGATTCGGTTATACGAGCAGCAGAAAAAAAGGGTAGACGGTGATGAAAATTCTCAATAAAGAAAAAAAATAAAAAATAAAGTCGACTGTTACGATTTATCAGCTGTTTAATTTCTCTTCTGGATTCTTTTTTTCCTTGCCTTTCCTTTCCTTGCTTGTGATACCAACAGCATCACGGCAGTGACAAGCAGCCTCGTCAGGAGTGACGATTTGGAATTAGTTTAGAAACATTCAGCATCTTCCTTTTCTTTTATCTCTCTCTCTCTCTCTCTTTCTCTCGAGGATTTACAATTGAATCCGTGTAACAGCATCTGTAGACTGCTGCGTGGGTTTGGTTGTAGGATGTGAAGGAAGGAAGGAAGGAAGAAACGAACCCCTCGCCTACATATATCATTGCAGAACAGGCTTCTCGGAGATGGCAAACTATTTGGACCACCGTGCAGAACGAACGAACGAAGAAAGAAAGAAAGGAAGGAAGGAAGGAAGGAAGGAAGGAAGGAAGGAAGGAAGGACGCGGAGTTATAAATTTCGGATCCCCGCTCTCGAGTAGGAGCGGTACAGGATTCCCAGGACCTTAAACCTCCGAAGCGTATCACCCGCCGGATATTAACAAATTAGACCTAAGCTAAGCTCAAGATGGATCGAATGATTTGATTCCGCCAGGCTGTTGCAGTTTAATTTCCTCGTTGCATATACGCCGTCGATCGATCGATCGATCGATCATCGGCACCGGTATCGGGGAAATTAAGCGGAATCAACCGTCTCGAATATCGTAAGTAAGTAAATAAACGGACACGTCAAAATTAGTTTTAAGGCAAGTAAATATACACGCGTAGAGTGGTAACTTTCTCGTAAACAAATTGTTCCTTCAATTTTCACAATTGTTTTCCAATCAATTTGCTCCCGGCAATAAAAGTAATAATAATTTACATTAAGGTATTATAACAACAAGGCAGTCGATTTTGCACATGCTTACCCAGCGTGAAGGAACATGTAGAATGCGAACCTCCAGAGCTCGAGACGTTTGTCCGGTCGGTATATGAAGACACTGTCGATCGGAACGGGACCCGAGGGGTTGACCTCGCCCATGGCGACGGTGTAGTAGGTGAAAAACCCGAGCTGAAAAATACACCAAGGTATATTCTCGTTATACTTCTCTTCTTCATCCTCTTCCGCTTGCATTTATTTTTTTCATTTGTTTTTAGTTTTTCTTTTATTTTTCCACCCCACCGCGCTTCATTTCTTTCCTCGTAAAGAAGAGTTGGCTGCTGCTGCTGCTGCTGCAGGTCGAGATAACGAGTGAATATTATGATTTTCTTTCTCTTTCAGCTCCGCGACTTGGGTATTCTAGAAACCCTCGCGCGGCTAAAGGTGCGGGTATATATAATATAAATCAGCGAAAACAATATCAAGCGAGGAAGAAAAGGAGAGGAGAGGAAAGGGAGGGAAGAACCTTTCCATCGCCGTCGTCTTTCCCTGGGCCATCACCCACCGTCCCTTTTCCTTTGCCTTGTTTCACCACTTTATGTTTGTCATTCCGTAATTTAATTAACAAATTCCTCTCATCTTCCCTCCCTATCCTATCGCGACTCTCCTTCGTCTAATTTCCTCCTCTGCATGCCACTCGCTTACGCCTTCCAAACTTAACCCGTCATAATCCTCGATATCGGATACTTGTCACAATATTATTATTACCATCATTATCACATACAACGACGTGTTTATACGGATGGAAATCCGTCAAATATTCATGAAAAACAAAGGAAAATAACAAATAAATAAATAAAATAAAACGTTCGTAATAATTAGGCTCCGGATTAAAGTGTATCCATTAATTTCCTCCCGGAAGTCAGTCCGGGAAGAGTCGGAAATTCGACTTACGTACGCCTGCGCAGCTAAGGACGTGGATGCCGCGCAGAGTGTTACCGAGAAATGAAAAAAGCGGAAGTGGTCAAACAGCCACATCATCCCCTGGGGATTTTACACCCCGCATAAGAATGGGGGAAAGGGTGGCACCGCACCGCATCGGTGGTCGGGTCTGAGGCTCGCTTATTCAATTCAGAACGCGATTCGCTTTTACGCGTGCCGTGCAGAGTTTAATCCGAATTTATGAATACCTACGATGGTGCCGGGGGGTTGGTCGGTTCGTTGGGTACGCGACGGCTTTCTACCTTCTCCTCATTCTCCTCCTCCTCCCCCTCCACGTATACAAAGAAGAGAGTACGTAATATATAGAGCTATATTTTCGCGCCGCCTCGTCCGAGAAAGAAAGAAAGAACGGAGACTGAATAGATAAAGAAATATGCAAAAATGAAGAAAATATATTCCTCTGTTTTCCCTTCCTCGTCTTGCGAAACTTATACCTTTAAACGACAATCGCAAGACAGTAACGACGAAAGGGGGAACGGACGTCCGGTGATGAGGGGATGAAGAACAGAAGGGTTGGAGAAAAAAAAAAATCCAAGATCCGTAAAAAATAAGAGAAAGAGAAACAATATGAAATGAAAAAAAGAAGGAAATAACGAGGAACATATCGCGCCAGCGGACTGATATAGTCGCGGCGAAAGAAGCGGTGCGAACTAAGGTGAGGAGAGGCGAGGAGGGGAGGAGAGGTAAAAGAGAAAAAAAAAAAAAATTATAGGACGGGATAGGAAACCTTATTACAGGGAGGGATGAAAGGCGGTTTTACAACCCCGCAGCTTCGCATCTCGGTGCTCCGAGGAACAAGAAGACGAAGAAGAATAAGAATAAGAAGAAGACGAAGATTACCTAACCCACTCTTCTCCCACCCTTCTTCTCACTCTCTATCTCTTCATAAAAAACAAAAACTGAAAAATGAAAGAAAGAGTGCAAAAAAAAAAAAAAAGAAAAAAAAAAACAAGAAGAAGAATTTAAAAGGGTCGAACGGGGGTTTGTATTACGTATACATGTATACGCAAAGGTGACGGAGACTCATTCTTATGTATAATGCAGCCGAAGTACGCGCGGGCGAAAATTTCATGCACAATCTTTGCAGTAAATTAGACTTGTGATTTTCGCATAAATTCTTTGTAAAAGAAAGAAAAAAAATATGTATTTTCACAGTATTGCGGAATAAAAGTTTGTGCTTGTTTTTTTTTTTAGATGCAATTAATAACAACTGGCAACACTTATCTTGTAACATAATTGATATGCGTGAGCGTTTGTTCACAAAATTGTTTTTTTTGCTTCTCTTTTCCAGCAAGATCCGCAAAACTTGACGTCATTGCGAAACCTGCAATATCGCTTACTGTACTCATACGTATATCGTAGCACGTATAACAGAATACAACTGAACTTGCGCATAGAGACACGATGATATAATAACTCTCAGAAATGGCGGGGAATGAAAATCGATCGCTTGGACCTTCCGCCGCGTGCTTGCTCACCTAATGCTATTTGCTGCAATTGGTGCACTTTCGCATCGATCCGAACAATGATATTATTATAAACTGACGTACGCCGTACGTTATCTACATCGATTAATCCCACGTTACACGCCGCTAGCCTAATCGAAAGGTGAATTTCACGTTAGGTTCAGCCAACGTGTGCGTATATATACGTACAATTTACGCCAATGACACTTTTAATATTAATATAATTATTTCGATAAAACACTACGATAGATGGAATTGAGAATCTGTTGTTGGCTCGAAAAATTAAAAGAAAATAACAGACGACAAGTGAATGGATAAAGACCTTGTTATGCGGTTTTTTTTTTTTTCCCACCTCCTCATTTTTGCCCGCGCAGCGCACGATCATTATTGTATTATATCAATATTCGCAGCGGCACGAGAGCGCGAGGAAGCACTCACCTAAATGAAGAATTCTCGAGGGTCGAACCTCCGCCTATGCACGCAGCAGCTACCGCGATTCTTTTTACATGATCCGGCAGAGTGGGTGCACTATAAAGGTGGGTATATCTGTGTACGATATACGGGTGGGTACCACCATATTCAACCGCGAAAGTAACCGTATGTGTAACGAAACTAGACTGCAGAGAGCGATACGCCTATAGCGGAAAGAGAAAAGTGGGCATATTGTAAAAACGAGGCAGGATCCTCGAGAGAAATGTAGACAGGTATGCGATACGTACGCGTGTAAGAATGGCTGGAAAAATATTACAAAGTATAACGAACGAGCCTGGAAAAGCGAAGGAAAAACAAAGGCCAATATTGCTGATAGAAATCGAAGAATGGAAAAATTGTCGACAAGTTTGTTTTCTTCTCTCGTCTTTTATTCCTAACCTGAACCCGAGATATCCGCATTGGTTGTACACGTTATCCTGTCGTACACACATTTGCTGTCTCCCTCCCTCTCTCTCTTGGGAAAATGAAGAAATGCATTTTGTAAACGATTCGAGTTTAAGAAAAATGGTAAATTCGCACCTTTTCTGACTCCTTGAACGTAATTCTAAAACAGCTCGATAATGATTTTTTTTTTTTTGCTTCGGACGTATCGTCGGCTGAAGCTAACAGTCAGAATTAGCAGCGAAACGTTCTAACGTTCGTTCGAGTAATGCAGCGTGGTCGGAAAATCCACATTTCGTGAAACACCTTGAACCCCCGATACTTTACTAGAATTCTACGAGGATGAAATTAAACTGCATTTCCCTATTTCCAAAAGCTTAAGCCTCAGCTTCGTTGATCCTCGTCGCTTTCGCCAGTTTCTTCCAATGCTGTTGCAGAGTAAAATACCGACTTCCCCTCCCCTCGACTACCTAATTGCCTCGCAAAGACCACGGGACTCGCGTGTCTCGGTGTAGGAAGAACACCCCGAGTCGTCAAATACGCAAGTATATGCCTAGACGTTAGTCGAGTAATATTAGCGTAATGTAAATAGGAAGAAGTAGAAGAAGAAGTAGAAGAAGTAGAGGAAGAAGAAGAAGGAGAAGATGGTTAT
This sequence comes from Neodiprion virginianus, assembly GCF_021901495.1. Taxonomy (NCBI): domain Eukaryota; kingdom Metazoa; phylum Arthropoda; class Insecta; order Hymenoptera; family Diprionidae; genus Neodiprion; species Neodiprion virginianus. The sequence goes on from NC_060883.1 coordinate 1,024,563, forward strand.
CCGAGGGCATATTTATTGCCCGAGCAGTAAAGCTAAGGTGGCTCCGGTTAGGCTGCTGGTTCTGCGCTCCCTCGCCGTTGTTTCAACCCCCTGAAACTCGCCGTATTTCTGTTATCTTTCGGATGGCACGCGATGTCGACTAGGCAGGTACCTTTACTCTCCGCGTCCGCCTTCCCTACTTCCTTACTTCCTTAATTCCTTCGCCTCGTCATCGTACTAATACCCCCATAGTGTGCGTATACAGGGTTTAGAAAATTATAATCATTACTCTTGTTAAATGGGATATTTCTCGAACCAGCCATATAGCGCGAGCTAATGTTATTGTATTATACGCATGTGCCCTGGTGTAGGGCAAACAAATTTCACTCGACGATGAGGAATCGATAATTTATGTGTGACGGTGGCGCGAGGTGATCGAGGAATAATAATATAAGGGTTAGGGTGAAATATTCACCATCCTCGTTCGCTCTTCGCTGACTTACATCGCAGGACTCAGGATTAAAATACCTACGGTGAATTACGGAGCTGAGGATAAGATGATGCGGCTCCTGCGTCGACCGATAGTTTGTAACGAAAGGCAACGTGGTAGATCATCGACAAACAAACAAACAAACAAACAAAAAACAAAAAAAACAAACAGACGACGCATCTGAGAGGAAAGAAAAGTGTTTTAGACGCTTCTCTTCGTTGTTTATTTTAAGCATTGCTAAGCGTTTAAGAACCGACGTCATTAGCGTTATCCGATGCTTAAAAAACGATGAAAATAAGCTCCTAAACATTTATCAATGTTTTTTGCAATACCGTTCGTCGTGGAACTCTTCAATTTTTGATTCTTCGCAAAGATTGAGGTATCTCCCAAGTAAAAAGTACGTCGAAATCGACTGCGGTACCCCGTCAAGGTTCGATCGGATTGCACCGACGATGCTTCGTGGATGCTTCCCCGTGTCTTTTAGCGGCGGTCGCGTCGTGAGAAGCTAACCGGAAAAAGAACGAGAGAGTGAAAGGTACGGACAAAGAGAGATACGAGAGCGAGAGCTAGCGGACGTGTATCTATCCCTCTTTCCGAAATCCTAAATTAAGGAAACGGACACGGAAAGGCACGTGTGAGGAGGGCATAAATCGTCTTCCCCCCCCCATCAGATCCTCCCGAGAGACCGTAAGGCAGACGGGTGGGTAGAGTTGCCGGACAGCCGCGGGACCGAGCGAGGGAGAAAAAACGGCACGCGCCTGCGTTCCGCTCAAATTAGTCTTAAAAGTAGCGACGCTGGTATAGGTGGGTGGGTAGGGAAGGTTATACATACATACATACGTATATATATATATGTACATCCGATGCTGGTGTTGCCGCAGCGACGCTTTTCCATCTTCTTTTCCTTGTTCCCATTCCGAATGCATGCGGCGTGCGTGCAGCGGCAAACTAGTATTTTCGTTTTTCCTCATATTTTTTCTTCCCCCCTTCAATTTTTTTTTCTTTTTCTTTCCTTCCATATCCACCCCAAGATGCAGAGGCCAGGGCACGAGCCGGAGGGGGTGAGAAATGAGGAGGGTGGGCAGAGACATACGGAAAACGAGAACCGAACGCCTTTGCACGAGGCTTAGGTACGCCAAAGTGTAACAAAAAAAAAAAAAAAAAAAAAAAAACGGTCTGTGCAGGGGTGCTAGTTCTTTTTTTTTTTTTTTTGGAGTACTGTTTCGTTCCTCGAGATTAGCCTGAAATATGAGGACGCGGCCATTTGTCGCTTATAAGGGTTGTTTATAAGGGGTGTGGGATTCCGGATCGGCGTGGAAAAAGAGGAAAATAACGAAACAAATGTAAATTTGATTCTCAGTCTAGATACACGTGTGTGTGTGTGTGTGTGTGTATAAATATATATGTGTATATAAGGTACCACGAAAAAAATAAGAAGAAGAAGAAGAAGAAGAAGAAGAAGAAGAAAAAGTATAGCACGTTTTCCGTGTGAAGCGAAAACGACCTTTACGCACCCGCCCTCTGATATACCTACCTACCCTTTACTTTACACGATTCAACCCCTCCACGCGGGCTGTGCCGTTGCTTCTCTCGCGGCCTAATCTCTCGGAAGGGAAGGCGAAAAAAAAAACGAAGGACAAAAAGAAAAACAGGCAACAGAAACACACGAAAAAGGTTTTAGCGATAAATTTGCAAATTTACACGTTTCGCTGAACGGGAAATTAGGGTTTGTTCTTCCGTATCGCGTATCCTCTCTTTTTATATCGTGTGCGTGCTCGCTCTTCGTCCTTCTCCCTTCTCACTTTACCACCTTGTGTCGTGGTATATCTGAGACAAAGGGCTTACCCGAAAAAAGAGAGGGAGAGAGCGAGGGTGGGATAAACCAATAACGTTCACATGGCAGTCGTTATCTTTTTTAATTCAGGATTTGACTGTAATGGTCACGATGAAGGATTCGTCTTATCTAATCGTATGTATAAAAAAATTAAATAACGTTCACCGATCATTCATTGAAATCGAACCGATACATTTTTTTTTTTTTTTAACGAACATAAACGCAACCGTTGCCTGCAAGTTAGACACGAAGAATTTCACCCCCGGCAGAATTGACAATGCGCGAGCAAAAATGAAACACGTCACGCATCATTTTTTCGTCAACGTTTGGTCATCATCGGAAGGATATATAAATTTATCTACACTGCGGAGAACAAAAGAAAAGAAGAACGAGAGGAGTCTGAAATTTGACGAAAAAATGACGGGTGACGTACTCGATTGACCTACAGTTCCAACATCCGTTGCTCCGCTGTATCAGCGAGGTCAAGAAGACTTCGATATCCTTGAAAAAAAAATAAAAAAATAAAAAATAAAATGTGCGATACGTTGCGGTAGGTATACAGCGAAGCAGGGAGTGTCCGGCACATTCACCGCGACACGTCGGAGACGACGGGTCGTTATGACAAGGATATGGGAGGGTTGTCTGCATTATTCGAGTGGACTGCACGTGGGAGGTGGAGGGAGGGGATGGAAGAGAGATGGAGCGGCGTGCATACATGCACGGATGCCTGAAGCATGTAGCAGAGAGTTAACGAGAATTCATGGAATAGCAAGAGCGTCGTTTGTCGCGCGTATAGAGTCTGGATATGCGGTGTTGGTACACGGTAAACGGTATCCTTCAGCGCAGCAGCAGCAGCGCGAGGATAGAGGAGACAGGAAGCTCCTTCCTTCTGGCTAGTGCCACTGCACAAGTCCAGAAACGTGGATTATTTTCTCCCTCAGTCTGTCTGTCTGTCTGGTAGTCTGGTAGTCTGGTCGACTCCCCTGACCCCGTAGTTCTAGCGCGTGTACGTCTCACCCTCTTCATCCCCTGAGCTTTTACGTGAGTGTGTGCGCGCGTTTCCCCCAAAACCAGGAAATACCGCGCACACGGGTATTCCGGAGGTGTAGCGTCAGCGGCATGCCAGGAACCAGTTCCGCTAAGCCGAGGAGACTAGGCGAACTAGGGTTCTAAGACTTTCGGGTTTCTTCCCACCTCCGCCTCCTCGTCCCCTCGTCGAAGGGCGCCGCGATGCCGCGAAGCAAACTGCTCTCTAGACCACGAGATGAAGGGGGAAAGAGAGAAGGGGAGGATACAACTTTCGGTATCTCTCATAGGTCACGGTGGGTGGATAGCTACTACACGTGCGCGCGTAGTTCTTTCTTTTCTTTTCTTTTCTTGTTTTGCTTTCCACTTCAGCTTCCTCATCCTGATCCTGATCCTGATCCTGATCCAGATCCTCCTCCTCCACCTCCCCTGTTTCTCTCTTTCTATCCGTGTTTATTCACACGTAGAAGAACGCGAGGTTAACTAGAGCGAGAAGTATATCTTTCGCAACCCAAGCGCACACCCTCCGACGTCCACCGTATCGTACGTACGATATCCTCCGGTAGGTACCAGCGATATTTATCTAGGCATATATCTCCGATCGGTAAAGAAAAATCACGAAACGATTCGAACCACCGCAGCGATCGGGGGTGGGTTTTATCAGCCCCGTGAATCGTCGTCCTGCCTTACAGGCAATGCTCGAAACTTCCTCTATGTACCCAAATGAAGCTCAACTCGTGGAAACGGAGTGACAAACTTTGCGCGTGGTCAGCGTGAAGCGGTCGGTTGTAAATTGCAGTGGCCGGCTGCAGTTTCGTTCATTCGTTCGTGCTGAAACGCTGCCGGTGCTGTTGCAGCAGTAGCATTTCCAGTCAGATGAGTTTTGACGCTGGGTCGATTGGGTGACCGACCAACCAGGTTGCGTACGCCGATCTTTGGCCGGCAGCCGGCCGACTCCCAAGCATATGGGACATATGGGGTACAGGTTTGTAAAGATCCACGGGTCTCGCAATCTTGTAATCCACGGTGTCCGGTAAAGGATCCGTAAAAAAATTCAATCACATTTTCAAGTTATTCAAGGACGATGAAAATGGAACATTTCAAGGATCACCGGACACCGCGTAACCTCGAACCGAGTCGACGACCGATGGATGGATCGAGGGAATCGAAAGTGAACGGTACAACAATAATTGGTGCGACTTCGCGGTGCGGGATGTGAAATAAAAGAAGCTCGTTTTCCGGTATCCGGTATCGCCTTCTTGTCGCCACGGACGGAAAGCGGAAGAAGAAAATGGAACGAGGACCCTCAAGGAGGGACCACTTTGCTTTGTTGCCACTCGGACTTGACGCCTCCTCCTCCTCCTCCTCCTCCTCCTACGGATAGACGAGCACGGGGCACGTGCGTCGGCTCTCTCTCTCTCTCTCTCTCACCCCCTCTCTTTCTCTCGCACGCACGTAGTAATTCTCTTCTGTTCTGGTCTGGTCTCCGACTCCTCTCAATTATACGCGGTAGAACCGAGTTAATTTCGGCACTTCCCAAGTTTCCTCAGCTTTTTCTTCCTCTTCTTCCCTCTTGTTTTACTTATTTATTTTTCACGAGGCTCGGTGGTGTAGGTATTACAGAACCCAGAGCGTGCGCACGGTTCACCGTCGTCGTTTCCGGCGATGATCCCCAACTCGGTAAGAATTTTTAACCGTTATTAGCTTTCGGAACCATCGCGTACGTGCAGTGCTCGAGTCAACCTGCGACGACGAGTGCACAACCCGAGTGCAGAATGGAGACTCGCTCGTGTAAATACAATGATTACACTGCATCGAATGTTTGTTCAACTGCAGCGTGGTGTGTATGTATGCGCGCGCGCACACACACATATATATACACGTACGTAAGCCATTGCACGGCGCTGGATCGGAGGAAGTCACCGGCCTGCTCCACCTCGCGTAGACTAGATATTGGTTCGTCATATCGAGCACCTTCTTGCGCCTACCGCGCGTAGTGAGCGGTCATGCAGGTAGGTGAACCCTGAAAAGCCTGGCGCCTGGGAAACTGGTAAACACGCAGGTATATACGCACGCGTTTTACTCGATATCGCATCACGTGCAACCGCACTTGTGGCGTGAACAGAAGGCGCTTCTTCTTTATCTTCTTGTTCATTTTCTTCATCGTAGCCAACATCCCGCGGTATTATACTGTTTATAGATAGGCGAAGTGAGGCGAGTTGGGTAGAAATTGAATAGCCGAGGAGGTTCGACGATTTTTTTTCACCACTCGTCCAGGGCCTCCGCCTCATTCTCGTTTTTCTCCATTTTCATCGCTTCTCTGTGTGAGGAAAAATACGCGCAGTCAGGGAGGCTGGAATCCTGTAGTAGGATCATTCCTCCAAATTGCGGACGACCAAGAAGAAGAAGAAGAAGAAGAAGAAGAAGCAGCAGCAGCAGCAACAAACACCAGCTCGGCGGTATATAAAGTAGATAATTTGACTAAGTGACTGGTGACAGCTGTCAGCAGTAAATAAGTAAGTAAGTAAGTAAGTAAGAAAGAAAGTAAGGCGAGCTCGGACCGAAGGAGATAAAGAATGACTTGTATAATTCTCTGATCGAAGGGACATTTTTCCCCGTTTCGAGATGGGTCGGCGAAATTTGCCTTGCGGAATCAGCGTCTGGTTCGGATGCTAATAAAACTGTCACGGGGTTGCAGGTCACGAGGGTGAGGAAAGGCGAAGACGAAGGCGGAGGATGTCCTTCTCCCTTCGTCTCCTTCTCCGCGACCATCCCTCTCGATTGCGGCACCACCAACAGCAGCTGGGAGTCATTTTCCACCAAACGAAATTGCGGTCGCCGCCGACCAAGCAGCCACCTACTACCCCGGTTCCGGTCCTAATGACCAGTCTTATCTCTCTCCTCTCCTCTCCTCTCCTCCACCAACCGCAAGTTATCGGCGAAACGCCGTCACCCCCTCCCTCTACCTCGCGGTGCGCATAAAACCCGATCACTATAAACAGTCCAACGTGATGTCTCGTGGTCTCTCGTGTCCCCGAGATATCCTGATTGTGAGAAAGCCCGAAGGAAGACAGGAGGGTTTCTTGACCGTTATACTACGACCGAGGAGAAAGACGAGAACAAACTCTTTTTCCTTCTACATTAAACATGGTGTCCGGTAAAAAGTCCGTAACAAATTCAACGACATTTCCAGGTTATTCAAGGACATTCGGGAAAAATATACAATGCGTTAATGGCAGAGGGCATTGTACGTAATCGCGACGCGTGAGATTCACGTTATTTCTACTACAACCTGTTAGTGGGTAAAAAGGAAAAACCAGCTCCGAGGTGGGAATCCACTTTTTCTAAAAACAGTTACTCGGCGAGGACAAATAAATATATCGTTCGCGGTACGTCTTAAAAATAGAATATTTTCGGAACTTTTTAAGGAAAAGCAAATTTCGACGATTGTCACGTAAAATAATACCGCAGATCAATATCGTCGCGTTCTAAACTCCAACCACGACTTACGCGTACTTAGCAATCCATTCCGCATCATTCGATCGATTTATATTCACGTACAGTTGACGATCTCTTCGCGATAAAAGTGTCGTCGAGCAACTAATTGGTCTTAAAGGTACGCTAATTGATCAATAATTGATCAGCAATAATTGTCGAGGGTTGAGCAAATCCCGCGTGAATACATTCGGAAGCATTTTGAATCGAGAATGGCAAACAACACCGACGCACGAATACATCGTCGATCGCTACTCGGTTTCCCGTTTACGTTTGCACTTTCGAAGGGTGGTTGTCGGCTCTGCAGCGTGCATATCCACGAAGGTGTCGACCGGTGTCCGTAGAGTATACCACAGAGCCGGTGTTGTTGTTGTACCTCCGCACACGGAGTGACGGACACGTTGCGCGTTTTTATAGCCGTATCGTGTCGCTCGTTGACTCCTACTCTCCGTATGTGTCACGTCGCGACGATTTATATAATTCAACGAATAAATAAAAGGCGTTAATAATGTGATGATATACAGTTACAAACAGCTGCAAAGCGACCCATTTTTCTCTGTACACGAAACTCCATGACTGACAATGAGAGTAAAATTTCACTGGAATCTGAAACTATTCATATTTCATTATCCTGTTAAGAATTGAAGGGCAATGCGTTTTTTTAATTAAAAGTAGCAGAGTGGGTAACGAGTATAGGTGAGAAATCGCCGTTGATAGCGACGGACAACGACCGCACATTATCCGGGGATTTCGAACGGAGAACGAATCAGACGAAGGGATGCAGGTAGCGCGCATGAGGTACGACGTTCGAATTAAGTTGGCAGAAGAAACAAAAATAGAAGAGACCGACCGACTGTCCGGAGTCCGGAAACGAGTGCATGCTCGTCTATGGATCGAGAGCGGACGAGGAAAATTTTTCCTATCGTGCCTCGAATACCGTATTACGCAGAGACGACGAGGACGATTCGAGAAGCCATCGTCGTCGTCTCCGTCGTCTTCGATCTACGTATACGTGTACGTGCAGTATAGATAAATCGACGCCACATACGTGCGGTATAACCTTATAACCGAAATTGTCGTAACCGTGGGCACGTTTCCTTCGACGTCTCACTCTGGCGCCCGACATGTTCCGACGATAGGATCGAGCGATGCGGCAGGAAGGCTATCTCGTATGCCACGGGTATTCGGAGAGCGTTCGCTAGCGCTTCGGGATTTCTAAATGCACAAATTCGCGAGTACGACGACGCGTGGTACGTAAGGAACAGGGTGTACTCCTCGTCAAGTGTCCGCGAACGCGAATGTACGTTTTTAAATCTGGCGCCATTTATCTGTGGCTAAAAGTTGACAATCGATTGACCGACGGGTACACCTTGCGAGTCGCACGGACACGTTGCGGAAATTGGCGAGCTCATCCGAACCAAGCCGATCGTTTGTTTGATTATTTAACGACAAATCGATAACGGAAAAAGATTAATTTTGAGGTTAGAGTGTGATTCAAACGCGAGGAAGGACTTTTTTTTTTTTTAATAAAAGTTCATCGTCAGACTAACGTTTTTGGTCGTATTTCGTATTATTTTCGCACGATTTTCGCGAATGCGAATATTCGTTACACATCGGCAGGGTGACTCTACCCAGCTCTTCTATGGGTTTAACGTTCCGGCCTAACCCTGGAGAAATAACGTTACATATTCCATCGACTAATCTTTCCCCCGTAAAAAGTAAAAAGCGAGTATTCCATGCACCACCACCGTCGAGGGTCTCTGAATCAAAGTCACCGGAATACAAACAACCGTAGGTGTTGACGGCATAAAGGTACAGGGTACATAGGTATACACGTACAAGGGTAGGCGAGGTGCCGGTGAACACCTGGCGGTAAACGCTTCTGAATTTGTTAAAATTTAAACGACGTTAAAGCTCGCTACGGCGCAACGAACATTCCGTGCAGAGAGTACGAGGAATGAAGATACCCTCACGATTTTGTATACATATACACGCGCATAGAGGAGATACTGCGAAAATGTCGAGAGAAAATACAAGCCAAGTTCTTCCGAGGTATACCATCCAGTTATAATAGCAGCACACCCTGAGATTCTCCGTGCGGCGTTAATACCGTACACGTAGGTACAACTGAAACACTGAAAGACCGAAAGACCGAAACAGGGAAAGCAACGCTCTCTGTGCCGATGCACACACGCGTGTGTTTCTTTCCGCGATAATACAGGTATGCATGCATTGCGTGGCAGCAGTGAGAAGCAGAGCGCAGCGCAGCAAGTTTCAACCGCATGCAGTTGCAACTCTTCCAGCATCCTCCACCGTCTGCATCAGCATACAGACGATATTATCGTTCGATGTACAGATATACAAGATGTTACACATTACGTCCAACACGGGTACGTATAACGTATACGTGTAGGTAACACGCATTAATTTTAACAAAGTTTTCCAACTGTGGCAGGGCACACGTAGGTAGGTATAACGATAATAACGTATAACTAAATAAACGCTTTACCTTGCTAGATATAGTTAAAAGCCGCGGTAACCTAAATCACGGGGAGGAGGAGAGGAAAACATTCCGAGTTGGTGGAGGAGAACATATACATGTATATATATATATATATATATACAGAGAGAGAGGGCGTATAATAATATTACCACTCGCCCCGGAGTTATAATAACGAGAGCGAGAGGAAGGGAGAGAGAGGAGGAGGTGAGAGGGATGAACGATATTTTACACGGTGAAAAGCTAAAAGGCCAGGGAGGAGAGCGTCAGGCAAGCAAGCAAACACCGTGGTAGGAGTGTTTATAACGATAGGTAGGTACGCCGAGCATATGATACTGTCGATTTTTGACTCGGAGGCTTGATGAGGCAAAAAGAAAAAAAAAAAAAAAAATAAGACGAGACGAAACGTCAAAATTTCAACGCTCGATTAATTATCACAAGCTTACATTACGTGTCTCTACATTAATGTCTGCGGATTATAACGATCGGACTGTTAACACCTTATTGCATGAATTACGAGGGATGTCAAATAAAAATTTTCATGAACATCTACGCATTTTTTCCCATCTTTCAATTTTTTCCCGCCTTGGTAACTTCTTTATCGCTCAACGGACCCATATTTGATTTCCGTAAGATCCAAAACTTTTATAACACGTAAATACGAATGAAGGATAAACTCACCTCGACTAGGGTGATGAGGATGATGAAAAGGGGCGGTGGACAGCACGTGTAATGGTCAGCGTAGTATTTCCGATCCCTTTCCTCGGTGAGAAATTCGTCGCCGATCATGCGTACCATCCTGAAATACATTAATAAGGAAGAAATAAGAACCGTGAATTAAAATTTGATTAAAGGAATCGTGTATAAATTTACTCTCCGTCCTTGCGTTAAGTTACGTAGGTACTCGATACAAGTCACGTGATGTCCAACCTAACCTAAGCGTACATCCTTACACTCACACTTTCACACCCACATATATGTGAGAGTTTTTAGTCCTGCAGCAGCGCAAACGGTATTATTCTTCCTTGGCACGATGCCCCGTTTTCGAATGATGCGATCAGAGGATAGAACAAGAAGAAGGAGAAGAAGAAGGAAAAGAAGTCGGATCGAGAATGTACGTGTACGTATACGTGCATACATGTGTGCATGTGTGTGTGGGGGGGTATAGATAGACGGGCAACCATCCATATATGTATGTACGTCTAGAACTGGGGGGTCGATAAAACAATCGTGCTGCGGTTATAGAAGCCGGACCGAATAACTGCGGAGAGAAAATAATAGAGTGAAGGAAGTGAGGGGACATAAGATGGATTTTTGCGGCCGGGTTCGATCCGGCCTCCGCAGGTCTCTATGTTCTTTCTATACGGCACCAGCAAGCAAGAGAGCTTTCGAGACGAGACGAGACGAGACGAGGTCCGTCCTGGCTTCGGGTTGACTGATCGTCCCGATCCTGCACGTCAACATCCACCCGGATATCTCAAGCTAATCTTTACTTCGCACTGATCCACGCGTTGTGCAAGAACGCTCGGATCGGCATCCGAGGACGAGGAAATCCAAATGTCTGAATAGTTCGACGAGCCCTTTGACTTGGACTTTGAACCTGTATCTCGATTGAAATGACTGTACCGGGTCGGCAAAAACAATTTTTTTCTTCATTTCTTTCGTGTTTCTATTGAGATGAAAATGATAAATTTTGATTCTATGCATCGAGTAATAACTAAAACCAATTTGTTTGATGCTCGTCTCTCAAGTTTTTTGATTGATAGCTAGGTGATGTGGGTGACTATTCGGAAGGAAAGGGAAAACGTTTTCATCAAGATGCGATGGACTTTATCGTTATTAATGTTATCAGGGGCGGCATAACGAGAGCATGATGGGAGATTGTGTTTTTTGGGTCAATAGAAGAAGTACAAAAAACATTTGCAGCTTATTGCTAATTATTATTTTTACATAATGGTGATTTAAATGGAAAACTGAAGTTGGTTTAACCGTCAACTTAGAATAAATGTTTGTGAAAATGGTGGTTTCTAGAAAAAAACATACTTTAATCTAATAAAACTATTTTTTCATTCGCTAGTTATGTGGATGAAATCAAAATTCGACATCATTTGACATCCAGACTGGAAATTCTTGGTGACCGGTGTTATCCGTGAACGACGAAGACGACGATGTCCATCAGAGATATTGGACAGATACTGCATAAGCAGAGTTTCGGGTAGCGTGGTACTGAGATTATTTTGAGAGAACAACGCCAGTTCATCATCATCATCGTCATCGTCGTCGTCGTCACTCGACTCCATTTGTTTGTACCTACGTACGACTACGTTTGCAATGATAACAAAGTGGAATAGCGGAGAAGAGAACAAATTCTATGCACCGCTCTGCTTCCTGCGATGTCGCGTCTCTCACGTCGCGAAGTGAGACCTGATGCAGAGGCTGCATAGACTAGAACCTGGCGCTTCGTCGACGACGAGACGTTGTCGTTGAGACTTGCAACGGAAATAACATCGCGGGTAAAAGGCAGACAGAGAAGTAGGTCTCTATTTTCTCTCATTTTTCTTTCTCACCGTCGCAACATCCTCCTCCAGGGCCGCCGACGTCGTTTCTACGTGTGTGTATACAGACACGCACGCGCACGCATTATCTTTTACTTTCTTTATTATTACATTTCATTTTTTTTTTTTATGTTTTCACACTTTTCATCTCTCTTTGGGGAGGGGGAAAAAAAAAAAAAAGAAAAAACCGTAGTAGTTGTGTACAGTTTGTTTTTATGCTTTTCACGTTTTTCTTCCCCTCCTCACTCTTTTTTCCCCAACGAGTCTAAATCCACACTTCTCAGTAATATTAAATTATACACACACAAGCGCGTAAACGCATCGTCTCGACTAGTCGAGGGGTTCGACCCTGATGCATATAATATTCGTGTTTATAAAATTCCGGAGCAAATAAAGAAAGAAATATAAATTCTCTGCCGTACACGTATTATGCAGCTTATATACTCGACTTAATATTGTTCATTTCTTTTCACACACGTATAGGACATGTGGCCGTTGGCCAACGACGAACCCCTGCAGCGAGATGACTGAGCACACTGCCACACATAATACGTATGCTTATGCGTAAGAGAATTTTTGACGAGCGTATAAACGAAGAGAAGGAAAAAATAAAAAAAAAAAATGGACACTCGAATAAAGAAACGACGAACGAATAAATACCACCAAGATTCCGGCCCCCCGACGGAGGACTTTGCACAATACGTCGTCTTACGTTTAAGTAGCGTAATAAAGGGTGGTATAGGGGTTCAGCCCTTAATGAACGATAATGCTTCCCCTCCCCCTTGGCGAGAGAAGAAAAGGGAGAAAAACAAAAACAAAAAAACAACAATGCCCGAATCATTCTGAATTGCGCGTACAAGTTTATGTACAAGGAATAATACCAGAAGTGTGTTTTACTCCGCATTCTCACAGTGCGTTAAATTGTAGACAAAAGAATCACGCACATATATGTATAATTATTATATATGAACTGCTTTTATACCAGCTGTATAAGTCTCATGATTTTCTTTTCTTTAATTTTTGAATCGGGGCTTGTTTTTTTTTCTAATTGTTTTCGTTGACTTTTGTCCGGTTTCTTTCAAGTGAGAAACTTTAGAACAGCAAAAAATTATGAAATACTTCTTTTTCTTCTACATGCAATAAGAATTCCGGGTATAAGTATTTTAATGACACATGTTTTATGAATTCTTTTTACAGACCCGCAGTCTTGGAAAATGTATACATATTATACGCGTAAGAATTTTTTATGCAGGAAATAGATGAAAAAATGAAAAAAAAAAAAAAAATTTTACGGGTTAGACATAATCGTTACGTACAAGGTAATATCGTATCGTTCAAAGAAAATCAAACATTATTGTGTAATAACGAATGTGAGAACGCAGGGAAGAGGATAAATTGAACGAATTACGACACCGCGATGGTGAATAAGCGAGTGAAAAATTCAAGAGAAACGATACGTATATTATGTAAAATTAGGAAAACGAGCGTCGGGTGTATAATGGGAGCTAATGATATTACATATGTATGTATGTAGGTGGGTACGAAAGTATGACCCGAGAATGACGCGAAGACGCGACTTTGATATGGAAATTGTTGGCGTCGGATGAAGCAAAAGAAGATGAAAAAAGACGCAGAAGAAAAATAAGACGAATTCAATTTAACCCTGCAGACACGAATGTATAATCTATGTCAATAAAACCCATATTCAACATTGCACGACGTATAGTATTTCAAGTTTTTTTTTCTGTTTGTTTTCGAACTTTATTTCACGAGGTAGTTTGTCCATCTAGTTTTCTATGTCGGAACAAGAAAGAAATAAAAAATCGAGAATCATTTCTTCGCTACCCGAAAAAAACACCGATTGTGTGAAGTTACCGAGATTTTACCGTAAAATCTGTGAGCGAATTAGCGAAAAGCCGTCGACTTGGCATTCATTATACTCCGTGAGAGAACAAACGATACTTTTACACGTTTACGAGGCTGATGTTAGCAGTAAAGTTACCGTAACAAACGTTGAACGAAAAATTGCTATTTTGCACCGTTAGAATGACTGGAAATGTAGTAGAATTTACAAAATCTCTTTTTTTTTTCTTCGTGCTTTGTAAACATCAAGCTTCAGGGAATGCTAAAATTGCAAAATAACGAGTTTTTCTAAAAATGCATTATTACAATAACGTTACAAACTTCACCCCGATACACTTTGTCCATTATGTAGACGCGAGAACAATGTAAGAATGGAATTACAAGGACTGAGATAGTCGGAGGAGGGAAGAAAAGAAACGATCGTATTGAAGTTAGTCACGTTATCGTAACGATTCATGCCGATGAGTAAAACCGTCATTTCGCGATTTTGGAATTGTCTGAAATTCTCGGTAAACGGTTAATAAAACAAAATGCAATCATATTTTGGAACCTTAGTTCTAAAATTTTTAAAATCATTGTGAAATTATAAAATAGTCATGTTTTCCTCCAATTTTACGTTACGATAACGTTACGAACTTCGTGATAAGAAACGCGGATCGTCGAAAAAAGCGAAGCGAGACGAAGAAAGAGAGGGTGGCCACTGAATCTCCATCACGAAATTCCCTGACTATTCTTGGTTTTCCAGAGAAAAGTCATAAAAATTTCCCTGACCGATTCGTATAAATTGTTTCTAGCAAATTGAATAAAAATTGCATATTTTCCACCGAATGATTATTATTATTTTCCGTGTGAAAGTACGAACAGTCGCTCGGGTCGGACTGTCCCATCCAGCCGATGCGAACGATCGTTCGTAAGGTAATATTTCGGAATATTCAAAGTTTCACGAGAACTTTTTATTAATTTATCTAAAGCTTAAAAAAATTGTGCCGCGTATATGTATGAAGAGACAACATGGCAAACGATTCTCTGGCTTTTTGCAAAAACCCCTGACGTTTCCCTGACTATTCTAGAATTTCCGAATTCCATGAAATTTCCAGGTTTTCCAGAATTCCCTAACCTCTGGCCATCCTGAAAGACACACTAGGCACACAAGCTGATCGAGGACGCCGACGGCACGCGCCGTTCTGAAATTAAATTCAAAACACAACACAACGATATGCGTAAATCATCTTGAAACCTAGGCAAACAGAGAGACTTGTAAGCAAGTGTCTGTGTGTGTGCGTTTGCGCGAAGCAACAAAGCGTATCAACTTTTGAGAGACACGTGTCTCGTTACTTCGCGAACCTGACGTCGAGTGTGACGTATATGATACCTGGGCAGTGAAAAAGTTGGATGAAAAAACAAAAAAAAAAAGGAATAAGATCACAACATACATGATCGAGGTGTGCTGGGGCCTGTTGGGATCCCCCCCCGGATAATTGCTGGCTGCAGGATTAACGAACCCCTGCACGACCTGTCGTCGGTTGCCGGCAACCGTCGTGACGGTCGTGGTTGTGGTCGTTGCGATAGTCCTCGGCTGGGATTGGACATCCTTGAGTATTTTCGTGGCACTCAACGGCGTCGTGACACACATTATAAAAACAAAAATCCCGTCGTATCGAACGACGCGACAAACACACACATAGACACCGACACCAACAGCAACAGCAACAACACAACAGCAGCAGCACAAGATCACAAGAACAACGCGATATGGTGATACAACGATTGTTTTTCGCCAACTGATTAACGACGATAATGATAAATAACGATCATCAAAGGTGCACCGATCAGTTGTGTTCCTTTTCTTTTTTCTTTTCTTGTTTCAGCTTACAAAATTTTATTCAAATTAACACAGATTCGTGGATGTTTTTTTTCTTTCCTCTGTTTCCTTCCCTTTGGATTGTCGAATTTAGGAGGGTCTTATATGCGACGTATACATGCACTGTACCAAGTTATTATACTGTCATATATACAAAGACACGTGCGCACGCTGCTGCCTAGAGCGGGTATCACTTGTTGGCTGTCAATGCAGCAACGGTAGCGTGCGTTCACGTTTGTTTTCTTTCTCCCGTCACCTCTCCTTCCTCTTCTCCTTACTCGTCGCAGTCCTCTGAACGAAATTGAAGTTTCCGTACACAACTTCCGGATCAAGAAGAATAAAGCGCGAGGAAAAAAAAAACCCAACTCCAACTTCGCACCGAAGAATAAATAACAAGACCAAAACAACGCTTATATTTGTAAATCGTCCGATCTCCCCCTCAGCGAAAACTACAGGAAACGATATGATGACGTCAACAACAAGAACAACAAAAACAAAAGCTACAATCGTCGCACCGCAGCCGATAGATGTTTTATTTTATAATATATATATATATGTGTATATATATACATATACGACGATAGCGCAAAAACTGTGTTTGTTTGTGTTATTGTTATTATTATTATTATTGTTGTTGTTTTTATTACTATTATTATTAATACGATTATCGTTCGGAAGGCGATCGGATCTCGAGGATCGATCCCGCCTCTACACGAGGCTGCATTCGCGTCAAGGCCGCGGTTCGATGCATGCCCCGTTCTCGCAGGACGGCTGCCGCGGTCAGACTGTCTGACTGACTGACTGAGTGACTGACTGAGCGAGGTAGCGAGCGGAGTGGTAGGGCGGGGTACAAGGGTATGGGGTACAGGGTGTAAGGTTCCAGTTTCGCGCGGCTCGCTCGCTCGCTCGCGTCGCGCCGAGTGCCACGAGCCACGGGGCCGACGGCTCCCGACAGCCTTCCGAGAGCCTCCCGACGGGCTGCGTGGGTGTGCACGCGGCGACGAGGGGTCGAGGGAGGCCAGAGGCAGCCGGTTATTGGCCGCGAGTCTGGCGCCTGCCGAGGGGAGGGGGGAACACCAGGCCAATCACGCTCGTTACTCGGTCAACGCCGCCGATGCCTCGAACGCGCACTTCAAAGAGATTCGCCGAGCCTTCCGACGACCGAGTTGCCGCCGCTTCTCTCTCTCTCGCTCTCTCTCTCTCGTCCTTCGCTACTCCAATAACACAGGACACTCACTCAGCCGCGAGCCGTCAGCCGCGAAGGTTCCGTTGCGAACGACCGTCGGCGGTTTCTTCGTAATATAATTCTGTACAGTTTTAATTTATTATCTTATTAGTTGCTTTCTTCACCGTCAATCGCTCGCGTTTCCTGTGTGTGTATATATATATATATACACATATATATACACACACATGGATGTATTTACATTCGTTTTTTATATTCTATCGTCAGTATCGCATTATACCTGCAGTTTTGGCTTTCTCGGTGTTTTTTTGTTTTTTTTTTATTTCTCCAGATCTTACGTTTCAATTTCATTCTTTCTTTTCTTTCTCTCCTACTCAAAGTCGCAAAATTCTACAACAAAACGATAATTTCGTTACCCTTGCTCGTACCTACCTACCTACCTACATTGGTGGAAATACAATCGCGAATCATTTTGTTCCTTTGGCGGTGTTTTTCTCATTCAAATACGTATAATTGTTATATTATATGTTGAACAATAATTATCTATGTGTATACATTTATTTGTGTCTCTGGCCGCGGTTGATGCGATGTCAATGAAGTGATTTAAAATTTAATGTAGTTTTTTTTGTAGGCACTTTGTTTTCATTCTTGAAATTTCTCCCGTGTGTGACCATTTTCGTTCTATCGCACACGTACATCTCGCAATCGAAATAATTGTGAAATGTGTGATTTAGATGTCTGTAAATCAGACGACGGAATTCAGTTTTCCTGCATTTTTGTTTCATTTTCAAATTCCTGGGTCAAAGTTTCAATTCCTGCATTAACTTCAATGGCTATAAATCACCTTTACTCTGACCGAACTTTTACATACTTATATGTAGGTTTATAAATAATGCATGCATCGGGGTGGTGCAATAATAGTAATAATAATAATAAAATTATTATTACTATCATTTTAACGACAAAAACGATTTAGACGATAATACCAACCTTTGGAATAGAGGCGGTTCGTCAACGAGCAGATGAAAATCGTTTTCGGAACAGACTTCTCTGTCGCGATGATGAACGGCGCATTTGAAACTACGGCTACGCTTTCCACTCATCTGCAACAATAGAAAAAATAAAACGATAAAAATTAACGTTTATTATTCACAATAATGTAGTGTAAAATAAATAATTATAAAGTCAAACTTTTACACGCGAATTTTTCCTTTGCCTGTAAGTGTTACAGACAGCATCGATTATGGTATCAATATCGCATTATAATCTGTAAACTTTTGACGTTGTATAATCAATGCAGAATTAATCGTGAAATTAAAATGAACCCCATGCACGGCTTCACGGCGGTGGTTCTTATAAACATATGCATAGGCGTACGATAGGCACAAGGTACACGGCGTGACCTGAGCTATTAATCTAGCGTAGGTGTAACGTAAATGCATACGTGAATATAGGTATGCGAACACGAGGCAAGGGTATGTATATCAGAGGTATACCCACGTGACGCGAAGAGCGAGAGAGCTCGACGAGTTTAAGGAGGCAAGCCGCGCCGACAAAGCTTTGTAATTAATACCGCGGTATTAATTAATTATAAGCCGCTTTTAACGTGCAATTTAGAAGCTGCTGCAGCCCCTTCTCCTCGTTCCTATCCTCCGCGTATATGTATAATGCAGAACGTATGCAGATGTGTATGTATATGTATAATAACCAAAGGAGTTCAAAGTGCGAGTTAACTCAGCCAATTGTTTAGATTTTCTTGTGCGAGCGGAGCTGGATTCGAGCTTTGATTGTTTTACAGGTATATTACAGACGATTCAATGTATTTATATTTATATTTACTTTCATTCTAAGGAAAAATAAATACCTGTAATCTTATACGTCGCACTGTTTCTCTCTTTTTTTTTTTTTTTTTTTTTTAATACCGTATCTTATACATTTTCACTCACCGAAACCGGAAAAGATACCATCGAAAACATAATATCTACCACAAACATCCCGTGCAGCTGAAATAAAATATTTTTTTCACACCTGTGTTACATGTGTGCGTGCTAGTATAGGCCCAAGTATTCACTTATTCGCGACTTTGAGACTGAAAGTACCCGATAGACGTATCGAACGTTTCACCGCGGTCTAGACGTGTCAATTCGAAATTGAACGGTGGAGGAGAAGAGGATAAGGGCGAAAACGCGATTCCGATCGGTGATCGTTCGAATAAGAAACGAACGTTTCACTGCTACTTACAATATATATATAGACATATTATACCCATATACGTTATGCCTTGTACGATATACAGTTATATAAGCGGGCGAAGAGAATTCTCTTACATTCATTTGAACAATTCTCAGTCTTTCTCGAGCCCCGTTTTCTCTACAATTGTTTTATTATCTCTCTCACGCAGCGTTTAGGAGTTAGTATAAAGTTTTAGGTCAGATTAGGGTTTTGTGCATTATACCTATACCTTAAGAACCGATCGAGGGTAGATACGGCTTTAGAAGAATACCTCTGCTACGCCACATTCCTTTTTACGCGTACGTACTTTATGCATACATATGCGTATATGTACATACACGTATCTATATGTGAAATAAAATTGCTGTTTCACCCAGCTCTTTGAAACGGCGTTCGATAGACGTTATACTTATACATTATATGTATAGCTAGAGCGTCGTGTAGGTATATATAGATATAAAGTTTCTACATCGACTGATGTGTTCGTAGAATAGCTGATAAATAAGTAAGGAAATGTTTTCTTTTTTTTGTCTCTCTTAAATTGATCTGTTACTGTTCACAAGCTTTTTCTTTCTACGTTCGTTTCAACTTCCGTTGATATATGCTAATTTTCACGTGAGTTGGTACAGTGATTGTTAACATGTAACATAGCTATTATATACCGCGTAATATATTTCTCAAATTTATTTACTTCATCAGCGAAAAATATATTTCAAATAAGATTTCTCACCCCATGCAATTCTTTATTTATATGCATACATAAAACAAGTTGCGAATCATCGTAATACGTAAAACAATAGCGACGACAATTCTATTATATTCTATATTCATTCTTCCTGTACGTATACTCGGACTTTAGATTACGAGTTACACGATGAGCCTAACAAGACGCCGCGCATAACGAGAATTGACGCAAGGCACGCGAATCGGTTGTGAAATAGTCGCGCGGTGTGAGTCGGTCCGTATCTGTCTCTGCGACAGAGAATGAAAACTGTAACGTAGAGAGAGCTTTGAGTTTTACCAATACCTGTAATATACGCATATATTATACAGGAAATTTATTTGTTGCCAAAAAAAAAAAAAATATAATACGTATTATTCCTTGCAATAATAACAAAAATAAATTTGCATGAGATAAAAGTTAATTGAGTTTCGTTATCAGAAAAATGTAACAAACCTTTTTTGCAGAACATTGATGCATCCGACATTTATGTTATACATCGCCTCCTTACCGAACTACAAGATTCACGAACAATCGAAATCGTTTTCGCATGTTAATTAAATGGAAAATGGAAATTGGAAAATCGCGCTCAGGAAAAAAAGTGACTGAAAAAAAACAAATATATACATATATATATATTTAAGTATATATGTAAATATACAAACAAGTGTATTACATGGATAAAATTAATATTGGGAAGTTAATTGACCGAGTATTACTTTTTGATCAAAAGTGTAAGTGTTTATATTTAAAGTACGTCGATTCCTAACTCTGGGAACGGTTTTAATTTTCTCCCTTAGAACAACCTTAAACCCCCCGCCCCCCATAAAATCCCCTATTGGAATTTTTTCCCCCCCAAATTTGGGAGAAAACCCCCCATGCCGGCAACACTTTATGGCGAAAATTTATTACCGAACTGCGGCGGTGCCGCGGGTGGAAAAACTACGAAACCTCGAAACTCGGATTACGTGAAAGACACGCAATGCGCTATATCGCTGCCTCGGTGCTGCTGATACTTTGCTCTGACTGTACATACCATGTACCTTACAAGTACGCTTGCATCGTCCTACTATTAAAGCGAACGTGCAGAGCGAACGAGTTTATACATACATGTTATATACCGGCGTAGAGCTTGCACACGAACGCACGCGGAGTCATTAATTAATTTATGTAATTGACTTCCGCTTGTAAACCTGACCAAAGAGGAACCCCCGGTATTATGAGCCACAACGCGTGTGCGAGTGTATGTTAACCTATACGTATAAATATTGGTACGTACGCCGTATCCTGCCCGTCGTCTACCTGTCTACTTACTCACAACGCGAGACTTTATTAACCGCGTGTTATTTATTATACATATGATACGCATTCACGAATACGTATATACTCGCTAGCTTTGGCTGTCCGGTGTCTCGGGGAGGGTTAAAGGAAGTAAGGAAGAAGATAAACTATTACGAGAAGAAGAAAAAAATAAACCTCCATCACGAAAATTATATCTGATTTATTACGAGTGTATAATATTATTATGTAAGTATAAAAAATTATACCGCGTTCTGCAAGTGTTTCGGTGCAAAGAAAGTGATAAAAATCGAACGTGTAGATATGTACCGTATACACAGTATTCAGGGAATGTGAATTGCATCAGGGTAATTTTTTCCACCGTACCTCTGCACTTCGCTTTTCATCTCACAATAATCAGATACGTGCGGTATACTGTATATACTCGTTACTTTTCTCCTTCACGCTTCAGTCTCGTCCTTAATATCTATTTTCTAATTCGTCCGCGTATAGCAGCTACAACTCGGCTGACGTATTCCTGTGTGTACGGTAATCTATTTCATGCATGTGAATTTTATTTAAAGACGTTATACACCTCGGTAAAATTGTATCACATGTACACCCTCTTCTTTTATCGGTGACTGAATTATATACTTGACGCGAAAAAATTAATGCTCGATGAATATAAAATTGCAATTGCAAAAAAAAAAGAGAAAAGAAATAGCAAACCGAAGATACCGTAAGAATAAAAATTGAAAAATCTTTCAACAGCCGTGCCGCAGGTGCGCTCTGCAGCAGCAGCACCACCACCACCACCACCATATACCTCCGTATGGTGAAGTCGCCGTATAGACTGGCTAATTGAAAGTTTGCGTGCAAACTTGCGGGGGACGGGGTGAAGCGGAGATGTAAAGGTGATATAAGGTATAACTTTAGCCCGTAAACGTATACGTGTACATACGATTCTCGTGCAACGACCGCATGGGGCAAGGAGAAGTTAAATCCTTGGCGTATGCCTATAATACAACAACCATAGAGTAGTATATTTATAGAATAGAGACTTTTAGAGTAAAAGCTTCGCGGGAGGTGTCTCGTCATCGTCGTTCGGGTCGGACACGCGACGTTGGTTAACCCTCGGAGAACGCGGAAGTTTCGATTTTACCACCATTTTACCAAAATATTTTTAAATTTTCGTAAAAGAAGAAGAAAATGAAACAAAACGTGTCAAATTTTTTCGGTGATTTAATATATCTCGAGAGGCATTTGAACCACGGGGTTTGATACCACAATATTTGACGAATATCCAAAAAGTTGTTTCAAGTCGATGGGACGAGTAGTTCCGTTACGGTAAACCGTGAAAAAAGCACAGGGTTTCACAGAGCCGGATTCTACACTCGGTGAAATCGAAAAATGAGGCGTGTTATCCGAAGGTTAATTTCGAACGATCGTACGAATGACCCGTGCGTGGAAAATGAGCAGCAACCGCGGCGCGAGGACAGCGAGACGGACTTGGCCTGAGCGAGGATAATATTTACTGATAGGATCCCAAGGGCGGAAGGGAGGGGAGTCGAGGGTCCGGGTGATTAGCGAAGCGATTCCGAGGCCGGCGGTGCCGGGCTCGACACTAATGCGTTACATATTCCTTTGACTTTGGCAAAAACCCAATGTTAGCCGGGGTGTAGCTGTAGGTATACGTACGTAACGGCCGACCGGCCGGCTCCCGTGGTGGTCGAAATGCCAGACCGCCTAATGGGGGAGAGAATCCCTGCTATATATACCTGCATGCAGCAAAAGCACGGCATCGGGGATTATCCCGCGGGCGGCTCGACTCGTTCGTAATATGTACCTGCAGGGGAGGAAAACCACGAACGGCTTTCGCCTATGCGGAGTGCCGATGGCAATCCCGATACGGGGATGAGGTTGTTCTTTTATTTTCTGCGCCGGTAAGAAGCAGGGCGAAGAATTTACATCGCGCGGCAGAGAAAATCCGCGTTTTTCTAGCTCGGTATTGAGCTCGACGGCTCTTTATAGCGTATCGTATTAAGGCCGAAGTCTAGACGAGTCGAACGAGTCCTTGATCGTCGAGATCGGATAAACCGTTCCCGAGATATCGTAAGTGCGAACTTTGCCACTCGCGCGAGTCGAGAGTCCGAGTCTCTCGGGGCTCGCGCGATTTCTGCTAATCGCCGGAATTCGATCGCCAGTATCTCAGGAACGGTTCGACCGATTTCAACGATCGAGAAGTGGTTGGATTTGTCTCGAAGCCGGCTACTATCTGGCCGATGAGAATACGATTCTCACACGTTTCATCCCGGTCCAAATTTAGTCTGAAAAAATCGTCTGCAACTACGGGACAAGCTGCATGGGTAAGAAAAATGTCGACAGAAGTCCAATAGTCGATACTTGCCGGATGAAGACGTGCTCGGAGAACAGGTAAGTATAAGGCAGGTATATAAGAAAACTCCTAGAACGTGCGAATTTCCTCATCGAGTGTCTCCTCGCGGATGGCTGAGACATTTGATCAAGCCTCGAAATCGGCGTCAATGTAAAAGCATTGATTGGAAAAAACGGGAGTTTTCGCGCCCGCCTCTGATCGTCGACCGCAGACGTCAATCGCGAGGCGCAGCAGCAGCTGCTCCGGCCGGGCGTCATTTCCCACTCTCCGCTCGTTATCGGAATCCGGAAATCATGACTCGACGCGATATACGTGGAACTGACAGTAACAATAACGATAACAACGGTAAAATATGCGAGACAAATGGCCGTATCTTTGGATTTCGTCGACTTAAAGACCTTGGCATGTATTTGACATTAATTTCAGCTCAATACCTCTACCCGTTACTGAGAAGAAGGGTCTTGACAGACGGACGACGAAGTGATTTAAGGTACGGAACCCTAAGAATGAACAAAAAGGAGCTTAGGTTTATAGTTTATCCCTCATTGTCAGCTTTCGTACACAGCAAGCGGCGGGGATAAATACGTGGCGAAATCCTTTGGCGTATAGGTATACGTAATCCCGCATACCGCAATATGACGGGAAGGCCAGGATACCTGGCGGCGATTATGTATATATCATAATTGGGAGTAAGCGGGAGTTGCTCGGTGGTTTCATCACCGATACGGAGCGGAGCACCTGCCATGCCCCCCCTTGTCTCTTGGAGTATAGGTGTATTTTCGATCGTGCAGGCGAGGTTGGGCGGTGCAGGTTGGAAGTCGCGTTTCCCGCGGCGAGGAGCGCAATTATCCTGCCCTCCACCACCGGCACCGCCGTCTCCTCCTGCGTCAGCGAAGCCTTTTATTCGCGGCTTGCTCTTTGTCTCGGTCCGCTGCTGCCGGAGGATGATCCAGTTAATAGGTAATGATTGCTCCGCTCCGCTGCGGCTGCGTGGACCAACCACTACGCGGCCCTAACGTAAATCGGCGTAAATCGGACAAGAAGAGGAGAACGTCGCACTCTCACCGTTTAACCTTCGGTCTGCACGTTAGGTTGCTTATTAATATGTTATAGGAGTAATAAAGAATGACGAAAAAAGGATACGTACAAAATAAAATATATGTAACGATGAAAGAAAAATAAAATTTACACGAATTACGCGGTTATAAGGTGGAGCAAAAAATTAATACGGATGAAAAAATTATTCGTCGTATTAATAATATTACCTACACCTCTTATATTGCATCGACCGCAGGATTTCGGCGGGGGCATAAAATAAGAATGGTCGATTTATAGCAGGGCCGAAATATCTAACAACATTTAAAATATAGAAAATTAGAAAAAAATGTAGAAAGTCCAAGTACGGAAAATAACTGTGAAAAATGATTTCTTCCAACGGGGAAGAGGCTTGGCCGTTAAAGAGTTAAAAAATTCGACACCCCGTTATTTTAGTTCGTAATCTTGGGCAAGAAAGAAACTTGAATTACCCGCAAAAGCGCCAGTATAAAGGAATATTTTATGCATACAAAATACATTGATAAAAAAACAGAATCAAAATAAAAAAAAAAAACACGGCGTGAGCTCGGTTAATTTCACCAAGTATACATAATACCTGCCTACGTAGGATGTGCGCATCGTGTTTTCCCAGATTCAGGATATCCACTTACACCTGAAATCTATAGCTATACCTGCCTAGCCAAGCGCTTAAAATTAGAACAGAGAATAAGGAGCATAAAGGAGAAAGAAAGAAAAAAAAAAAAAAAAAAAAGAAACGAGCAGTAGACGCGTTACGAACAGCGAGGAAGAGAACCCCGAGTTAATTCGCTTCTTCTTCAATATCGACTGCATACGTATAATAATCACCTTATGCTTATAGTTATAGGTACGTGATCCTGAGGTTCTGGTGATTATGCATGTATACAACGAAGAGAAGATTATACATGAAAAATCAATGACACGTAAAATTGGCATGGGTTTAACAATCGCAAAAACTCTGACCCTCGACCGTTTCTCCTTTCCCTCGCATACCTTTGCTCGAGATTCTCTTGCCGATCTTTATTGTGTTCCTCGATTGTGAAACACGTTGTTTCGTTCCCTTAGCCGTGCATTTTTTATTTCATCGTCATAGTTATTGTTATTATTTTTATCATTTGTTGTACGGGACAATCGAACGCTTCGGGAATATCTCCACTTTCTATCTCTCGTTTTCCCTTCCGCTATTCTCTGCGAAAACTTGTCCGTTAATGTGATTATTCGATCCGACAAGAGTTGGATAAGAAGAGATGAGATAAAAGAGGGGAGGAGGATCGAAGAGGCGAAGTTCGAGAGACTTGAAGAGCTAATTGTTTTAACCCGCGAAAAGGATTTGACGTATATATAAGCGAGCTTTTCTCCGCACTTCATATTGTATCGTTGTTGTATAATGTAACAGCTACACTCGTTCGAATATCCAATTTTGTGTAAATTTACTTCGACGTTTTTATATACCGATCAAAGAAAGAATGAGGAGAATAATAAAAAAGAAAGTTGATTCAAGTAAACTTTATTACAGTTACGAACGAAGGAGTGAACGAACGTGTAAGCAAAGCACGAGAGTGCAAATGAATGAAATGAATGAAACCCTCCGAAATTGAATTTTTGTCGTAAGCCAGTCGGCGAGAGTTTTCAGTGGTGAATTACGAGAAAAAAATAAAATAAATCTGGATTAAAATAACTAATGCGGGTTTCGAACTGCTACGTTTGGCTATTCAGAAAAGCAGATATAGACGAGAGACGGATCCTACGTACCTACATTAATACGTAAACCGTAAAGTCCTGCGGACATATCGCGTCTCTTGCAGGTTCTGCGAAAAGTTAAAAAAGAAGTAGAAAAGAAGATAAGAAGAGACGTGTATTGTACCGCAGGCTATACATATATGTATAGCAGAAAAAAGTTGCGGCTAAGTAGAACAAACTAAAAGAAGAAGACGAGGAATAATGATAGCCGGATCAATAATTATTCTTGGATAATTTATTATACAATATCGAGAACGTATTTCGTTCCTCTGCACTCAAATCGTTAGCACCTACAATCAACGGTCACAGAAGCATCCCAAAAATTTTTGTTCCTTTACACCAGATTGAAGAGAGAAAAAAAATCTCTCCTTTTTTTCTACAAAAATATCTAATTCTGCAGATCTTTTCATGATTCCTGTCATTGTTATATGTATTATTATTATTATTATTATTATTGATGATAAACGAATCGACGAATTTATATTCGAATATTGTAGGACAATTTATGATAACAATTTTGTTTACACGTTAATACTGATACTTTCATTATTACCTAGTAAATATTTTATACTATCTGACTATCAATTCAGAAAAAAAAATAAATAAATACAAGTATAAATGCACATGTAACGTAGGAAGTGGTGGGATGAAAAAACCGTTTCAACTGCGACAATTTTTTCCTCTCAACATCGTGAGTACTTCGTATTGAAGAACGAGTTTGTTTCTTCGAAAGACTCAAAATTCCAGTCTTATTTCCGATTCTCCCTGACTCTTTCCCGTTGTAAGAAATTCCCCGAATATTCCCCGGTTTTCCCTAATGTGCTTACGAATCCCGACTGCGTGTATGTATGTGTATATACATATACGTATATCGTATAATACATGTTTATAAAGTGTACGACTAACAAGACAATCGGAGAGTTTAATACATGGATGCAATAATATTTCAACAAAGCTGAGTTAGGGATAGAAATAAAGAGAGGGTTACACGTTCGTTCGAGGACGGAGAGAGAGAGAGAGAAAGGGAGGGAGAGAGGGAGGGAGAGGAGGGCACACCTAGGTTTATGCCCATTCCCCTGCCCTTATATTACAGCAATTTAATTGAATTTCGAGATTACGCGCGTAGGAAAGGGAAGGGGGGGGGAGGGATCCTTGGAAATTAATTTCAATCCTGCCGCTGCAGAGACTATACGTATAATATACCATGTATACGTACATACATACATACATACATACACATATATATGTATATATATATATATGTATATATATATATACGTACGCGTCTCTGAAATTGTGAGAAATAATCGCTGTTATTAATTAAGTTTTACCAGGGAGTCTGAACTCTGTTCTCTCCTCTCCTCTCCTCTCCTCTCTCTTCCCTCGTGACATGATCGCCTCGTTGTCGTCGCATGGTGTTAAAATTTCCCACTTCACCTTGCTTCTCTCCTAATTTCGAATCAATTTTTTGATTTCCGTTTCCCCCGCCCCCCTTCTCTCACTCCCAGTCTCTCTCTTCTCTTTCTCTCTTATACCGCTCTACAGGAGAGATTAAATTCAACTTTTTTTTCAATACTTTGCCGTGGCGTCAGCGACCTTTTTTTACCACATCACATCCACCTCCATAACATATACAAGGTGTTATTTATAATAAAAAAATTCATAGCAGGATGTGAAGTCGTTGCGAATCAAACTGCCCGCGTACTGCATACGATTAAACAGTAATATTATACACTCTGGTGGAAAGTTTTCAAACCGTTGAGATAAACTTCTACGTAATAATCTATATTGAAAATCTTGAATTTTTTATTTTTCGGTTACAGAGGAAAAAAGCAGGAAGAAAGTAAAACAGCGCCAAGTATGTTAATAAAAATCTTTAAACAGCGATAAATTCTGATGACGTGGATAATAAATTAAAAATCATTCGGTGAATAGAAATATATAAATATACGACGAGACAAGAAATTTCAAACGGATAATCTCACCGCAGCAATTTCCTCAGCTCAGCGGCTGATATATATTATATGTATATATATATTGTATATATATATGTATACCGTATATACCGTATATTATCCGGTAATTTTTCATCGCAGCTTCAGGGTAGGATATGAAGACTTTCGCGAAGTTTCAGCGCGGTGAGAAGAGACGTCGCGACGCCGGCAGAACGACGACGTCGACGACAAAGAGAGAGAGAGAGAGAGAGAGAGAGAGAGAGAGAGAGAGAGAGAGATAGCGAAAGACGAAGAAGAGACAGACTCGCGCGACCCGTAAATCTTTGACTTCTTCTTCGCCCTACTTCACCCTCGTTTTCTCCCGTTGTCATCGTCGCCGTCTCTTTTATCACCTCGAAACACTCTCGCGCGTTTCCCTTTCCCCCTCCTCCTCCTCCCCCTCCTCTCCCAACCTGTCCCGAAAAACATATTTCGGGATTTATATCTCGTGACTGGATATTGATATTGTTGTTTCGATCATTGTCGTCAAATACGTTGCGTCGTCATGGTTCCGATTTTTAATTTCTCAATAAACTGATGTATATTTCTTTTTATAATAATAGCTGTATATTTAGTCGTTCATTTACTATTATATGTATAATTCTTCAGTATATTACAACGCTGCGTACAATCTAGAAAACTGTTCACATCTTACACGACGTCTGAACGTCTGTTGAAACTTAACGACTATAACTATTTATCATTAGTCTCAGTTTTTTATTTCTAACGGTGAGTCACTCGTCATAATGTCTTTTACACATTTTGTATATAATACTTTTTTAAGAGGACATTTACGCCCGCTGATATTTATAAATAAATAAATAATACATCATACCTCCCGGGCTTGAATCTTTCTTCGCAATTTTACTTTATAACCCGAGATTCTGTTCACCCAAAATACTGCTCAACATCGTGAACATCGTATTGCAAAAGACAGCAAAGGTAAAAAGAAAAAAAAAAAAAAAAAAGAAATAGTAAAGAAGAAGAAGAAATCCGATACGTAGGCGGGAGTTGAGATCACTTTTTGTGAGTCACAAGCAAGATTATTATTGTGACACACGCGATCTGCGGATATTCTCCACTCCTGTACCAACAATGATAAAAAAAAACAAAAAAAATAATAACAAATACAATTCTTACGTATAGGTGAAAATCTGCGGACACGTATCATATCATATCATATATCATACGTATCGCACGACGAGTCGCTAAATTTGAAAGAGCGAGAAGACTGTGATTGCGCAGGTATCACCTCAGTGCCTCTTGCCTTACGCTTGCTCGCACCTTGCACTCTCCTCGGCGCGATATTAGTCACGCGACCTGTTTGGCGCGTGCCTGAATAAGAGGTTCGAGTCGGTTCGGTTCGGTCGGTGTATTAATTGCTCGCTGGCTAGCCGCTCGGACGATGACTGAAAGCTCTTGCGGGCTATTTTTGCACGTCATATAAATATATACACACATACGTGAGTATGATAGGTAGGCATACGTTTATCCCGGGAACGGTGTAACGTTGAGTAAAATTCGTCTCAAGTTTGAAAATACATTGATACACGGTGATGAATTGACGACGTAACGTACGAGGTGTATAATTCGTGCATCGCGTGCACGTTAGCCCTTTCACTCACGGATGCCTCTCCAGTGACACCCTTTTTTTTTGTCATTTTTCTTCTTTGTTCTTCTTATACCTTAGGATGCAAAATCCTGAATTTTTTTGCATTCTCGGGCAAATGAATCGCGCAAAAAGGAAGGAAGCAGAGGAGGCTCGGTTTTGCGTGTACAACGTACGAAAAGTAAGTGAAAACTATTGGATGAAAAATAGGAAATTGTATCGCAGAATTGTACGTCTCGCAGAGAGCGAGTTTTGATGATCAGGATAATCGCGCATAGCCAGCAGCGGCGGCAGCTTGAAAGTCAGTTGTAGTTGTAACGAGAGGCACACGCCGCCACCTGAGCCAAACGACTCACCAGCAACAAAATTAACTTTTACCCTATAGATCCATGTCTATGTAGGTATTAAACGTCTGCGATACGTATAGATAGATGTACGTATGTACGTGCATAAAATTTCCACCCGCGATCCCCTCCGTCGATTAATTTCAAAACTTTACTCTTCTGCTTAATTGCCAGCATAAATTATAAAGACTATTAGCCGTTAGCGGTAAGGATGTAAGGGGTATATAATACAGGCAGATGTATGTATATAGGGTTGTAAAATTCTTCGTGCAATAAGGGGTTGAAAAGAAGGGTTTACATAATCGGAACTACCAAACTCGACGATAATTCCGCCTCGGCGCGAAATATTGGCCGAGAAGAGGATGAAATAAATAAAAAAAAAAAGATGAAAAAAGAAAAAAAAAAGATGGCGACGACGAGATCGAACAGCTGATCGTATCTGTGCGGGAGGCGGAGCGAGGTGCAAATTAAACGAATATCAAGGGAGAAAATATCGAGCTTAGGTATGTACTTAATACATAAAGCTGTCGGAATTTTAATTCGTGACGAAAAATGATACGAAGAAAGAATTTTATTATTAGATACGACGTGGCTGCTACTTGTTTTACTCTCTTGCGGGAACACGGTCAGATATTATATTACACTGGTCAACGCAAATTTTGATTTCTTTCACGCAACTAATATTAAATGAAAAAATATTTTCGTCGGACAAAGTTCGGTTTTGTAGAAACCGAAACGATATTTCGGATTTTAAGAAAAATGACCTATCATCCAGAGATTTGTGTAATCTCAAGTGTTGTACGCATAGCGAGTATACGCGCGAGATTTCTCATGCATATACGGGTATTATATTATATTATATTATATATATATATATATAACTACAAGGAGTAAGGCACAATATTCTTCGACCAGACGGCGGCCCTCGGATATTCCGGATTCCGGAACCACCTGGAAAGACCTGAATGGTCGAAAAATCTGCACCATAGTTGGAAATGTATTATGAGAAAGGGAAGGGTTGGCTCGGCGTGGACCCTACCGACATAACTCAAAAGTTGAAAACTCGGGGTTTTCGAGGGGCGCGATCCCGATCCCGAAATATGTAATCCGGCGGTATTAATGACCCGTGGCATGCATGCGAGTTTCATGAGTTTCCAACTCCTACCTTATTATATATAACAGAATTCATCGCGGTCCGTGTGATTTCCATTACGAACCCTTTTTGTTTTTTCTTGCTCTATTGGTTCGTTACCGCGTATGCCGTTACGTGCCAACCCTTTGGTTCGTTCGCACACCTTTCCTCACACGCGTTTCGCTTGAAATTTTCATTAAAAATCTAAACTCGAAGTTCGTAGATTCAAAATGCCGGATCCAATATGGCGGACAAACAAAAACAACAAGAACAAAAACCTTGAAAAATTCTGGAAAAGTTTTTGGTGTGTGTGTATTAAGTTTTTGTAAAAATTGGCATTCGGATTAACGTGGTAGCAGAAAATCCTTTTTTGCCTGGAAAAGTAAGAGTTCGGACCATTTGTTTACATTTGTTATTTTTGCAATAAAGAAATAAAGAAATTTCGATATTTTTCTTAGACTAAAAAAGGTGAAACAGACGGAAAAAAACCGCGTCTTTCGGACACCATCTCTCTCATTCTTCGTTTTTGGTATAAAAAATTTCTAATATTAAAGAACATATGTATATAATATAATGTTCGTATGTATGTTGGAACACTGAGGTATAGAATATGTACATAGAATATCTCGCGTTCTAATTGACCTTGAACTACGGTGCAAAGTGGCAATTAATTACTCCCCCCTTCTATCTCTTCCGTATTTTCCGTCTTCCTCTTTATCCCCACTTGCCGCACAGCTTCCACGATGCGTTTTAACATCCCTATCCGAAGAACGGCGTGCCGTATGTATGCGTATACCTTGCAACATATATACCCAAGTTAGATATGGGCTATTCCACGCCAACTCAGTAAACGGGTGACATTTTTTAATTTCACCAAATGCTTTTTTTTCTTGTTTCATAAATATGAATGTGGCTGTTTTTAAAATGGTTTTAAAAAATCATAGAGTTAAGACGAATGATTAGAAAAATGTAGAATATTTTTTGTAAGCTTTCCAGGGGACGCACCAACGTAGGGAAAATCCTTGGTGAAGTAAAAAAATATCACGGGTCAACCGTATACCGAGTTGGCGTGAAACGCCTCATATTCATCTATAATAAGCTGCAAAGTTGCAACGTCACTGACCTGCGATACAGTTTATAATACATGTATGCATACGTACGTAAAAGGTCTGACGGAAAATATACAATCTATTTCAAGGTTTGTTTGAAAGGTAAATTATTCATACACATAGCTCTATAATAACACTTGTATAAAAAGATACCCAAGTAATTGGAGAACTTGAAATTCTCATTTGTCTGGTTTAAAATTGACGATAACTAATCATGGAATTGGATATAATCAGACGTACAGCAACTTCATTGAGGCAGAGAATTCGAGTTGCACTTGCACCAATATTATTATACGCGGCTCTGTGTGTGCGAGTGTGTGAGATTTTCAAGGTGGCAAAGGCAAAGGCAAAGGCAAAGGCGAAGGAACATCGAGGCGTCGCGTCGCGACGCTTTGGGTTCGGGCCAGCCGCGGTCGACGTTTCCTTGGCGCCTCTGAGAATATTCCCGTTTAAACGTGACGGTGCATACGATATAGGTAGAAAACATGTTTATTACGGTGCGGTGTGGTGTCGGTGTTAATGATTCAGAATTCTTTTCATTTTTCCTTCAACGCAACTTTCAAACGTTCTTAATAATTATATACGTAAACGTCGATTTTCAAGACTATTAAAAGTTAAAAGTCAGTTGTATGTATTGTACGTATGCATTAACGCGGTGTATTTTCCATACAACGCTTTTCCTTGTTCAACGAGATGGCAAGTAAGGAAAAGAAAACTACGAAAAAGAAACCATGCCTCTTCTCGTGTTTTTTGTTTCTTCTCCATCGTTTTCGTTCTTCTTCGATTTCGTTGCACTTTCCAATTCTTCAGCTTTCTTTCCTTCTTCCCGGCGCGATCGCGCTAAACTGTCGCTTAACCGTCGTCGGCGGACGTCGCCACGTAGAACGTGTATAAGGAGTTCTATTAATAGTCCGGGTAATTCGGGGGTTGCGAGGATCTGCGTCGTCTGACTATGTGTCTGCTATGTCGCGAAATGCACCGCAGCTGATCGCCGAGTGCTTGCCGAAAGTAAGCAAGTACCGCACGTAGCCAAGCAGGATACCCTCGTCGTCGTTGCTTGGTCTGTGCGTGCATGGGTGCGTACACGCGTACGTGTATTCCTCGACATGCCTCATACAAACGGCGAAAATATTCCGGAGGAGGATCGCGGCCGGCCGCCTTGGCAAATACGCGTCGACGACCTTCCGACGCCGCCGCCACTTCTAATTCTCCATTTCCACCTCAAGATCATCGCATCTGTACGCGTACGTACGTATGCGTTATGTGTACTCCTCTCTAATTCACGCTTCGCTCCGTCTATTAATATGGTTAGTGTTGTGCGATTGATCGATTCATCATTTTTTCGATAAAAGATTAATCGGCACCTTCGGTTACTCGATATGCTCGATTATTTGTTTAAAAAATATTTTCATTTAAATTTTTTTACTCTGGGATTTTTGGGAAGCGTCTGGAGTCGGAATTTGATAATTTATAAACCCAAGATGACGGCTGTGAAATCGAAAAAAACCATAAAAATTCCCTGATTTTGGCCGAAACTTGTCACTCGAGGTTTTTTTGGGTTACACGAATTAACAAAGATTGTTTCAAGTTGTAAATAAATGGTTCGTTGAGAAGAAGTTAGAACTTTAAAAAAAAAAAAAAAAAATTTGACATTGTTTCAAAGCGAAGAGATCGTTCATACGTA
The DNA here is from genome assembly GCF_021901495.1 of Neodiprion virginianus. Classification (NCBI taxonomy): domain Eukaryota; kingdom Metazoa; phylum Arthropoda; class Insecta; order Hymenoptera; family Diprionidae; genus Neodiprion; species Neodiprion virginianus. Next base: position 1,058,664 of record NC_060883.1, read on the forward strand.
CGATACGCGCGTGTGACAAGGGATACACCTACGCGAACCGCGACAATGCAGCCCCGATTCTCCCACCACCGACACCTCGCCGGGGATCCCCTGCAGACCCCGGAAACCTCGCGCACGGTAACTCGACAAGGGGATGAAATATGTAATCGGTATCGGCGAGTCGCGTCGACGCAGCATTTTCGCTAGATAAACCGTCAGATGTATGGTCATTGGCTCGCTGCTTTTACCCTCTCCAACCCCGCCTCGCTATACCGACTGTTAGGCTCGCGTTTCATCCACCCAAGTTAGCGTTTCACGTTTGGTCAGTTTAGCTTTCCGTTACTGCAAGTTCTCGTTTAGAAATACCCGCGGTGTTGATCTATCTGTAACGTTTTCGCACCCTTCTCTGCGAAAAATATGATTTTCAAAAATGTAGCTTCGATTCGTTTTTCTTTTTCTTTTTTTTTTTTTTTAATCAAATTGTTATACAGAAGAATGAATTTATATATTACATAGAAAATATTTCTACGCTCGGATTATTTTTCTGCCCTCTATGGGTACACGTATTGCGTTGTTCTCTGCTCAATTTTTTTTTTCCTTCTCTGTCTTTCTGTTTGCAGCTGCTTTCGTTCGAAACTTGTAAATACAAGTGTGAAATACAAGCGCATGTACAGATTATCGTCGAAAGCCCAATTTATATGTAATGTATGGGTATATGAATAAACATCTCTTGCGGTGTGTATCCAATTATTCATCCAAATATATGAAAAAAAAACCTCCGGAACAACGGACGACGTTCGAAGTTCGAAGGGATGAAGGTCATCGAGTGAAAGGGTAGATACCCACCCACGCGTTAAGGTACACCAGGGTATGCGTGTATGCGGGGATTTTTAGCTCGCCGATAAAAACGCCTGTACGTACGTTATAGGGCATTCCCTGCCAACTCTAAATAACGTCTATAACCCTGACCCAAAAGTGACCTTGTAGTTTACATCAATGCGAAAGAGTGGAATATTGAACCATTCCTCTAATCGATGAAACGATTTTTTAAATAGTTTCCCCGTCATTTTATCACAGATAAGAGAAGGAATGAACGAATCGTTGATAATCGATAAAAATTTCGAAAAGAATATCGATTATCTACGGAAAATAAATAGTCAGAAAATACGAACGAACACTGAATATGGATGATGAAACGGAACCAGCGGGATGGTCAAGATCATGGTGTAAGGAAATAAGGTGGGTTCGCTTCGGCCAATCAGAATTGAACACTATTTTCAAGAGCTACAAAACAGCCGTCAATTCTTACGTCCACCGAAGCTTATTTCATGGTGTCACGTGACTTTGCGACCGCGCGTCTCCGTTCCGAGCGGACGTCGTCGCCCAGCTTCCACGCTGGTCAAGATGTTTTCGGGGAATGCCCCTTAGCTCGTCGTGACGTTGACAAAAAGATAAGCGGCGTCCCCGGATAGGTATTCGGTTCTATCTCCGGGAGTTCGGGCGGGTCGAGTCGATGCGTGGTAGAGCGGGAAGGAAGGAAGAAACCTACGAGGCACTACCGCGTCTCTCTAAGTGCTCGCATAAATAATAAACAACTTTTCCCTTTACGGTACAGGGATCCGCGTCGTCGGTGGATCCGTTCCCATACCCTGGAAACCGTCGAGAAGAGAGGACAAGGGACAGCTGGGAAGTTTAGAGGGGTAGACATCGGGCAAGGACACGTCTCGGTTCCACGGAGGGCCGATTAAACTTGCACGAGTGCAGATTCTCACAGAGGATCGAACCTGCAACGAGCTGAAGAGCAGAATCAACGAAGTTCGAGAGAAGTAGACCGTCCCGTTCCGGCTCGGAATGAACTCCTACCGCACGTAACAAAGATCGCCCTGACGAAACCTGACATCTTTTGTGCGAAACGTCTTGCCGCGTTATTGTTACCAAGCGTACTTTTCAACTTTATTTGACCCGTAGAGGTCACGTTGACCCTAGACCTTGACACGTAGATATTTAACCTTGAAATTTCCCGCTCATTCCCATTCTGAAAAACCAAAAATGGATGTTCCCATTTGAAAAATCAAAGCTGATCTCAAAATGACCTCGAATATGAGGTTCAAGGTTTAATCAAAGGTCACCGTTGAATCCCACGTTGAAATTTACCCAAGATTCAACCTTGGTAATTGTTTTTTTCACCAAATCCCGCGACGTTTCAACGGGTTTTCATACCTTTTTTCTCATATCAGCTGACATGTTATATGTCCAGGATGGGGCGTCGAACGGAGAGTCTGATCGGAGACGAGGGTGCTTATAACCGAGTCTGCAAACTGCAGGCGTCTCAACTCTCCAACTCGACTCTAAAAAGTATATACGGTCTTTTCTCAAGTGGTGCCGTTGCTGCGTTAGTTGTATAGTCCGGTGCTATTTCTGATTCAGAAGTGGGTTAGTCAAACATCGATTTCTGGCCCATGCCGCATGGTGCAAGTTACACACACACACACACACACACACACACACACACACACACACACACAAGAGTATTCGGCAGTATTTGGAATGGCGCAGAGTGATAAGTTCACTGGGTTTCCTGCGGTTCGAATTGAAGGGCATGCTGCAGAAGGGGGACGCTTTCCGAGTTCTTTCCGCGTCCCCTGAACATGGGGACCCACTAACCCCGGTCCCCCGTACTATTGTTTCGGATACGTAAATTGCGCACATGGTTAACGCGCTCGCAATGTGTTTCATTGGGTTAAAGTGTTTCGAAAAATCTGTATAAATTCTGAACAACTGTATAACCATTCTATTTTATTTAACGAGCGATATTTTTTTCTTTATCGTGGATCATTAAAATAATGAAATGATCGCATATGATAATGCTTAATTTCGGGGAGACACGAGCGACCCATGTGCGTGTTGTCAGGGTTAACCGCGATGTAATAGAAAAGATTTTCCCATTCTCGCGCTGAGGAACAACGACTCGTCGGGATATTCGTGGGGGTCCGCGAGTATCGCGGATATTTTAGCGTGACGGTGACGGTGACGGTCCAGGAATAGAAAGCCGGCATGGCATGAGCCCCGGAGGGAGGAGTAGGCTGCACACAACGAAGACGACGACGAAAAGAGTTCCCGCAAGACAGAGAGAGAGAGAGAGAGAGAGATAATCGCGAGTAGTGAGTCAGAGCCAGCTATGATCGCCACATTCGTCTGTTTCGTCAGGTCCAACTTATGTACACGTACCTATATACATACCGTGGCACTACGAATACGGCTAGACCCGTGAAGAGGGACGATACGTCGCAGCGACGCAACGGTTGTAAACCGTCACGGTTATTGCAGACGTTCGTTCTAACAACGCCAAAGGTTGTAGGATACGTAAGAAAAATAATCCAAGCCAAGAACTGATCTTCAATCTTGTTCCAATTACCAAACGTCTGTAATCGAAAATAAAGTTTCTCTTTCATTATCTCGGAGCCAGGTTCATGATCCCCGTTTTCAGCTTATTCCTGAAAACCGGGCTTGTATTTTCCTTTCCTTTTTTTTTTTATTTACATGATATACGACCCTGCCTGTGTTATCTTTATATCAGTACGTAAACGTGTACATACCTATAATATTTTTACACTGTGACGTGCTGAGTTCGTATGTACCGTGTACCTACGTATAGTCGTGAAAGTGCAGCCACTTTAGAAAATTGGGCATGCGACTGCCTGTCGATTCGGGGGGTTGTAACGTTTCGACCGATCTTTACGACCTTGGATCTTATAGCTGCCGCCTCGTTACATTATGCATGGCTCCTCTGCTTTATCTTATCTCTCCACTTCGAACTCCACCGACACTTTCACTGTGTGTGCTCAACGATTTTCCGAATTAGTGATCAGCGTGATCTCAAACTTTTACCCTCCAACAAAATCATCAGACGTAGGTATGATGGAAGTGAAAAATGAAAATTACAGAAATATGCGACATTGTCGGACCAAACGACGCCATTTTTGCTAAACCTTCGTAGGCATAGGTGGATGACAGGTGGATAATAGGTCAAAATCGTGGCCAGAAGTAAGTGTGTCGAAGAAGGGTTAAGAATAAAAGCAGCTACTCTCTCGTTCGTTGAAATTTAACAGCAATGGTTGCGGAGGTTAAATAAAAACGAAGCGAATATAAATTCGATAGCAATTTTGCGTTGCAGTGTGGCTCTCTGCAGCGGGGGTTGCGGGTGTTCCAGAGAGGCGCGGTGATCGGTTTTCTCGAAGCTCCTCTAGCCGGGGGTGCTTTTCACCAGGATTTTGTAGCGGTGCGGGCACCCTCGGCAAAAGCGATAGGAGGAGAATATCCGCGTAAAAGGGAAGAAAAGAGAAGAGAAAGAGAAAGAGGCGTAAGGGAGGAACGTTGAATATGAAAGAGTATAAATTACATCGGCCAGAACGAATTGCCGTAAACGTTTTGCTGACTTATGCCGAAAGAGGGGTTGCCGCTCGCCCGCTCGCTCGCGTCGCAGCCCGCTGCAGAAGACCTAAAACCCAACACCCGCCAGTGGCTATCGAGCTGCGAAGGGGTGCCTTTTTTAATACCGAGGGCTGCCCGAGAAGGTGGAGGAAATTAGTAGCTGCTGCTGCTTTCCCGATGCCAGAAGCTGGATCTCCACCTTCGCCTGGACGTTTTAGAGGAATTTTTTTAAAACTGAATTTGGTTGCCAAATTGGATGCCAAAATTTTTAACCAAATTGCAAAATGATAGGAAGAAGACGAAGCGGTGGAAAACGGAACCGGGTTCTTTCTCCAATGACCGTTGCGTTCGTTCTCAATATTTGGACTTGCTCTCTCTCTCTCTCTCTCTCTCTCTCCTCTTCTCTCGCTGGTTATACGATATATCTCGTATTTCCCAAGATGCGCGTGAAACTTTCATACGAGTTGTGAAAAACGTATCCCGTTTCATTGCTCTGCAAAGTATAGAGACTCGCCTCGCCTCGTCTAACCAGCGAAGGGAAACCGATAGAAACAGGAGAGCTAGCTACGAAAGAAGAGGAGCGATGTTCGTTCGTCTGTTAAGGGGGGAAACCCATATAAACGGTCGAAAATGACGGTGAATTTCGGAATTTTTTTCCGAAGCAACCACTTCACTAATCGTTTTCAAATTTGGAGGCTATTTATTGTACATTTCAAGTATCGAAAGACATTTTTTTCAATCGAAAATAATTATTTATCAGCTGGCTGCAATCAATTGTTGTTCAACAAATGTTTCCCGCGATGTCAAACTGCGGCAGCTATAGCATTTTTGTTTTTCATCTGAAACAAAAAATTGAAAAACCATTACATTCGTTATGAAAGTACGCTGTCAATAAACCTAAAAAAAGTAAAAACAGTTGAAAATTGTAAAAATGGCGGCGCTCAAAAAAAAAAATCGGATTTTCAGCGCACATTTTGATGCAAAAAATGGTTGTTAAATTTTTTTTTTTTCAATAATGGAGGTTCATCGACAAGGTTTTGCAATTCTGTATCTAAAAATGTTTGGTTGAAGTGAATCGGATGCATGCTTTTTTTTTTAGAGCTGCCGCAGATTGCAAAAATGTAGTTTCGAGTAAATCGAGTTTAAAGTTTCGGGCAAAGAAAAATCAGAGTCTGGTACCTTATCGCTGTTTTAAGCTATTTCGCTGTTCCGAGCTATTCCGCTATTCCGGGACCGTAAAGCAGACCTTCCTCGTACTCGTAGAGCTGGTTTTCCTCCAATGTCTGCTGTCTTCGAGCTTGTCGAGCTTCTTTGGTGCCTTCGAGGCTGCGGCGATGTTGCCTCTTCAAGCGCTTTTTGTCGTATTCCTCCGCGAAGTTGAAACAGCTATTCCCAATAGTGATTTCCAGATTCTGCATAATTAGGAGAATCGCAGAATAACCTTCGTTGAAGATGCTCCCAGCCAAAAACGCAGCAATCTCAATAATTTGCAACCCACAATGTAAATGTTTGGGAGCTAAGCGCCAAACGGTGGCGTTGAAGCTCTCATTAGCATTCTGGGTATGTCCACCCAAACATCGCTGTAGTAAATCTGTTTTAGACAAGTCCTTGTAGATTGGCAGCAAATGTTTCTGGACATCAGGATGCAGTGGCGGAGAATGATCGAAGACACCACCTGTGGCCTCAGCAACGCGACATTTACACCAACTGTCTGCTCCTGTGGGACAATTTTCGTGCCTCGGTTTTTCGTTAGTTGAGCATAAGTGGTCATAAGTTGCCATAATAGATTTTGCCATATCTTCGACGGAGTCAACATTTCTTCGGATAGCCAAGCCGTAATAAATTGTTAATTTTTTTATTAGCGTGTCGGTGAGTTTTCCCCTACCGCCTAGTTTTTTGTCTTTCTTCACATTGCGAAGTCGAGTACCCATTCTTTTTTGGACGTGCCCAACGCACTCGCTCTTCACAACTTGTAATTCTTCACCATACGGACTTTCTTCCAAAATTGCCTTGTACGTTTTTGAGTCTCCGTCTCCTATATAATTTCCGTATTTTACTCCAAATCTTTCTTCGGATTCCAGAAACATTTCTAATATAGCATCCACCTCCATCTTACCCGCAGAACCTTCGTGATTTGCAGTGCATGTATCGTCATGTTCTGCGTACCAGTCGAGATATTCCGGAGAATTTTTCTTATTTAGCCATTCTTGACAACCTTTGCAGTAGGAACTTTTAACCATTAAATCTATTACTTTGCAAGAATAATAGCCTATAAGAGTCGTTACGCCATACAGTGAAGAAAAGCCGCGTTTCTTCCATGAACCATCACCCGATACTTTCAGAATTGATGGAGGCCTTTCGCGTTTCACATTTTCTTCGATTTCCTCTGCTACAGCTTTTTTGCAGAAAATGTTGAACATTATTTTCGCTGAAGTATGAATATGTTTCACACTATTGTCGTATGCATTTTGACTCAGACCACTACCGAGATCCATCAAACCAGCAAATATATTTATTCCTTGTCGACCGATGCCCAAAAGTCGCATGACAAATACAATCCTTCGATTTATTTCAAAACCATTGTTCAAAGAAGGTCCAGAGTTGATATCACTGCGACCACACCGGCACAAAACCACGAGCTTGAAACCGAAACCACGACCCGAGGTTTCTTCGAAGTTGACATTTTTTTTGCACTTCGCACAAATAAGCATTTCCGACAGAGCGCCAAAAATCGTATAAAACTCGATGATTCGGTAACAGAGCGCATTATTCTTGTGAACATCCGTGTAAGACGCATTGGAAAGTTTTTTTGCACTGGAACTCTCTCCTAGCGATTCGCCTTCTTTATCGGAGAACTGATTCCCTTGGAACTTTCGTTTTGGGCGTCTCGCTGCACGTTGATATTCGCTCCTACGTGATTTCGGGTACATTTTGACGGTAAAAGACTTCTACACCAACCGAAATTCGAAACACGACTGTCCTTTGCAAGCAAATAGAACCGTTACCAAGCATCAGAATACACACATGCACACAGAGAATCGCATACCTCTTTTGTTTGACTAGAATCAGATGTTTCCTCGATTAGGTATCGTGGTGTGATAGAACAAAAGACGAACTAAAGACGATCGGGTCTCGCGGCGAGCAAGATCGGACCTGCCCCGCGCGCAGTCACTCAGTTCCCCGGCCATAACATCGAAAGTATTCATAATATCACAACCAAATTTTCAGGGAATATTCTTAAGATGTTTAACCATCGATTCGTTAGATAAAAAAAAAAACGGATTTTTGAAAAATTCCATATGGGTTTCCCCCCTTAAAGGCGGCGCAGAGGGAGGAACGGCGTATAGGCAAGGATCGGACAAGAGACACAAGGGGCTTCAGAGGAGTCCGGAATACGGGATATATAAACGAGAATATAACGGGGTAGGTATACGAAAGATGCGCGATCGCTGAAGCGCTCTCTTTCCGACGACAGCCGATAACCGTGAACGCTCGGTCACGTGGAAGCCAAGACCCGTCGCGCCGGAAGCTCGGGGGATGTTTGCGCCCCTCGTATTTTCCGGCATGTTCGAAGGAATAAAGAAACGCCTTCTTGCCGATCCATTCCACAAGGTGTCAGGATGGTATTCGTGAGAGCCATACCGCAGAAATATCGCAGACGAACGAATCGAGTATATCATTTCCGGTTCTTGTGTATCGCTAGATTGTAGCCACCATCTTGACGAATCCAGCGAACCCTCGCGGACTAATTTCCGACTAACCGTTCCTGAGATATCGAGGATTGAAGGTTGCGACAAAAGAGCAGCGTGCGATTCGCAAGTGCCAGGCAGCTTTGCTCGCGCGACTCCAGGCGATAGGCTGAACTCAAACCCGCGATATCTCGGGATCGATTGGTCGGAATTTGGCGAGTAAAAGCTCGTCGGATTCGCGGCATGTCGGTTACGATCTAAAATCCCAGCGGATCCGAAAGAAGGAGATTTTCTTCATTGGTGTCCAGAGAAGAGAAAGAAGAAAACGGAAAAAAACACACACACAGCGCGGTTTCCGCGCAAATCCTTGTATTAGGTATACGTAGGAAAATGAGAAAATGGTGAAATTTTTCGAAGCCATTAGGAACTCGGAACTTCAGAGGTACGGCGAGGAAGATCGCGATGCCCGAGAGTTGCACCCTCGGTCGAGCACGGGTCGCCTGTAGATTAATTCCAGCGATACCGAGTGGTAGGCAGGGGTTCCTTTTTCGTTAAAACGATCCCAGAGGAGCTCCGAAGGAGCCGAAGATGTCGGGCAGAAAGCGAGAGAGAGAGAGAGAGAGAGAGAGAGAGAGAGAGAGAGAGAGAGAGAGGAAGGGCAAAATGCCATCGAGAGAATAGCAGAGGTTGAACCTATTGAACGAGATAGCCGCATGGTGCGGGTACCTATACCTACCTACTGCCTACCTACGTTCGATCCAATTGCCGGAAGAGCAAAGATGCCAAACGGAAATGAAACCTCTCTCTCTCTCTCTTTCACTTTCTCCCAAAAGCGCGGTGTGGGGTCACTTCGTACAATGAAACGAGTGCCTATGAAGGTACCGGTTGCGTATAAGGGTTTCGGGATGGTATACGTGCATCATAAAGTCGAACTACCTTAGAGATAAGGTAAAAGGTAAAAGTAAAAGACAAAAATAAAAGAAAGAGGGATCAATAGTGCATCTTCCGAACAGCTGAAAAATGTGTACTGTGTACCTACATCTGCACTCCGTCCCGAAGAGAAACACAGTCAATGTCGATGTTGGTATTGGTGATGGCTGAGGGTTATGGTGGGTACGTTTGTTTTGCCTTGCCTTTTTATTTCTTCGTTTATTGCAGCCGCTTCAGCTGACTCGGGATTGCGATTTCACCAAGCTCGTTACACAATCTTCCCTGCAAGCACTTACTAATGTGTTTCTTTTTTTCCTCTTCGTTTTCTTTTTTTTTTTTTACCTTTTACTTCGATCAAAGAGAACGACTCGATGCTCGAATCAATAAGACAGACTAAAATATAATGAAAGCATAATGAAAAACGAAAGCCCGCATCGGCAAAGGTTTTCAAAAAGCAAAATCAGGCTAAAGTTAGTAACGTTGAAGTAACGAAAGCTCAGGCTAAAAAATCATCGTTATTGGGCAATTTGAAAATGACTTTCAAGGAGTTGGCGTTTCAAAATTAAAGTATATCTTGTTTATAATGGTTTAAAGATGCGAAGCAGGCAAGAGATTTTTCTTAAACATTCGTCGTTATAGTAACGTTACTAACTTCATCCTCGTGAAGGATTGTAATTAATCACGAGCCTGATTGCGCGGGTGTTCGCAGGAGAGGGTGTTTTTAAAAATATTTTCGAAACAACGGTAGTCGCGGATAATTAAAATTATGCCCAACCATGGCGCCGAGAAGGAAGGAACGAACGAGAAAGAGAAAGAGAGAGAGAGAGAGAGAGAGAGAGAGAGAGAGAGAGAGAGAGAGAGAGAGAGTGGAGAGATGAAAATTAATCACCGCTTATATATGTTCGCGGCAGGAGCGCACAGATGGCATTATATACTCAGCCACCGTCCCACTTTACCCCTTCCACCCTGCAACCGGCCATCCCTTACCTCGTTAAAGTTGACCAAGGTCTCCCATTAAGACGTAGGTACAAGAAGGCGGAAAACTCGCTCCTCCGCATGAGAAGAAAAAGAAGAAGAAGAAGAAGAACGGTGAAACAGAAAGAAGGGTTGGGGGTTGGGGAAGGAATTGAAACAAAAAGCATCTCGCTAATTAAAATAATTTTAAAGAAAGATGAAACAAGAGGAAGAAGAAGACCAACAACGAAGAGTTCGAGCAACGCGGATTCAGAAATTTTGTTTTTCTTTCTCCTCGATCCTTGTTACATGTATTTCTCTTGTACCTTTTTCGGTATACTTTGGTCAAAAGTTTACGACTCGAATTGCGTTACGATAAAAAGAAGTTGAATGAAAAAAAAAAAAAGGAAAGACGTGCACCGAAATGCGGAGAGTTAGCTGAGAATTTATAGAAACGGGGAACGTAAAATGTAAACGAAAAACAGAAGGAATGGGCTCGTTAATCGCGATTTCTACTATCCATATTCGAGCTGCAGCAAAAGCCAGCCAGCGAGCCAGGCAGCCAGGCAGGCAGCCACTGTAGGGATCGACTGCAGCACGTCGAGGGTGGCAAAACCTCGGCACCGATCGTTTCCTTGTCCTCGTTAATTATCCGGGGAAGGCACGGAGGGAGGCTGGCGGGATTTAATCTCGTGGCTAATTAATAGTCCTTATCTCCTGCCCCGCAGCAGCAGCACTAGCAGCAGCCACCTGAACGCAGATCAGAAATTTCGAGCGATTGCGTGGATTCGTTTGTCAGTATAACATTAACGTTTTCCACTCACATACGTTGCTTGCCCACAATGATTTGGGTGGTCCTCAAAAAAGTGATTTATGAATTTAAACTAGCTTCCCCTATAAATAATTCAAAAATAATTCCCTATTTTTTTTAGTTTTTTATCCCAACACCAAACCATAACCCTGTACGAGGGTGAATCCCATCGAACCCTTTCAGGGGGTCGTCAAATCTACCGAACAGATTTAAATTAAATTTGATAGAAGTGGGTTTCTTGGATCGCTGACTACGCGTCTGAGCTCGAAATTACAAAATTCAAAATGGTGGATCCAATGCGGCAATATCAAGTGATTTTTGGTCCACCATATTGGATCCTCGACTTTGAATTTTCAAATCTTGAGTTCAAATTCGTAGTCTGCGACCCAAGAAACCCGCCTATACCAAATTGCATGTAAATCCGTTCGATAGATCCGATGTTCCCCTGAAAGGGTTTAATGGAATCCATCCTCTACGGATCACAAGCTAGAGTTGAGATAGAAATCTGAGAAAAATGATGGAATTATTTTTGAATTATTTAGAGTCGATTTGGGGGGGCGAGCGAGTAGAAATTAAAAAATGAACTTTTGAAGGACCACTCCGTGCCTACGCACACATCACGTAGACCCATTCCCGTAATTAGGGTTACATCTTGCGATGACGCCGTTCTGCGCAAATTGATCTTCATCAGTATCCTCCCGTCGGTGCGGCGAACCACCGGAGCACTGAGACGGAGGATTAGATTCAAGGACTCGCGGCGAGGTTCGCGGCTTTGTTCAATTCAATTCTCCCCACATACCTACATTCCGCAGGAATTTCGTCCGGGATGAGGAGGAAATGTTCTTCACCCCCGGGAATAGAAGGCCCTCCGCCACTGGCGCCAAGGCGATGGCTGGGTCATCAACGTTAACGTAATTGTGCCTCCCTCCCCCTCCCCCCGTCAACGAGAAGTACTTCCCGAATACCTCACGACCCGTCCGACCTGACATGACATTCGTTACTTGGCGCCCCTCGCATACCTGCAGTCCTATAAACCCTCTTCCGATACTGCACGTAACACTGATCTTTGTTTGCCTCGTGCGATTATCAACGATTATATTCTCAAATCCAACGAATGGAAGGTGAACGTATTCCGAGGGTTCGCAAGTCGGGGGAATATTTGACGGTCATAACGAGGGCTGATGCCTTGCGTCTGACCAACGCTGGACCCTGACTACTTGCTCGCTGCATTCGTGGTTGGTGGATGGTGCACGAGTGTAAGATACACTGTTAAAATTTTCTACACGGTATTGGAAGTATTAATCGTGTACGGAACAGTGAATTCGCCATACATTAACTGTTTATTCGATTTACAAATACAAAAAATTTACTACACAATTTAGTAAATTGAAATTACTTTTTTGTCCCAGGGATTCTCATAAATTTTAGTAAAATCAAAAATTTCTATTGTAAATAAAAAAAAAATGAAAATACATAGTAATTTACGTCGCTACACCGAATTTGTAAACTTGCAACCTGATTTTGTAAATTGACAACTTTTTACGGTAAACGTGTAGCACAAATACAATAATTTTTAACACTGTACAAAATATCCGCCGTTCCGATTCGCAACGAATATTCAACAACACTTGCTCCGTGAGAACCCCTGCAGAAACTTACATATATATATTACACCATATTTCGATATTTCAGCGACCGCATGGCAGGTTAGTACCTACGTCTAATGTACAAGTACCTGTAATTGGTACAAGGAATGGGGAGTTGAAAAGGCGGAGAGAAATTGATTGGAAAACTGATATTGGCAAAGTTTCGATTCCGTCCTTCTGTTGTACTTCTTGTATATTACTTTATATTAATATCGTACATATACATACCTATACGTATAGCTGATATATAAATGTATACCTGCACGCCTATATAGCGCGTTTTCAACAATTTCTCTATACACGTGTATGATTATCGAACGTTTTTATTGTGCGACACTACGTGACGGTACATTGATGATTTTTGTAGTTTCAATATTCTGATCTTTTATTCTGTTTCTTCTCGTATCATTCATTTTAATCGCGTAGACCGCGTAACCTACATTTTTCTCATCAAGTAAAGAAAAAAAAAGTAACCGTACGTAAATTTGAGACAAACAAGCTAAAAAGAAAAAATAATGTATAAAAAATAAACCCCCCCCCCCCCCCCAAAAAAATAAACCGCAGATGAAAAAGATTCACCGAAAGTAATATTAATAGCGTCGTAAAAAAAGGGGATAATCCTTGAGGATTTTTACCACTTCCATCTACCTCTCTAATATGTATACCCATGTATATACAACTCGTATACACAAGTACAACCTGAGATATGTACACTATTTATAACGATCAATACAAAGAGCTTATATAGGAAAGCAAGGGTAAAAGGGAAACGGTAATGGCGGAGAATTGCACAGATTGGAAAGAGAGAGAGAGAGAGAGAGAGAGAGAGAAAGGGAAAGCGAATTGGAAGAATTTTTCAACCCATCTGTATTCTTCATACACAAGCTTGAGAAAAATAAAAAATCAAAACTCACCGACGAAGAAGATAAAAAAAAAAATAACAAAAAAAAAAAAAGAAAAATCTGCGGAAGCAGGAACATATTGTTGTAGCGTTTGAAAGTTTGAAAACAAACAAAACTGTGTGCAGGGAAGAAAAACGAGAAAGTTGGATAAATTATGCTGGTCCGTAGGCAGTAGAAGAAAAAAAAAGATTTGACAAATACAAGAGAAACGGATAAATTGAAACGTGTATACGTATATTTATTTGTGCGTGGGTGAAATAAAAAGATAAACATAAATGAATAGAGAAGGACCTTTATGAATGTATACTGTGTTTATGTATCACCCCGTACAAGAGGGTAACTTTATATACCCCGCGGTGATAAATCGTGTTGAAAACTTTCTGCCAAAGTCGAGTGACTCGAGCGACAGTTCGCCCTCCTCGCCCCGTCCGCGCCCTTATATTCTCACCTCACTTATATTACATCAGGATAGGCTTGTCTTGTCGTCGTTTTCACTTTCCCCGTCACCTCGCCGCCTCGTCTCTTCTTCGGTGAATGAGAAAATTGATTCTTATCGTTGCGTTGCAGACGGAGAATAATAATGTACACGATATTTCAGTCGCCGCAGGTATGGAATCTTATTATTATTATTAAACTACCGCCGAAATAGTCGCGTTAGTCGATTCTTCCCTCGTTTCTGTGATTAATATTGCAAGCTTCGAATTCCTCTGTAGATTACAATTATGATAATAATTAGATACTCGACGTATATAATGCACAGGTTGTGAATTAAATTAAAATAATTATTGTCTCCGGAATGTAAAAAACCTTTGTATTGTAGCAAATGATAATGGAATGATAAAAAAATAAACAAAACAAACGCGAATGATGGGTTTAATTCTGATCCCATTTCGCGCGGATATTCCGAACTGTACAGAGAGAAGAAAAAGGGGTGGATTTTATTCAAAACTGCAGGTAAAGCGGTACACGTCGGGGTTTTTGGCAAAACAAAAAATATCCACGTCAACTATATTTTTTACAAGAAATCATTTGCTCCGGTAAATTTAGGAATGATTTCACTCTGCGCTCAGTGCATTTTCACTGATTCCACAATAAATTCTGCATTTTACGGAGTATATCTCACGAAGAAAGTCTGATACGTGTCCCTCTTTTCCTGCAGTTATCAGCAAAAATCCGCCCTCTTATTCTATCCGTGTATCGAATTGAATCAATCAACGAATTAGAAATCCCGAAGAAAGTACGTGTCGAAGATGCGGTTGTCTTCGTTCGTTGCGTTCTTGCGTTCAGATGGTTATATTGAAATTGCAGGAATCGCGTAGTGCAGGAGAAGACGAAGGCGAACGAAAACACAGAAATATAGAAGAGAGGAAGGAAGTGAGAATATAGAAAATGTACCCGCAGCGGAGAGAAAGTAAGTCGCCTTGGACGGCCGCAGGAATGGAGGTGTAGGTGGATAATGCAGCCCATGCACGAGACTAGGGATCGTTATTAGACCCATACCCAGGCACGATCCCGATGTCGTCCTATATCCGCTTCCATGGAGAACCAGCGCCAACACATCCAACGTCAAGTGCTTCAACGCGGATCACGTATTCACGATAGGTGAGGCACCATTAGCGCACGCGTATTATAATACACACGTACCTTGTATCCTCCACAAGCTCCGAGTTTCGAATTGAGTTTTGACTAGCCGCGAGCATCGCGCGGTTCCGTTACCCACCTATACCTCTATACCTACACCTACCAACTCCCATGACCATACGGTGCCACATACTCCCACGGCCCTCCAGCCATTCTATTCTCTTCGCGAGTATATTGTAGACACGTTTAATAATTCCAGTGTACATAGACTCTAATCTTCTTCGTATCTGTCGGCGGAATCGAGATGAGTTGACCTCCTTCGCACCGTGCAATTTACACCTGACATCCATGTAAGTGAGTATAAAAGTCACTTTGACATTGTGTCAAATCACCCGAATTTACTTGCGAGTACGTGAAATGTAACGGAAAAGCTGGGATCTTTTCGAGTATTTTTCCTAGTTTCAAAAAGACCTGTATATTTTCTTGGTTTGCGGACCTGTGCGATCTCAGGAAGGAAAATATAGGTACCGTCTGCAGCATCGCTGTTAGAAAAAATCCAGATTCTCTGCTGTATGTAATCCGAATGAAAGTCCTGAGAATCCCAACTCAGGGTTTTCCGTACAGCGATTCGAGTTCCGTATTGTACCTAGCTAGCTAATCTTGTGTCGGTATCGGATATAACGTAAGAGGGAAGGAAGGAAGGAAGGAAGGAAGGAGAACGAAGATTGCGAAGGATAGGAGAAGTACTCGGTGGTAATTTCACGGCGTCGTAACCGCGGCGTTTCAGAAGTATAAGGATGACGACTGCTGCATTACGGGATACCTATACCCATTCGCCTATCCGCCTATCCGCCTACCGATGCTTTATATAACAGTCTGGATGCTCGCTGCGCCTGTCTCACAGTGTCTAACTACGTTCGCTTTCCTTCCTGAACTTCGAACAGTTGTACTGCCGAAACGTACAACCTGAGCATCCGGTAACCGCCGCCACAAAACCGGATATAGGTGCAGACGAATCTCCCGCTGATGCTGCGGCTTTGTCCAATTTCAGATCAGGGAAAGAGAGACGGAGAGAAAAAGAGAGAGCGAGATAGAGAGAAGCGAAGGGGGTAGGGAATGAATGGACTTGTCAAGGAGCGCTTGGATCATCGCATGGTTTTCGAATTTAACCGATTCCGTCTAATGCATGTGTAGTTTGCATACGCCTGATCAGTAAAAGAACGAAGAAAAAAAAAGAAGAAGAGGAAGAAGAAGAAGACGAAGGAAGAGTACCTCTTCCCCGGAAACTCATAAAATATTCATACGTACAATTCGAATTTATGTCTACATATATACATATCTGCAACAGAGCAGCGACGGTCTTATGTAAATTTTTCCGTAGCAGGAACTACTGCAGCAGCAGCGGCAGCAGCATTCTTTTTTCCACATCATGTGCCGCAACGAGAGTGGACAATTTGAGAAAAAAAAAGCAAAAAAAAACAACCAAATTTCTTCATATAAAGATGAAATTACAAACTCCGCAAACGCATGCATGCATACATGCTTACGATGCATGACGAATTAGACCTGCACCAGAATTAAGCCGTATATTAAGGTATTATCATATACTTAAACTTTCTAAAAAGTTATGTAATTATCTTGCTGCTGGAGTTAGAAAACGAGAATATGTTTTCTAGTTAGTGTTGCCAGTTAATGGATAAGACGAACGAATTCAGAATTGCGGAACGGAAGTCAAATACCACAGGTTGACGAGAAAAAATAATTTTTTCCTTCGAGCTTCTATAGAGATAAATAAATTTCGATTCTACACATGGAATTATAAACAAAAGCTTTGTTTATTACTTATAAAGTTTAAACGTTTGAGCAAATAGATAACTTCCCTTAAAATCGGAAATATCGCTCTGGTTTCTACAAAAACAAACTTTGTCTGATAAAATTATTTTTTCCATCCATTAGTTACGTAAAAGAAATCTAAATTTGACATCTAAAATCGAGACTCAGAATTCGTGTTGACCGGTGTAAAATATCAAAAAACCATTCAAATGTCTCCCGCGTAAGTTAATTCGGTGGAAACGCGCCACTTGGATACAGACAGACAGACTGACAGACAGACAGACAGACAGACAGACAGGCTCGAGGAGTGGCGCAAGTGATAACCGGAAGTGCGTAGGTGCGTCATCTAGCTGCTGGGTTAAGTCTCGTCGTCCGGCACGCGCATATAATTCCAGCTGCTGGAGTTGTTGCTGTTGGTGCCTACTCACCTACCGCATTCAAACGAGAAACGGTTCAGCGAATGAATGAGTGAATGGATGAATGAACGAAGTGAAGAATGGAACGAGAGAATGGACGAATGACCGAACGAAACAGTACCGCGTACGCGCTCCGACTTTCTATAGAAATTTATAATCGACATCCTGCACGAGGAGGCGCACCAGTAGAACACACCGATCACGCGACATTGTCAATTCGCGTCTCGTATGTATGTACAATGCAGTGCCTGCGATACTTATATGGTAGATGATAATTCGTGGAAGTACGGCCTCTCCGGTATGTGCGGTTATTGCGACGGAGCTGGACTTTCGATCGGGATCGAAGTAAGCGAAGGACTTGCTCTCGCCTCCTCGGAAGCACCTAATAATCGCTAATCCAAACTTGTACTTCGCCTCGGTGAAAACATGTTCGGATTCCTTAGCTGGCCGAGAAGCCCGTGAGTAGCCGAGCAAAAAAGAAAGAGAAAAAAGAAGGCAAAAAAATACAAAAACACCCACGACCGATATCGAGGATCCGAAGCAACGCAACGCAGGACGAAGGAGCTGGCAAATTAATTAACGATAGTGGAAAGGAAATGTGATGGAAAGAGCGCCGGCGGTGTGGTCACCCTGACCGTCGGAAACAATTGCTGGTTTAGTATTATCTGAGGATATATACCAGAGCCGCGGCATGGTTAAACCTCGAGTAAAGCACCGCGACGGCCCAGGGCTTAGCTACACGACGGAGGATAAGCTCGGTGTAACACATCCTGTTTAATTAAGAACCCCAAAACTGTTTTTCCATCTCCCTTCTCTTCGCTCTCGACGATTCAAGAGGAGACACTGTACGGTACCCACAACGTGTAGACTGACAATGAGAGCCCAATTAATACTGCGGAGGAGATGGTGTAACAAGGAGGTTCGTAGAGAAGAAGACCACCTACGGAATGCAAAATTTACGAAAAAGCGATCTTTCTAATCGCTATAGAGAGTCACCAAAAAGGCACGTGATCTTGGATTGCGAGGTGAGGATTCCCGCGGATAGTCCGAATAATGACAGAATAGAATTTGACTCGCAGTGTCAGTCACGTGGTGTTCTCCAAACCAATTACACCTGTCTTCTCGGACAGTGAATCTCTCTCCGCTGTTATCTCTCATGTCATACAGTCTACGGAGCACGACGCGACGTGACAATTGTCTTTCGTTAAAATTTGTCGGTAAAAGTCCCGATAGTCAGTCTAGCGAGGTCTCGTGTAAATTTCAAAATCATCAATACATATTTCTGTTGCAATAAGTTACGAATGTTAAAACGGTTGAACTTTTCCATTATAGACTGGATAATGCAAAGGTAGGGATAACAATTTCACCTGAAATTGAATTATGAGCTTCCCTGTCGCTGTATTGAGGTACAGGTATAGGTACGTAGGATAGCTGCGGCATAGAGAGATGTATAGAAAACGAGATAGAGAGATAGAGAGAGAGAGAGAGAGAGAGAGAGGCAAATGACCGGACGGTGTAGGACGTAATTAACAAAGTTAGCGGGGCATGGTAGGAATAAATAATTATCGCCGTGCGTTCGTCATCATTATAAAAGTTGGCTGTGTGTTTCGGAACGTGACGATGATTGCGACTTGCTTGCTTGCTCGCTCGCTTCGTGTTGTTGTACCTGCTTTACTTGTACTTTACTCTCGCGTACCGGCGTCTCGTTACAGTATTCGTATAGCTTGTATGCAAAGTGTGTTACCTTGTTGTTGATAATATTATATTGTCATTATACAACAATTATTACACTCTCGGACGGAATCTGCGCCAACCCCGGGATGGGGAGATTATACCAGCGGAGAAAAGGCGAGAAAGAGAGAGAGAGAGAGAGAGAAAAGAAGTGAACGATCGTTTTCGTAATGGGTTCGATTCCGTTTCTGCGTCGTTCGTCCTGCAGGCAGTTACATACATAGGTAGTTACATACACAGTTTATAGGTAGGTAGATAGTACTACCGTAGTAGTAGAAACTGCACGTAGGTTTCGACCTCCTTTGTTCCAATCTTCTAAATGAAGATTTACCGTCGTTCCCTTCCCGCCTCTTGCCTCTTGCCCCTTCTTGGCTGGCCTCTGCGGACCGTCATGAAGGGGCGCGCAATTTTACTGCTGTTCAACTGTCTCACTCGCTCTCTCTTAACTAATCACTATTTATTGGCGGGTGGAAATTAACCGTGGTCATTGCGGTACACCTTCCCCCCCCCCCCTTCCCCTTCGCCCCTTTTTGCCCCGATGGCCCGCAGGTGTAGCCGATTGAAATATTGCGATTGGTAAACGCCACGGGTCCAAAATTAGCACGAAGCAATCGTTTGTCACAATTTAGGGATGCGGGTCGTCTATGCAGATCCTAGGAATGGGGATTCTGGTCGAGACTTCGCGAAGCGAGAATTCTCGGGAAATCTGTGGCTTTACTCGAGACCAGAAATCGACAAATCGCGTCTTGATTCTACATAAGTTTAATTTAAATATTGTTTTTACAAAGATACTTCAGGTACCCACTATTTGTTTAATCAAAAGACTGTGTGATTACTATTTTTACTTACCTCAAGGAGGGAGCCAAGATACATTATTCAAAGTACCTAATTTTTAATAAAACGACAAATTAAAAGCTTAAAGTTTAATTTGGCTAGTTTTGTTAGAAAAATGTGTAAGTAATAAAAAAAAAAATTATTTAAAACAAGACTGAATAAGTAATAAATATTGACGATTATTAACAAATTTTAATTTATTTTGCATTTAATTAACAGTTTTATGATTTTATTAAAGTTTGCGGGAATGCAGAATAGAAGGTGATCCTTGGTAAGGATACTATATTATATTGTCATTGTTGTTGGTGTTACAGCTATGGAACGTATTTAAATTAAAACACCAAAATGACCCTCAGCCACGCCCTTTGAATGTAAGGCAGGTCTTCGCGACTTGACGTAAACGTTCCTCCGCCAGCTATACGCAATATATAACCCACGATTCTACATCTTCGGTGACTTTTCGATATCCGCTTCTTCTACTAATAAAACCCCCCCACCTGGACTTTGATCTTTAAAATTTAGAGCTCAAGTTCGACTTTGTTCAGAGTAGAGGTATACTTACGGACATATACCTGTACTTCCCACTTATCTTTCTTTCGCTCCTTTCCTTAAACCTGTTTGGATTTCATAAAGACCTGCAACCGACGAACCAACCACCTAGAGGCAAAAAAATCGAGGACCGAATTGTCGATGAACACTTATACAAGCGCCTGGCATCGTAATAAGAGATACGTCGAACAATCGAAAGTCTTCTCTGGAGTAAATAGTTAAGGAAGTTGAAAAACTCGATCATCAATTTACCGCTTCCCGACTAATCGGAAAGTAACGATCGAGGATGTACGTTGACCAACTTTTGCGGTACGTAGAAAGGATTTTCCGGCAAACGAGAATGAGGCATCGCGATGACGACGGTGATGATATCATACCGGATATACAACTCCGAGCATTCTTCTGGGACCACTACGACTTGCGAGAAATTGATCAATTTCCCTGAAGTTCCGTGGCATTTTTTGGTAAATGAATTATACAAAGCGTCGACCAACGACGCGGATAATACCACGGCGCAAGCCTATAACCGGAAAGAAGAAAGAGTGTTCGTAACACGGTGTAGGTACACATATTCAAGGAACGTGAGTTCTTCAGAGAAGAAAAGCATACACCAATTTCCGTAAAAATTTCCTGCCTTCTTCCGATTTCAAACGCTGTCGACCGAGCGTACAATGTGAGAACGAGCGAATAGGTATACCGTAAGACAACGAACGAGTAAATACCACAGCGCGCGAGAGCCGTGCCGTCGTCGTCTCGTTTAATTTCGAGCCACGCGCGTGTATCACGAATACGAAGACGACTTCCTATTTAAGGACTTCTCCGGAAATGGTCAGTCGTCTGAGCCGCGAGGCGTTTACACACCCACTTGGAGCGGCAGCATCACGAGCTCCGGTACGTGACTAGCGAGAGTCTCGTCCAGTGAGTCACCGAGAGGCAATGCACGCCACACGACACGGACGTCGTCGTCGGTGAGGTAGGCGTATGTGCAGCAGCAGCAGCAGCAGCAGCAGCACCAACCAGCACCAACCGGCGGTTCAAATATTGTCCAAAGTTCATTGAGCGTTCATTGATAAGTCGTGGTGAGCCCGGACGACACTTGTTCGTTGGAGAGAGAGAGAGAGAGAGAGGGAGAGAGAGACGCGGCTGTTTATACCGACTGAAAGCAAACGAGGTTGGCTAATTCACTACGGACCTGTACTTATTAATAACCCCGAATCCCGCGGGATCCCAGACAGTATCCCCCCTCCGTCCTCGTTTCCTTCTTCTTCCTCTTATTCTAGACTTCCTTTTTTAGGGTGGGGGTCAAATCTTGGTAGAGTCAATATTTCGAATGTTGGAATAAAATAACGAAAGATGAACTGTTCGAAATGTCTATTTTCAAAATTCTTACCGATTGATAGAATGACTACCAATCAACGAGCCACTTTTATTTACGAAATATCGACCCTTTCAAGTTTTGACCCCCATCCGTTTTCTACTCCTCTGCAGCAGTGTGCGCGTGGCTGTTACCTCCGTCCAATCCTATACCCACCGAAGATCGGGTTTAATCCCCCCGTACGTCTGGAACACGCCCTCCCTTGGCCTGACAACAAGCGGAACTCGGGGCTATTTTAATCGCCGCATATATACGACCATTCGCAATACAGCCTGCAGGGGAGCCGTTACACGGTTTCCCCGAAACGCGAACGGAAACGGGTATAACAGTAACTGTACTATTCGTACCTACTCCGTGAAAAATCACCGATCCGAGTCCCAAACACACGAGCAAATATTCGATCTACCCTTTCGTATTCGGAATTGGTTACACCAAGCTGAAGCTTGTTGAACTTTTTGAAAATAGAAAAACGCAGTTCAGTTTTATTCTCGTAATTGTAAGTGTCGGGAGTTCGAGGTATTTGAAAATATTTCCACTTTCGAACTTCATTGCCTTGTTCGAATGAACATTGGAACGTTTCGCCGATAATCCTGGCTGCTGATTTCAGCCTCGCATTGGGTATAAGGTAAGTAATTATAGGTTACTCACCACCCGCCGGCATATTCTTATCTCGAAGGTATATATAATAATACGACCGGTACTGCACTCACCTGAAACAGAAAATCAAAAGGGTATGGTTAGACACGATTCGGGCGCAAACCTATCGCAGATATTCTTCGATACGCTCACGTTCAAAGAGCCACCAATAGATAACGAGGAAGATCGGGACCAAGGTAAAAGCAAAGGTCACCATTGAATCCCTTGTTAAAAATGACCTAAGATATAACCTTGGTAATTTTTTCTTCTCCCCGAATCCCGCGAGATTTCTAAGAGTTTCCATACTTTTCCTCACCCCGTGTATCGACCGTCGTCGCTGTCATCCTGTCCCAAGGATCGCCACGCGTAGGGCTAAAGGATTCTCGAGTAGTGTACGTAGGTGTATGCATGTACACGACGATGTCTATTTATACATCTAAGTGAATAAATAAAAAATTGGCAGCAAAAGGAGGCCGGCTGTCCGTCCGTCGAAAGCAGGTCCCCTGAGAACGCAACACCGGTGTCCCGAGGCCGAACAGTGACGGTCGCTGTAGACAGATATCCCGATATGATATTATTCAAAACGGCAGGAACAGGAGCCGAAAGCCGGAGGCGATCGAACAGGGGGAGGACGCGGTACGTGCAAAATTCATCCCTAGCTCTTGTTTTCCATTTTATTCTCTTTTTTTTTGTTGTTATTTTGTTTTTTCCATCCTCTACCTGTCAGTCAGTCGGTCCGAATTTCGCGATTTTTTGCCACCGATCGCGCTGCGTTTAGGGGTGAAGCGAATAGGCGAACGTGCAATTTGTAAAAAAGGTTGTATAAGGTATCCGATTCATCGCGGTAGCACTCGGGGAAATTTTCACCAACGCATCTGTTTTATAGGGTGGAAAATTCTCGGTTTGAATGCGCATATGTATGCACACTGTGCGTGTATACATACGTAATGTAAACAGGGTGAGATTTAATTAACTGTAAACGGATGGAAGGTAGGTATATAGGAAGAGAAGGAAGAGTATAGGTGGTAGGTATGGCAGTTTGTCCTGAAACACAGGATTTCTTCTCTTTGGCGAAAAGCAGAGAGAGAGAGAGAGAGAGAGAGAGAGAGAGAGAGAGAGAGCGAGAGAGAAAAAGGAAAACGAATCGCTTGAGACAAGACGGGGGTATGACAAGATGAAGGATGTGTATGTTTAAGTCCGTACGTAGCGTACAGCAGCAGCAGCGGCACGTGCGGAGTGTGTGTGTGTAGAAAATTTATATGTGTACCAATGTTGTTTAAATAATAAATTGATAAGCAGGGTGAGTATGGAAAATACGGATTACGGTGATGGTGGGGGGGATAGACTGAGGCACCACCTCTCTGCCCTCCTGTTCAGTTACACGGGGTTGTGGAATCTGGAAGGCCGGGAGATCAAACAGCAATCAGTGAAGGTACACATGACGCGAGCGCGTTTCCCCTCTCGTGTGTATAGATGTATACAAACTGTCTGACGTAGAAGGATGATGACAGCTTGCCAAGCACGTTATATATATATAAGTGAGTAAGTACGGAGGAAGGAAACGCGTAGCGATCCACGCCTGTGCGGAGAGGATACATATACCGCATTAATGCCTCAAAATTGCAGACCCTATTTCAAAAATCTTTCCGCATTGTCCCCGGTGTAGGTTTTCATCAGATTGTAAAACAACAGGTAAAGCTGAGCGAGGATTTCGGATCGTCGATCGTTGCGGTGCTCGTTAGGTGAAAAATCCTTAACAAATTCAACGACGTTTTCAGGACATTTTCAGGAATATTCAAGGACATTAAAAACAGAATGTTTCTATGACGCAAGAAAAATTCAAGGATAATTTCCAGGACTTTTGAAGTACAATCAAAACTTAACCCTGAAAACTCGTGACTTCATATTTTTACCTTCGAACCCATGTATGAGGTCCGAACGCATCCCGCGCTTTTCTCGAACATAAAGTCGGTCCTATGCCGATAAACAGACTTTCGCGCACACGGTTTTCTTCGTTTTTTCATAAGGATGAGAATGGTGTACGAGAAGTCTGATTTAATTTGCATTCAGTTAATGAAAAGCCCCTTTCGAAGACTGAAAACCGCTCGAGGCTTTACTTCTGAAGCGTAGTTCAAAGTTCGCGTACACGTATCAGGGACCTTAGGGACATTTCGAGGACCACAGGACATCGTTTGAGTAGGGTATTGTCGTGGTTTTTCAAGCTTTGTACCAGTTGATGGTGTTCTACCGGGCCGCGGGATGAACGTAAGGGATCTGCTGGTACAGGAACGAACCGATGAACCCGCTGATTTACGAGCTATAGCATAAATTGGAAAACGTGCTCTGGTGGCGCCATTTGGTAGACCGCGTGGCCGAGAGAGAGAGAGGGGCTGGGGGAAGCTTCCGGAATGACATCGCCAATGCCGCCAAAGCTCACGATTACGAAGCAGCTTTGGGTCGCTCTTTATGTACCCGCTGGATAGAGAGAATCGTTGTTGCGCGCTTTGATTTCAATCCTCCTGTAATTACATTATACCCCTGAAAAAGCCGAAAATTCGTAACTCAGACATGAACCAGGTAGCGTGACCTACGTCAGATGAATGTCGAGTTAACGCCCGTTTGCAGATACATACAGGTATTAGAACGCTTCAGGTGAAGTAGGAGGAAATTAATCCAGGGTAGTCAAACCGCTGTAAATTCTACCATTCGTATATCCACGGAGGTGGTCGGTTATACACATACATACGTGTACCTGGCATGGGGGAAATTGCTCGCAATCTTGCGGTACTTCCACCCATACCCTGTACGATATGTATGTAGTAGGAGTGTTTGCACCGCAATGTAAAGGTATTATAGGTGTAATCGTTGAGAAGGGTTTAACATACGCTCAAGTTATTATACAAGCGTACAGTACAGCTCTCCTGCCTCGAACGTTGCGTGCTTCAAAGAACGTCTCCGATCATGCCGATCACTGCCAGAATACCAGAATGCCCGTAAGCCGTTTAATCGTCCGATAACACATTGGGTAATTCTGACCCATACGTTGTTCGTTCAAAATTTTTTCTTTTTCTACACTTTATTTTATTTTTTCTTCATATTTATGACCTATATTTCTACTACTAAACCACTCTGTCACATTCTAAGACAGTAAAAGGGTACTACTGGATTTTTTCAGTTACATGAGACTCGTACATTTGAAATGGTTGAAATACATAAAAAATTAGACAGGGTGATTTTGACCTGGAGTGTTCTCTATAATCAAGAAAAAAGAAAGAGTGTGTTTTCGATGGCTTAAGAGTTGGGTCACAAAGTCAGGGAGCGTGAGTGAAAAGCACTTTGATATTGAACCGTAGCGGGACGAACGAGTGAATGACGTTAAGGCGAACTTGGATGGTCCATAACCACGTACTGCAGTGGAAGAAAAGGAACGCCTAGAGTAAGTCGAGGTGATGAACAAGGAGTAGATAGTCATCTTTCGAGGACACTCGGAGTACCTCGCGTCTGCCGCTCTTCAAACTTCGTACCTACGTAATATTGTGAGGATGGTGCTGGGACGAGGAAGTGAGAGAGGGAGAGGGAGAGAGAGAGAGGAAGAGAGAGATGGACGCAGAGTAATGCGGCGTGTGCGGTATGATAAACACTCCGGAGGAATGAGGGGTCCTCGGTTGTATTTTGGTGTGTAGTTACAAGACGTAAGGTAACGTTTCTCCCGGCAAGGATGAGAAGGAAGACGTGGGATTCCACATAACCACGCCGCCATCAACCACCGCCACCTTGCAGCACCATATAAATCCCACCGAGTCTCGCTACATACAAATAGAGTCAGAACTCCGGGGAAAGGGAGAGCGAGAGAGTTTGGAGTGTAGAATAGGATTGCCTCCTTCGCCTGGGTCGTTACCTTAAGGGGTAAAGTGTGAACAAGACGTGCTCCAGAGCCGATTCGTTGCTGCTCTCTTAGCTCGTAACCCTCGCCTCGTCTCACGTCGTATCATCGCGAGAATATAACCACTTGGCGCAGGCGTTGCAACGACACGACGTCAGTCAGTTAGAAAGAGAGAGAGAGAGAGAGAGACGAGATCGAGCCAACGATGCAACGTCGCAACGCTGCTCCGCCCTTCATCGAGACTCTGACGGCAAGTATTTCTTTCAGGAATCCGAAACACGGTAGTAGGCAACTACCGACAGATGAACGAAGAAACAGAAGGGTGCGTTAAAAACCGAAGGAGATAAAAAAAGATTCAAGTTAAATAAACGCTATAAGCGTTTAAGGGAATTCCGTCGCGCGCCTCGGGTAGATTAGTTCCTCTTCCTCCCAGTCTTTTTTCACTTTCTTCATTCCGCCCTTGTCGCCTCCTTTCTTTCGTTCAGGTTATTTATTCTTGCTGTCCTTCTTATTGCCTTTTGCTTTAATCTCATACCACGCGTATTATACCGTCAGAGCTCGATTCAACAGGTGAATCGTCGCCCGTGCAGCAAAGAAACGTTATATGTATACATATACAATCCTTCACCGTGTCTTATGAAAAATTTTTCCTCAACGATACCGCATTTTGTAATCCCACCGGAGCCAGCCCCAGATGTTTTCACAAAATTCGCGCATTCTTTTTCTCCCAACCCCCCCCCCCCTCTCTCCTCTCGCTTTCTCTCTACCTTTCGACCGTCTAGCCTGTCAACGACTACAGAATTTGTTACGATCACCGGCGGCGCAGAGTGAGGCAAAAACTTGGATGTACATTCCAGGCAATTGACTCTCTCGCCCCCCCCCCCCCCCTTCCCTCTCCCTCCCTTGGCACATATTGCGTATTTACATGGCGCATGAATTTTTAATACGCAAATGTGTACCACCCCTGTCTACGACGGAGTGGCATGGATGTGTAGGCGCATCCCTTAGTAGATACGGGTACGTAGATACGTGCATACGTATAGGTATACGGTAGGTACATCTCTCCACCCACCTTCCACAGTCTCCGTAAAGTAAAATCTCAAGGGAAATACACAGTGGGGCTGTTTGAAAAGTTATACCATGCGAATACATTAAAGTACTGTGAACACCCGGCAGTGGAGCCAGTCTGCGAATGACAAACGCCGTGAATTATTTCACCTGCACCGTTGAGGAAGGTGGGCTTTTGAGGGCATATCCACGCTCCACGGTGTATAGTGTACGCGTGGGTATGACGCAAAAATTCCACCGCGAGCACACCGCCTTTATTTTCTTACTTTCTGATACACACCTACCGTCCCCGCATCATGCGCCTGGGCTTTGGGAGCCAAGATTAGCGTGATACATAACCCTGAAATATTTCACCTTTTCGAGGCTCGCTATACTCGAGCTTTATACACACTTCGCACGTATACAAGTTTTGCTTATATATTTTACGCTAGACGTGCATATAAGCGCGAGGAAAATGAACACCTAAACACCGCGTCACGTCTTACTCGTACAGGAGGCATTCCGTGTAAAATTGGCAGGCCGTGTACCTCATCCTCTTCGATTTTAATCACCTTTTAATACGACGTTCGATATACCGACGCAATAAGGGGTCTCGGAATTTTATTCCAGATTTTTTAAGTCACCGCTGAAGCTTGAAAGAAAAAAAATACAAAAACGCCATTTTTAAAAATCTGATAAAATTCCCGAGACCCATTTGGGTTGGTAAGAACATCGTACTAAAAAATGATCAGAATCGAAGGGGATGAGGTACATGGGATGTAAATTTGACGTGGAATGCCCCGTAGGTATACGTGACGTTGGTGTATACTTTGCACTCAGGTTATACGTAAGTACCTACGTCTTGTCAACGAAAAGGAGGAGAGCGAGTGCCTACCTACCTGCCTACCTCGTTACAGTACCTAATAGGACGAGCAAAACAGACTTGAAGATTTTCGTAAAATGGCATTTTTCTTTTGTTCGTTTCCTTTATGATGGGTAGAGGTAATAAGGCAGACTATCTACGTGCACGGAAAGTGTCACCAAAAAGTAGAGGAAAATTACGATGGCGTTGCTGCAGTAAAAGTTCTCCACAAAGCGCCAATCAGATTGAATCCGATTGAATCCGATTAAACCCTGACTGCCAACCGTAGTCGGTCACACCTCACCCCGAAAACGTGATATTTTGCATAAGAAAATCAGTTTTAAAAATCTAAAAAAAAAAAATAAATATCTAGATATTGTTTAAGGATCGCAGAGAAAGCTCTCTCTCAGTTTGCCTAATCAAAACAGATTGTTCAAATATTGTAAGAAATCAGCATCGTGAAAGAAAGTGTTGAAAATGTCGAAAACAGGACTTTATTTCTAGTGACTGGTTGAACCACTATTTCCTGCTTTTTGGCGTACACTTTTTTCAGTTTCAAACCCATACGAGATACTTTCCTTACTCGTAATTGTACGGTCAAACGGCGTGAATGTTGCGCTGCATTCATTCATTCATTAATCGCGTCGTTACTACAATCGCTCAGCTATTTTTCCTTACAAACGCCGCTTGGCGGTGTACGATATTTAACATTGTCACGACTCGCGCGTAACGCGCGCGACGAGGGCTCGAGATCAACCGCGTTGAGGCAACAAAAAGTCGAGACGCACTCTCTGTGGAAGGTAGGTAGGTAGGTATAATACCTATTCGTACGCAATGTGTACCTACACGAATATACAGGATATACATACACAGGCATACACAACTTTCGGTATATTAAACGAGCACAGCGTGGTGACACGCGCCGGCTCACCTTATCTAACCCCCCCGTCCCCGCCTCTGTCTCTGCATGCAGTGGAGGAACGTTAAGCGACGAAGATACGGAGACCGAGTAACGCAGTCTGACACAGTTTCACACACAGTCGAACCCCAAAACCTGCACGACTGATCCCGAAACGTCCTCCCCCCTCCGCCCCCTTCTTCGAAGTAACAGGTTATCTGTTATTTTTCTTCCTTTTCTTTTTTTTATCTCCAACTTTGACGAAACCGCAAGGATACGTAGAATGTGTACCTAATTGTAATGTAACGAATGTAAATTTTTTAGCGTTCGCGAATGCGAATATACGCATTTTTAAATCTGATTCAAACGTGCTTACGAACATTTGTAATAAAAGTTCATTGTCAAGCTGATGCCTTTTGTCTTATTTAATATTATTTCCACAATTTTTATAAGCAAAATATGAAGTGCTTGCGACAATCACATTAGCAAAATATTCACACGATTTTTGCGAATGCGGATGCGAATGCGAATGTCAAGAAGTATGCGAATATTCTTTATATCCTACTACCTAATTGTGGTAAAAAAAAAAATTTTACCTCGAGTACACATTCGACGGTTCTTCCTCGTTGTTTTATTATTTTTCTTCTTTATATACATACATGTATATACAACCTCGTAACGTAGTCATCACATGAAACGATGGGAAAAACGCAGCGTGTATAGTCTATAGGTATACCTACATGGTACACAAGGTGGGTATACATATATCGAGTATATATTCGTTGATGTCCGGGTAATTGTTACATTTCCAATTACCGGTGAACTGCTGGTGGTGTTGCTGCTAGGCTGCTGCCGTTGTGCAGGTTTCGCCAATTAATTCCTTCCTCCCCCCTCCTCTATCCCTCTCGCTTTCCCCTTCATCAGCAAGTTGCGTCCTTAGCCAACGCAACGCCGACACCCCCGGGGCGCGTTCGTTCCCACGGTAAAATGTTTTCCCCACCTCTGTCTCTCGCTTTTTCCATTCTTCTTTTTCTATTTTATCTTTCTTTCTTTGTTTTTTTTTTTTTGCCCCCCCCTCTCTTTCTTTTAATTTCATCAAACCGAGGCTGTCCGGCTCGCATTATTATCCGTGGCAATCGTGTGTGCATGGAACGTTGGGTTTATAAATACATATGCAACGGTAACAACAACGACAACAATAACGAATTAACGACTGATTGACCGCGTGGTGCAGGAGAAGTAACAAAGATAAACGTAGCGCGTATGCAGGGGGAAAGAAAATTCAAATGCAACCTACCAATTTTGCGATAATAGGTGGAACATGTTTTGCCAAAAACTGCGTGAAACAGAATCTGTGCATTTTATGGCAAAAGTGTACGTAGACTTTATGAAAGAAATCGACTACTTTTTCATTCAAAATTCAAATCGAAAATATTATTTCAAATTACGAAGAAAAGATGCTGTTCAAGTTTGGGCTCTTAATATTAATATTTACAGGTGTCTCATCGCCATGTTCAATTTCCATAATGTGAAATTTTATCATTCGAAGAAGCATTTCAAGCCTGTTTGCGGTATTGTTACATAAAGTACTTGTAAGTATATGTGTAACAATTAACTCGAAGAGGAAAGTTTTCGAAATAAAAGAGCAAAGAAAATAAAAAATCCTCCACCACTTTTACAGAGTTAAAATTGAAAATCGCGTCTGGAAGAGTCCTACGATGAAAGAAAAAGGTGGAAGAAAAAATAAAGAAGAGGCGATGACTTCCGTCTAGAAGAGGAACGCGTGCAAGACGATCTTCGTACATAGAAAAGCCGAGAAGCGTTGATATCCGTGCAGTAAGAGCTGGGGGAGACGTTAATAGAATGGGTATATAAATATGTGTGCATGCATACGTAGATATATATATATATATATACATATATACATATATATATACATGTATATGTATAAAACATCACCCGACGAGAGGCACTTGAACCATTAAAAACTAAACCAAACCAAACCATTACCAGAACCAAAACACCAGCCAATCTAATACGTTATATAATCGGATACAACCGTTAAGTGCGATAATTCATTAAAACATTCTACGCTATAAGGGTTTGGAAATTTTGCGCTGTAGCGATATCGGTATTAATATATAATATTACACCTATATCGTACAACGAATTTCATTTGCCGTGGAAATGAGAAAAAAAAAGTATTGGATTCGAGAAGCGATAGCGCCTCTATATCAGGCATATGGTGTGTAATTTGATCGGTAGTGAAAAAAAATATAGACAGTTGGGTAGGGAAAGGGGGGGAGAGAGAGAGAGAGAGAAAACTGCGAACAACGATCGTTGAATGATCAACAGTAGCACGGTGAACGTGGAGTAATGAGTTTCGTTATAGCACAAGTGTTGGTGTCGCACACCTATTCATATTGAAAAACCAGATGGTGGCCGTACAAAATGAGGACAAAGATAAATCTAGAAAGAAGACAGAGAAATAAATCGATGGAGAGATAAGTAGGTGGTAGTGACGTAACGAATATTCGCATTCGCAAAAATCGTGTGAATATTTTGCGAACGTGATTGTCGCAAGTACATCATATTTTGCTCATAAAAATTGTGAAAATAATATTAAATAAGACAAAAAGCATCAGCTTGACAATGAACATTTATTATAAAAGTTCGTAAGCACGTTTGAATCAGATTTAAAAATGTGTATATTCGCAATTCGCGAATACTAAAAATTTTACATTCGTTACATCACTGCCCGGTAGTTCCACTAACTATGTTTAGTTCGAAGAGACATGCCTATACATGTATACCTAGGGAGATGAAATGAAAAACGAAGCAAGAAGATGCATCGATCGCGAGTACAGTTTTGGCATCGGAAGTGGTTCGACATAAGTACAATGTATCGGGAATAATAATAAAAAAGAGGAAGGAGTAGAGGTAGAGGGAAAAAAACGAGAAAGAACTAACCGAAAAAGGGAAAAATTGAACGACACCGAATATGTACGCGTTGCTTTTCCAACCATGAAGAAGAGGCTGCTCTGGCATGGTTGGGATGGGAGGAAACTGCGGAGGAGACGTCGAGACTATAATACAAGACGAACGAAAGTTAGGAAAGAACCACCGAAATAAGCGAGAGTGTTTCCGGCTCCGGTTATACATATGTAGGTTACGCCTACACATGGCTGGTATACCTACATATTCTCCAATTGGACTGCGTGATCGTTCCTAGGATTTGAGACGAGTATCTTTTTTCTCTACTTCTCATAATCGGAATATTGAAATGGAAAATTTTGACGAACGAGCTTTGAGAAAAACCACAAGAATTTATTAACTCTAGCTGCATAAAAATTTCCCTCAAGTTAAATTCAATTTCTATATTCAAATTGGCGGATCTAACATGGCGGACCGAAAATGTGAAAGTGACCGGAATGGATCGAAAATTCAAACTCAGGGATTTTCCGGTCACCAAATACGACCCCGAAAACCCCCGAGTAACAAATTTCAAGGGAATTGGATCAATTTTTAGATTTTCAGTCCGCCATACTGCGTTCGCCATCTTGAATTTAGGAATTTCGAAGTCGGATTCATTTTTGCCAAACCCAAAGAACAAATATTATCGAGTCTCACTTTTCTACTCCCCGTAACCTCCCCATAACCATTACATTTATTCTGCAAAAACAGGCATATTCAACATTATGTTTATTTATAGCATTCACTGTATTCACGGAATCATCATAATCCCTCTTAAAACAACAACATTGACAACTCAAAAAAAACTCGAAAAAATATGTCACAAATTTTGCATCGATCTATAAATAATTCTCGTAGTTTTATCAGCAGTAAAAATGTCGCACAAATAAAATCGTTTTAGATGTTCACACCTATGTTACACATGTACTTAATTCGGTGTTTTTTCTTTTCTACTTTAAAATTGATCCTTTCTTTTTTTATATATATATACATAAGGAAATTATCACGCGTATGAAATCCCTCGACGCCACGCGCGTCGTTTTCTCTCTTCTCTCACAATCAGCCTACAACCTCTAATATCCGTCGAATCGCGCCGCACAAACACCGAGCGATATATTTTTCGTCGATGTTGCAGCAAGTATAGAACTACATTTCAAAGATGCAGTCTTCTATACATACGTACGCATCAAGCCAGCTAGAGTCCCCGAATCGAGTCGAGTCGGTCGCAGAGAAGAGCTAAGGGCTTCCGGTAACAAAAATAACGTAGTCGCTTTTCAAAGCGCCCTTTTTCCCCCGTTTTCCCCGCTCCTCACAGAAGCAGCCACTCGTTCGTTTCACGTGAAACACACGAGCTGGATGAGAATCTAGTGACCGAATGAAAAATCACGTCTAGTCTCCTCGAAAGCTTTGATCTTTCTCTCCTTCTTTCATACTTTTTTTTAATTAATCCTCCGGGTTGAAAAAAAATCCCTCCTTGTGTCCGTCTTCGCCGATTTTGACGATGTTCTTTTTTTACCAAGATTTCGGAATATCTTTAAAGAACCAAAAATTTGATTTATTGTATTACAAAATGGAGAAAGTCGATGTATAAAGAAATCTAAAAAAAAAAAGATAAAAAGGTTAGAATATAGGTTGACAAAATGTACTATAGAATCATATGCAGATATTGAATTTTGCCGTGTTCTATGTGTTGACCTTACTATAATTCGACCTTCCGTACATAATTTCCAATTTTCTATACTTGGATTATTTCTATACATTTTGATAATTTTACAAATTACATTTTCGCCTCTTTCAAAATTCGATATTTTTGTATCTTCTATCGATCGGCCAATCTACTTTTCCATCGCCACTCGCCAGCCGCGTAAGAGTTAATTTAATTAGCGAGACTGCCCCTTTGCATTCGCTTCCCATATTCTGCAGAGTTTTCACCTTTTTCACCGCAAGTGCTTTGTTCTTCTTGTTTTGCCAGAGTCCACGGATTTTTTTGTCGCCCACGGGGTAAAAAGGGGTTAAAAAAACAAAATAAGAAAAAAAAGTAGAATAAAATCAGAAGGGAGGAGGAGGAGGAGGATGAAATAGGGGCGAGTAAAGGAAAAGGAAAAATAAGAAACAAGCGCCGACACAAAAATTGAATTAAACTCTTGACAAAAGTTGAAATCAAAACGAACAAAATATCAAACTCGCGTGGTTGGTAAAATTCGGTGTACGATTCTACAGATATTATCCAAAAGGAGAAAAAAAAAGAGAAACAATTCTTACAAATTGAAAATCATTGCCAGCGTATAATTTATTTTTTTGTTTCTTATTTTTCGTCTACAGATGAATAAAAGTTCCGTTTCAACCTCCTACGGTTCAAATTAATGTAAAAATTTCAGTGTAGATACGCGGTTTGTAAATTTATTTCACAGTGTAATGAATGGAAAGAATTTTTTCAGTTTCAGTTCCCACCTCTCCTATAGCGAAGAAATTTTTCTCGCCGTGTGGATGACTCTGGTTAACTAAATTACACACGTGGTATGTATAATGTGAAACATCCATATGCGTGTGTATATACACGTGTGTATATGTATATACATATACTCGTAGAGCTGCACGCCTGCAGCTTATAACTTGGCGCTACAGCGTTGTGCCGGCTCGTAAATATCGTACCTCTGTTACCTTATACAGAGGAGAGCTAGAATCTCTTGCATATTCATTTAAACTCTTTCGCCAGGCACACGCAGCGTTAATATTCGCCTCTCGAAAACAATGGTTGGTGTAGGTAGCCATGCAGGCAGGCGGGTAGGAGGATTGCGCCCAGGGGGTGAAGGGAATGCATGAGAGAATGAAAGAAAGAAAGAAAGAAAGGGGCAATAGTCGGCCCGCGATTATGCCTTCGCGCATACACACGTACGTACGTGTTACATATACATGTAAATATATACACGTTATACATGCATGTAAAACGTATGTACACCAGAGCATAACGGCCGGCGGAGCGAGGTGAGCGTGCCGCGGAAAGAAAGGAAAGCAAAGCAAAGCAAAGCGAAGCAAGGCGAAAAAAACGAAGAAGACGAAGAAGAGGAAAATGTATGAAAAATTCAAACAGGATTACGACAAAAAAAGGGGAAAAAAAGGAAAAAGACGGGAAGATGTAGAAGAGAGAAAAAAAAATTCATCGCTTAAACTCTGTGTCTGCAAAGGTCAAGTCAGGTTAGAATAGCACGGAACACTTACCGTGTATAGAACGGTTGATAATGATAATGATGATGATGATGATGATGATGATGATGAGCGGCAACTACTCTAATTACTTCTGCTACTTTCGACGAATGTAAAACATTGAATTGATTCGGTTCCACTGTATACTTTTTCTTCCACATGCGATATAATTTTTATATAACTATTCACGCACAGATAGAACGAAAGAATTGAAAAAGGACGGTGAACGAAAGATCGATCGATCGCAAGACCGAGTCAAACGTTGGACGGAATTTGTGCGATCAAAGGCAAAAAGGAGGGAAACAACTTTTTTTATGAATGCAGGTTGGAATTATAAAATAAGCAAAAAAGTATTTGAGAACTGGGATTTACAGGTGCATTATAGGCGTGAAGACCTTTGGGGTTGAATCGGTGAGTGTAAGAAGCAGTAGACACAGGAGATGAAATAGAAGAGAAGGAGAAGGAGCGGGAGAAGGAGAGGGGATGACGAGGGTGAGAGAGGCCCTGATTACCGGAGGGCATACCTCCTGGCCCACAAGGTCTGAGGAGTCAGCATCAGAAGCAGCAGCAGCAGAGCACTGATCCAAGAAAATCGGACCTCCTCTCGCGGCGCGGGAGTCGCTTAAATCAAAGAGACAGAGAAGAGAGAGAGAGAGAGAGAGGAAGACGTCAGATTTAAGCCTCCTTCTTGCTCCAGGGTTCGGCTATAGCCATCCTCTAGCTTAATAGTTTGCATTTTTTGCCCAATCACTGCGCGGGTGGTTTAACCTCTCTCTCTCTTTCTCTCTCCTTAAATGTTGTGGGAAAACACCGAGGCTGGGAAAGAGAAGCGACGTATAAGAAAGAGAAAGAGAGTGATGAAAAATCACACGGAGTGTGAGAGAGAAGGAGTACCTAAGACGGTGGCGAGGAGTGAGTTAAAAGGAATAGTGACCGAGTCGAAGAAGAGGAGGAAGAAGACGACGAAGAAGAAGAAGAAGAAGAAGAAGAAGACTGGGAGGTTTGCTTAAGGAGGAAAAAGACACGGCGTGGCGGCGGTAGGAGAAGGAGGTGGGAGGAGAAAATTGAGGGGAACGCAGTGATGCCCCACGTGATTCCTTTTCCAGGACGACATGGTTTAATGGTTCGCCTGAGAACGCCCAAGTGCTCCCGGGGCCACGGCGATTAGTTTATATACTTGTGTATGTATGGTATTACGCCTTGGGCGGTGTTAGTGCCAGAAGCAGAAGCAGAAGGAGAAGGAGAAGCAGCTTCCTCCTTCAGAGGAGCGCTCGCTCACCAGCCGCGGTATAAGGCATTATTCTCTGTATATCCAGGAATTAGGAAATATATTCCCCTCTCTTCACTGAAATGGAAAGAAAAGAAGTAATCAACATCGCTCGCTCAACAACGGACGTTTCTGCACTAGTGGTGATAATCACGGTGAACGACAACGACAACGATGACTATGACTACGATTATAATGATGATGATGAGGATGATGATGGTGGTGATGCTAATACCTATATACGCGGGTAATTTATTGATACCAAAAGAAGGGGGGTGAACGCGGGACAAGAAGACCGGAGGATATTATGCGATGTGTGAAGCAGCGGATAGAGATGTTCAAGGATTCAGCGCATATCGAGGTTAGTTCGAAAGCTTGCACGTCCGGTCCTGGACGCGCAGGACAATGCCTGGAATATCAATGACATATGAACCTGAGAGGAGCTGGAACGGAGAAGTGAAATTTGATTTGAAAGCCCGGAAGGGTATATTGGACCCCCGTTGAGGTTAGGTTAACACATGAAAATAGTGGAAATGATAAATGAAACGCACGGTGCTGTTGCCCACGGTCGGCGGATGAATGAGGAATTTCCCATAGGATTAAAAATGGCGATTGCATTGTCGGATTGTAGTATAAGACCCACGCACTGTACACGAAATGAAACAAAAATGTCGAGCATGCAAAGACCTTTCTTCCCTTGTCCGTTCGTCTATATCTACGGACCTTGATGTTGCCTGCTGGGTCGCAATGTGAAAGCATGCCGGGGAAAATTATTGGCAGAAACTCATCGACGAATCGAGAACGGCAACACGTATGTATGTACATACCTACCTGCGACGTTAAAAACTGCTTTTCTGAATTGCACCTTGCGGAGAGATGGAAAATTGTGTTCAATACCGCAGATCGACGATCCTCAACCTCGATCCGATCCTGAGCGAGCGAACTAACTAACGCAACGGCAGCAGCACCGGCAGGATAGACGGTAATAAACCTCTCGACCATCCGCGGAATGATTGGCAATCAAACTCGGCATTAGGTCCTCGGGATATCAACGAGCAGCAACGGATATCTGACCGGAATGCGATGCGATGGGAACTTTCTCTCTCTCTCTCTCTTCATAGATATATAGTCGATATTCGACTCACTCGAGATTCGGGCTGGCAGGGCACATCGCGAATGAGATAGACAGACCATGCAGAGACCGAACGAACCGAATTCCTACTCGTTAACCTCTCGTCATTCTACGACGATGATCACCTCCGACGGGTAATTAACGAAAAGAGACGAAGGAAAGAGTTCCCGAAGAACCAGACAATTTGTCGGCCGAGAGCAACAACATCCAATCTCAGAATTCGAATCAACGAAGCCTCAAGCCTCAGATTTTGCTTCAACGAAACTCCACGTAGGAATTTCGTTGAACAACATCTCATATCCAAAGTGGTCTTTGAAGACATTCGACGTTTCTGACCTAACCTGACCTAACCAAGTTCATCAGGCTGAACGTTATTGTAATAATGCATCTTTAGCAAAACTCGTTATTTTTCAACTTTAGTATTATCTGGAATTTAGTAAACCGTTAATAAAGGATCAATAAACTATAAGATTCTGTAAATTCAACTTCTTCGGTTATTCCAAAGGTTCAAAGTAAGAATTCTGATTTCAACGTTTCGATACGTTAACGTAACTAACTTCGGCATCTTCCAAGTTCTGAGATGGGATGTTGCTGCTCTGAGCTGATGAATTCACCCCGCGCACCATGCGGACTCGCCGCAACGATGCGATGAATTTGGCGAGGTTACAGTAAGGATGCGTTCAAGGAATCCTCGAGCTACTTCCCAACTTTCCGTGGGATTGTTTGAAATTGAGTTTAACCTTAATGGACAGCATCGACGAAACGTTCCGTATATTTTGCGAGGCATATTCGGTCGCACATTAACGTCGCAAACTGAAACCTCGTGACTCGTAAGTCAATCCGAAGAAGGTGGCCGCAAGCCGAAAACCGCAGGAATTTCCGGCGAAGGTGAAACGCACCGAGTTTAGTTAGGCACACACAACATAGCCCGGTGTGGTGTGGTATGGTGTTCTCGCTCGCTCGTCGACCGCGACCTTGCCGTGGCGTAGACGAGGTCGTTGGCGATGATTTGGGACCGAGGGTGATTACCGGGGACTTCAGAGACACCGCCGGGAGCGGGCAGCAGGGTGGCCGGTGTGCCGAGGGCGATGACGGAGCGGTCCGTGCGAAATAATCACCCCGAGTCCTGCAAGGCCCTCTCGCCGGCGTAGCGGCGTGACCGATTAATCACCTTATACCTGCCGTTGGCGTCGCTGCTCATCCTTGGCACACATGCGCCACAGGCACTGCCCTAGAGTCGGTAATCGGCGTTCCTCCTCCAGGGAGCCGGTCTGAGGACCTTTTCGAAGGCCCGAACCCGAGTCGAAGTAACACCTTCATCTTGCCCGACTGGAAACAAGAGAGCCTGATGACTTTGGAGTGGATGATCTTGGAAGCAAGCGGTTTCACGTGGATTGAGAAAGACACTCGGAAGCCAAGGTTCTCGGCTTTTCCGAACAGAGGACTGAAACGGTGTCTCGAAAATGGTTTCTTCGTTAATTAAATAAAACTCGCTGGTAATTCTAAGCTTCGACCTTTTGTAAATAAGTTTTACGTATGAAATGATGGGCATAAGTCCATCGTCGTTCGGTATAACTAAATTTTAAGTAAATATAACTGTTACTGCCGTAGCGTGAAGCGATAAAAAATGGGATCTTCACTGGGCGTAGTTGAAATTTTTACAAAATGATGTAACAAACAATGTCCTGAGGATGACTCATACCGCGGGTCAAAACGTTGACATAAAAATTGGTTTTTTTCATCAAGACCAATACATTTCATAAAGAAATTGTTTGTTTAATTTTATGAGAAACATTGTTTAGTTCATTGTAATGAAATGGTGGTTTTTCCATAATCGTTATGCTTTTTTATGGAAACACTTTGTATTTTGCAAGAATACTGTATAACGTGATGGGGGGAAACGGAAATCATTTTTAGGTTCGGCACATTTGAAATCACGATATTTACCAGAAGCATCCCGTGTAGTTAAAAAAAAAATATTTTTTTGCAGGTCGCGTGTAACTGGCACTTGTCGTACTGTTCCGATTATGGTCGCGTTTATCGGTGAGGTAGGAGGAATCATGTGTCGATTTCGAGGTTATCGGAAGATTCCTTGAGGGGATATATCGGCCAACGGTAGGAAGGACGGAAGAAGAAGGGCATGCGGGAGTGGGCGCGTGCCGTCGGCTGGCGATCCTCGGATCTTTGCCTCGGCCTTACTTATCTCTTCTTCTTCTTCGCCCCCCTCCGTCCGCTGTTTCATCATAGCGCAAAGGCATCTCTTTGAATCGACCCTCTTGCACAGCGTCGAGTATCGCTTTTAAGCGAGCCTAAAATTCCGTCCTGTTTTTCCGTCCTACCATGCACGAGTGGCTATCATATTTCGCCCTGTTCTCTATCTATCTCCCCCTCTTTCCATCGCTTTTACTTTTCAGCTTTGGCTCTCCGTCAAACGCGTTGCGCGAAAACGTTTGAGGATAAAAAACAAAAACGTACACATAAAAGGAGCAAAGAATAAAAAAAAATTCTCCAGTTCGCGAGATTTTTAAATTAAATACTGAGAAGCAAAAAGGGTGGAATGAAAAGAGAGACAGAGACGTTCCACAGGGATGTCGACCCGATTTATTATACGTATATCATCAAGCACTTGGTTTGGCGTATACGTGTATCAAGCGTATATAAAAAATAAAAAAAGAGATTTTGTTTTAAGAAATTTTCTAGGAAATAACAACGTCGTGTCGTGTCGTGTCGTATCTTGTGTGTACATAAGGGAATTAAAATATTAAGGATAAACTGCGAGATCAAGACGCGTAAAGAAAAAAAATATTATATATATATATGTATATATATATTAAAAAGAAAAAACGCAAAAACGCGAAGAGCAGAAAATTGTCACAATATGCATTGTTTGAGCAAAATCTCTGACTGTAACGTATGTACAAGACAGAAATGAGCGAGCATAGATCAGCAACGTTTTATAGCTGTATGTGTCCTTGCGCGAAAGTATGCGAGTATAACAATTCAATGTCTCGGGGAGTTTTGATTCCCGAGAGCGATAGGGAGGACGACACGGAACCGTCTGCGCTCTGAATGAGAAGGCTATACCTAAAGATTCTGTTCCTTTTTTACCGTGAGAATAACAAGGACCCGTAGCGATGTATCCATCACGACTAATTACTCTTACACTCCAAGGTTCACCATACTTAACATACCTATAAGATGAGGCCAAAATGAGAAGTAAGGGCACTTAAGATTACGAGGATATCTTTACAAGATAGTAGAAGAAGAAGAGAAAAGAGAAGAAAAAGAAGGGAATAAGAATGCAGATCTTTTGAAAAAGTATAAGTATAACACAAAAAAAAATGGAACAACTATAGTTTGTCGAACGAGA
The DNA here is from genome assembly GCF_021901495.1 of Neodiprion virginianus. Lineage (NCBI taxonomy): Eukaryota > Metazoa > Arthropoda > Insecta > Hymenoptera > Diprionidae > Neodiprion > Neodiprion virginianus. The sequence goes on from NC_060883.1 coordinate 1,099,597, forward strand.
AAGCTGCGAGTGGTGTAATAAACGGTAGTCGCTTCTCTTCTACCTCTCGTGTTTCGTTCCCGCGGTTATCGGAATACACAACCTTTTACTCCCTCGGGTCTGGTGTAATATATTTCTCTCTCTTTCTCTCTCTCTCTTTCTCTCTCTCTCTTTCCTTCTTTTTCATGTTTCTTTCCGAGGTAAAAAATTCCTCGAGTGCTACCATCGCGGGCGTCCGCGACTGTCGGCGCCTACACCACCTACGATTTTTCGGAAGGCCGACCTCTGCTGTGGCAACGACAACGCCAACGCAGCGTAGGAAAATAGCGCGTGTGCAGTGTGGTTTAACGACCCAGGGAAAAGAGGAGGTGGGAATCGGGTTTTCGAGTGAAAGTAGTAGGTAGGAAGGCAGGTAGGCGCCCGAAGCCTATCGGGATAAGATAAGGGTAACACGAGTGAAGATGACCCCTGGATTCCCTCGAAGCGTCAACTCGCTTGCGTAGCGACACTCGATCGGCAGCTGAGGCAAGTGAACCGGTTATTGGCACGCTCAGATTCAATTATCATTCACCCTTTTATTTTACAAAATTGTTAATTTATGGCAAAATATCAGCATAAAATTCAATGCTTTCCCAATATGTATATAAATTTTTATATTAATAAATTGAAATTTCTCTTCGCGAAAAATCCTTGAAAGATAGCTCTTCCCACTCTCCTGACTGAGTATACACTTCAAATTCATATTTTGCTACTCTTAGAACTAAGGATCAAACAAATACAGCTAAAGAAGGATAATCGTTGTGACAGGGTCAATAACTGGAACATTTACCTTACCAACCCTCGTCGATCTGCCATGGATAAAGTATCGGCTCATTTACGCCGATCAAAGGCCTGGCCGAGGAGAATATTGCGGTTCTCACCACTGCAGGCCGATTATAGTACGTGACGCCAACTAAGACCCGTTCAGCTGTTGGAACTGTTTAACGCGTGAGTTGAAGCAAGACTTTACACCTAGTTTGATATACAGCGTTTCCTTATTACTCTCGAATTTTCCTCAGGAGATAATATTATAACGGTGCTTAGCGAGGAGAGAAGTTTTTTTTTTTTTTTAATCTTCTTCTCACAGTCCGATGACGCGGAAAACCGAACCTTTCAATTATGTCGTCAGGATTAACAGCCGTCCTTGCCGCCTTTGATGTTTGCATTACAATTCTGGCTCCCCGGTTTCTCACAATTGTGTCACGATTTGCCACTGTTTATGTGTTTGTTATACCTGCGCTAGCAAGCAACGTGCTGTTTAGACAAAATTACAGCCTGGGTGGGCCTGAATGGAATTAGCCTGAAATCGTCGGCTGATTTGTCGGCTCGTAAAATGATTTAGCGACGATCAGGTCCCTGCCTGCCAGTCTTAATCGGTGTTGTTCTTACACGGTGTCCGAATCGTCTGTCAATACCGCCCCACACTTTGCGGTTTGCCCTAAGGCTCGCCCGGCGAACACACACACACAACACCTTGATCGGCTGCAGGGTCTGTACGTATAATAATTTCGCAAAGAATCTGTGAGCATCCCGGCAGCACTGATTCCGGACTTGACTCGATATTTCTGTACCTCTGTGTGAGTGAAGGAGTATAGGTGGTAAAGGGAGTGAAGGGAGTGAAGGGAGTGAAGGGGGAGGACGGCGAAGTAAGTAGGAACAACGCGAGGCTTAACGTGCAGCAATTAAACGACGATTGCATTAAGACTAGAGGTGAAGTAGGTAGGTACGAAGCGTAGCGAGGAGGTCGTTGGCTCTAATGGCTTTCATCCGAATAGAATAATTGTAAGAACGGAACCGGCATCATCCTGCTGGGTTTCATCGCCTCGGTTGCATTTCTGCTCTACCTATAATCCAACAACGGCACAAAACACAGCTCAGCTATGCGGCTACTCCGTCTCTCTCTCTCTCTCTCTCTCTTCGGCTCTGTAATAGTACGATGATAAGAAATCGCGAGTACCATCCGTGGCACCGGTGGAATTTCCAGGTTACCGCGAACGGCCAGTGCAGAGAGAATTCATCGAACCGTGCATCAGCGGGAGTTAAGATTACGCAACGCTGGGCACACACGTCGAGTTCACCGCATGATGATTAGCGGGTATTAAATTTCAAGCAGCAGAAGTCTTCGGTGAAAATTATCATCGCCGTCTTTTTCGTCATGCGATTCCAGTTAGTTCTCAGTTTCATTATATCTCATTGACGCGATTCACCTACATTTATACCGAACGCGGAAATGATGAGCCTCACTCGAACCTCCCTCTCCCTCCTCCTCCTCCTCCTCCTCCTCCTCCTCCTCCTACTCATCTTCGATTTCTTCATCTTCCTCTTCCTCTTCCTCTTCTTCTTTTTATTTTTATTCTCCCCTCGACACTATAGAGTAAACACCCGCGTCGCGCAGAGTTCCAATCGATGATAATGATTGACAGGTAATTAACTGCGCCAGATACCTACTCGCTCACTCGGTAGCTCGCTCCATCTCCCTCTCTCCCCATCTGTCTCTCTCCTGATATTCGATCGCGAACCGACGACTTCCACCGTCACGATGTACTTTTAACATCTCCAGCAGCCTCCGCACCCTCAGTTCAAACGAAACGTTGGCACGTTTAGGAGGAAAAAGTCTGCCTGCAGTATAGAAATATCGAGCCCAAGGCGTTATTGAGCCCTCAAAAAATTGAGCAACTACGTTAGAACAAGTAAAAAAGAACGATGATAACTGTCCTAGCCTAACCTAACCTAACCTAACCTCCGTTTCATGATCAATTCTCATCCGCAATTCCCATGTGCTTTTGCAGGTAAGCCACGAGAAACACACGGCGAAGAATATAACAACGAGTTATCGTCATAGGCGTGGAGGATTCCGAGGTGTATAATTACGAGTAGATAGGTATGTTGTACGTAGGTGTGTATGCGTCGAGTTCACGTATATAAGGTATCGGTCCTCCTCGGATGCCCGACACCCCGGCGCCCAACGCGTTGTCCACAAAGTCGATTAATCCATCCTCCTCTCTATCCTTCGCCGCATCGTGAATCGTGAATCTATTGCAGTCGAGTCCCCCGGTATTATAGGAATCAGCTCGAAACTTACGCCCATCGTCGTCGTCGTCGTCGTCGAAGAATAAGAAGAATGAAAGAGGAATAGCGTCCGCACCCACGTCCGCCCCGTCGGTCGGTCGGACTCGTCGCCCACACGACGGGCACCACTTCGACCGTAAGATGCCCACCAGCTTGTCTGGCTCCTATAAAAGGTGCTCCTCGATCGGGTCGATGAATTCTCCCCCTCGATCCGCGGATCGAGAATATGACTTTCTTCCTCTTTTACAGGTATACACGTCTCTCGCCGTGGAGCCCGATTTGTCTCGTGTGTCAAAGCGAAGACCCCTGGGACCAGAGCCCCGTCTTCGGAAGACGCGGGTCGGAGGTCAAGGCCGACCGTTACCCCCGGGCGATCGTCACGGAGCTTTACGTAACTCGTGGTACCGGCGTGTCGTGGGCGATCAGGAATGCGCGTGCCTCCTCATCGGCGTGCGGTCATCCAACGATGGAGGAGAACCGCCGGCGCTCCTCACCCACCGAGGTGCTGCTGCTGGAGCGGATTCAAGCCGGCGGACCCGTGGGAGCCACGCGTCTGCCGTGTGCCGTCTCCCCACTCCAGCTGGCCCCTCAACCTGGACCCCGCATGAGGCCCCGGGACCGGCCCCAAAACTCGGATCGATCTTACGGGTGCAGCCCACGAGGTCCAGGTATATGGACCGGATTGGCTAGACGGAGTCGCGGGTACCTAATCTGGTCATTCGACGAGGGTCAAAGGTCGTTACTCGATGCTTTTTACGCCTGGAACCCGATCTCGGCGTACTGTCTGTAGGTATATACATAATGGCGTAGTACTTTTGCAACGAAGTCGAGTGGAGCGTTAGTGCTGCAGGCTGCATCGTTGAGGATGAGGATGAGCGGAGGAGAACGGCGGGGAAAGGGGGGGGGAGGGGGCAAAACTTTTTCACTTTACAGTTAGTCAGGCTTGAAGAGCTGCTAGCGAGGAGGCGATCGTCCAAGGGGAAAATAGACTCGTCTCTTCTGCAGACGGTGGTGGTGTCTCGCGTCCTTTGCTTTTCGATCTTGAAAAAGACAAAGCCTGGAAGAAGAAGAAGCAGAAGAAGAATCGCCGTTAACCAACCAACCAGTTTCGCGCGCGCAGGTGACCCATCGGCGGTCCACTGGACCGGAGTGTATAATACTTATTGTTTCCAGGCTCTGCTGGGGCTCTGGTCTCTCGACTCGGTCTGGACTGCAGTATCCGATGATCCGTAAAATGAATCCCGCCGATTTTTTTTTTTACCGTACTATGATCTTTGCAGGCGGCGGAATACGAATTAATCATTCTTCTTCCGGTGTACGTAACAAGACAACAACTTCCTCCACCGAGAGAAGCCTGCGATAATGCTTACATTGTAAACCGCGGCCGCAGATCCAGATTCATACCAATTTCCTGTCCCATCATTCTCGCCACGCTCAATCCGATCTACAATAATGATGCTCTGAATTTGTTTTTGCTTTATCCTGATACATTTGCCTCTTCCTCGTTGGATCGGTTGGCGGTGGGCTTCGAAGCGACCAGTTCGCTGATCTCTGTACTAACTGGATGGCTGACTAGAATCGTTGATCCGATTAAAAGCCTCAAAAACCGACACTAGCGCTTCAACACCCTAGGTTAAACTAACGGGTCACGTAGGTGAATAGCGTATCAGAAACATATTTAGTCACATGGTTCTGTAACTGTAACGCCATGACATACACAGTGAACCACGTGATTCGTTAGTTCTATTGAGGCTATTGGAGCGCTGGTGTCGATTTCGTCTGCTTCTAATCGAATCAGGCCTAGGACGTCAGTCAGCCATCTAGTTATTACAGAGATCGGTGGACCAAACTCAAAACTCCTGACAAGTTTAGTTATATTAGGAAATACGAAAAAAGTAACAAAAAAAAAAAAAATCAAGATAGAATCACGGACACGCGGACATCCTTCCATAATCAGGGACAGGATATGCCGAGTGCCGTGAATTCGGTGAATATCGGAACAAAGACAGTGTTACAAAGTCTCGGGACTGGGGAGCCGGTGTAATTTTCTCGGCACGTAATCCGAAGTCTATGTAAATGAATTCTTAAATTAAATTTAGCTGCAAAAGGAGAGAGAGAGAGAGAGAGAAAGAAAAAAGAAAAAAAGAACCAGTTGACGGCCCTGTTTAGATGCCGTCGACACAATACAACGAAGGAAGGAACGAGGGCGAGAGGCAAGCGAGCGAACGACACTCGAAACTTTTTCAAAGAGAGTAGCTGCGTGAGCTGACAAGGTTTTGTCGTCCCCCGTGGGAGTTTTAATTTCAGGATAGACGTCCGCGGGGGGTCCACCTGACCCCTTATCGATCCGAACCCGTCAATACTTTGTTGAGAGAGCAGCGAGGCGAGCTCTTTATCCTTGCTTTAACCCACCACCCCGGCTTATTTTCTCACTTCAAGCGCGGCGAGATAAAGCTGGTGCAACGGTTATAGACACTGATCATGGCGATGGAGTAAGTAGGTATGGTCATTCACGTCTTACCTAGCCTGAGCTGTGAAATCGTCTGGCAGCCATCATTCGCTCAATTTTCCACGACAGTGGTTTTTGTCATGAGTAGGTATAAGACTTAATTGAGAACCACCGTACCCGAAGAGAATTAGAAGATTATACTCGAGAGTTTGTTATTCAATCATCGATGAGTCCGGGTGGCTGGTTACATTCACACTTTATGATGTATTCGGTGACCTATAATCGGGAAGAAGGGGGATCACAGCCCGAACTTGCCGAAGGCGTGAATTCATCATCGGAGTTATCAAGTATCAAGCAGATATACGGATTTCAGAGTGCAGAGTAATATCAGGCTGATGGAAATGTGTCGTCATTGCCGAGTGATAGATTGTCGCGAAATAAGATGGCGGGCAGGCGAACGCATTTCTCAATAACGTCGCCGCAGCAGCTCTGGAGTAACATTTTACCACCCCTAAACTCGTCGCGAAATTACCTTCACCCCGATTGTCGCGAGACGCGGTTTGAAATACAACTAAGCTCCAGAGATATCCTCCTTCGACGTAGCGTTACGCCTACCTACCAAACCGAAACACGTCGTCGCTCGGTAAGGTTTGAATGATGGAGATGGATCAAATTTTCACACGGATGATCCTGTATCCATCATTCCCCGGCGTCTGACGCTCGCCTTTTGTCTAGCCTTGGATTATCGCGATGTGTATATGAGACGGCCTCGAGGCCTTTCAGAGTCCTGCCCAAATCAGGCGAGATGATGAGGCCGCGAGCAGGAGTCGAGCGACAGACTGCGCTAGCTACCGAAAGGATATTCCGTACGGTTTACGGATAGGAGAAGAGTCATTGTGTACAGTAAAATATCCGTAACAGATTCAAGGACATTTCCAGGATACAAGAAAAATTCAAGGATAGTTTTCGGGACTTTTGAAGGACAAGCAAAATTCAAGGACATCTCCGGGACCACTAAACACCGTGAGAGTTTGTAAGAGGGTATCTAATGAACCTGCACGTCTTTTGGTTCAACCCAACGCTAAAGTTTTGAGCGTAAGAAGAGCACGAGGATGAGCGTCGCAGGAGATTGGGGGAGGGATGGGGGGCAGGCAAGCTCGAGACGAGAGTGTAAAAAAGCACGACGAGAAAAGGAGACGAAGAAGAAGAAGAAGAAGAAGAAGAAGAAGAAGAAGAAGAAGAAGAAGAAGACGAAATCGGGAGAAAAAACAAGCAACGATATATAAAGCGGACGGACGAGGAGAGGAGTTTTAGGGCGTGGGTGAGGTTCCCAGGCCCGCTGGTGCTTTTATCGAGTTGATTAGAATCTTGGGTGGCACCCGGTTTCGGTGTTTTCGTCCAGCGATGAAGGTGTTATGTGTTTAGCGGTCCATTGTCCGGTCGCGGTATGCAGTCGCGTGGGTGTTGGAGCCAGACGAGTGAGTGAGAGAGAGAGAGAGAGAGAGAGATACAGAGAGAAAATTCTCTCTCGCGCGTGTCGCCGTCATCGTTCCCAGGGCGAAAGCCCTCGGAGTAGGTATCGGGCAGGCGCACCTCCTCCTCGCGCCCGGGTGGCCGGACGACCGTCGCCGTCGCCGTCGCCGTCGCCTCGGTCCGCCTTCGAATTTATGGGTGGCGCTCCACCCCTTGTAAGGGAAGGTGTTATTTTAAACAGGGCCCCAAAATCTGACCCTCCTGCAGCCTCAAATATTCAGCCCGGAACACGCACACGCCTTGAGAACAGGTACAGGTATAGATGTAGGTGCAGGTATACCTGATCCCAGTACGTATATATCTATCAACCGTGCAACTGACCAGGCCAGCGGCATAAAACGACATCCGAAGGCGAAACGGAATCGAGGTATACCTTGATTCTTCTACGCTACGGTGACTAAGTACGTTGTATCGCGAAAGTTCATTTCGTCAGACACACGCACTCCCTATATTTTAAGGACGCCTAAACTCAGGCGACTGCTTCACTCTATTGTTGTCAGCTAACATAATTCTCGCTCCTCGGAAGACTTAAGAACGCCAAATAATTTTCTAACCTTTTGATTCATCTACGTCTGTAATACACGCTGTAAATTTGATGGGCTCGACGAATAATGTGGAATAAAATACATTAACCATTAACCAGACATTTGCTCATAAAATAAATTTATTACTACTACACTATTACTTGGATCATCATCGTCATCATCTTTGCTATAATCATCTGTTGCAGCAGGAGCAAGCTGAGATTGCCTTCATATTGCCGTATGTAATTATCACCGTCATGGACTAGCGAAAAGCAATATCGTAACAACAAACAAACAATAAAACTTTCGAGGTCAATTATCGTCCGAGTGTGGGTGAAAGAGCCGCTTACATTATCCGGACCAACCCCCTCGGGGTATGGAAAAAAACTCTCCTCCGAAAAAAAGGTGAATCCCTTTAAACTTCTCGCTCTCAAGTCTCTTATAGAGGCTCGAGTACACTCGTTGGGAGGTGGTGGCTGCTCGTTTAGCCGACGATTTTTCTCCCTCCCGCTCTTAGCTCTCCTTTTTCTTTTCATGAAATTCAATCTGCTCCAGAAATATATACGGAAAATAAAGTCTGTTTGTCGGATGACTAATTACGCGGTCTGTAGGTAAAATTACTCTTTTTTTCTCTTACGATTACAGTGACGTTAATAATATAATGACGTTTTACCCACGGGTTAATTGTATGATTGATTTGCGCGCGAGCTTAAAGTAAAGCCCAAATACAATATCTATTAATTTGCAATTTGCAGGTGAGGAACGCGAATTTCATTAGATAACCAACGCGGCGGCAAATCAGCTTGGTAATAAGCAATGAAGCTATAAACAAGGGCAGGTACCTACAAGCAAGTGTATAACGTGGATCACGTTATTGTCCATTCTGTGTATTGAATAAACGTATAGAGCCGGTAGGTACATACCGACAGCGGCAATAAATCACTCCCCGAGCGACAGCGTGAGTTAGGTATTGCAAATACTATACAGTATTATAAATACCTAACTAGGCAGAGTGTTCTCATTGTTTTAAATGACGAGATAAATCCCCGCAGTTGCGGTTCATTATGCATGCTTGAAAATATCGAGGGATGTGGAAATTAGGGACTGTACCCAGTCAAGAACCCGAAAAAAGCGATGTGTCGAGAATTTTTCACGAACAGACATTTCAATTTATCGATATAAAAATTTACGTGCATACTGAACTAACATTGAACTTCAATCTGATATCTTTTATTTATAAAAGTAATGATTTCTAAAGCTGCTGTAACCGATCTCCGGAAGCATCTCTAAAAAAAGGCTTTTTGCGGTGAGCAAAATATCTCTTGACTGGATTATCCGAAATGAAAAAACAAAAAAGAATTAGTTAATATAATGCATTATTTGACAGACCAATTTCCCAACGTATAAAATTGAGTCGCGCAAAAGAGCCGAAGATGAGATTTTAGCCAGTTTTAGGAGGACCAACCGTGGTCTGCTGGACGGGTGAGTGGACATCACTCATTACCGCACGACAGCGTGTAGCATTGTGTTTTATCAAGTCCGGTTATCCCGGGACGTAGATCCCCGTGTATTGATAATCGGCCGTTCTACCCGTTTCTCCGTAACGCGAAAAGGTGCCGCGGTTCTACGCTTGGATTTAACCCGAGGTTCATAGCTGTGGGTGGGTATTCAAAAGTGGATAACTGTACCTACCCTGCACAGAGAGAATGAATTTACGCGAACCCGTCCGCAGGACCGTGACACACTCGTCCCTGGACAGACAGACAGACAGAGAGAAGGACACACACGCTCGCACACGCACAGAAAATGAACACACAGAAAGAGACTACGTCGTCCTTATCGTCCTCTTCACGGTCTATTGCGCCACCGCCGCAGCACCGAGGAGGTTCGGTACTCCGTCTTCGTCATCCTTGCGACGGCAGAGGTTCGTTTTTCCTCGTTGTTCGGGAAAATCTCGTAGAGAGAAAGAGAAAAGTGTATACCTAACCACCGACATGTTCGAGACACAGTGGCTATCGCATATCGCTTTTGCCCTGCAAACCTACAGTCAAGAAAAATTAGTCATCGTAATCGTCGATGTCGTCGTTTCGCGCCTCCCTCGTGTTGAGAACGGAGTTGAAGCAAATTGATGATAAAGGTCGTCGCGGAAAAGGTGAGGAGGACCCTGGTGAAAATTTCTACTGTTACGAATTTTTACAGAACTTTGACCATTTCGTACTACTTCGTAAAAAACAGTAAATATGCATAGTTTTTCATGAGGGATTGTTAATTTTCGTTAAAAATTGTAGTGGCTTGTAGAATTTTTACTAAAACAGAAACAAATTTTCATGAAAATCTACAACGAAATCTACTACGAAACCAACTTTTTGTCTTTAGTGAAATTAGTGAAATATACTCAACTTTACGCGTTCCATTCTCTTCGGCTCTGAAACCTTTTCTTCTTCTCGCCCGTTATCTCCTTCCCAGTTTAAATTTACTCTCAAGTCTCACTTTAATACATATTAAATTGAAGTAAGAAATCAATTCTGCATTGGACTTTTAGAATTCAGAATATGCTACCAGATTTCGAATTAAGTTTCACGCCGAATGAAACTGCAAACACGAGTTGAAGAAAAAACCCGACGTGACGTAACATTTTGAGTATTTTTACCGGTTTCAATGAGTGAAGATCTATAAGAAACAGCGTTAAAAAAAAACTTTTGTAATTTGTTGATTGCAGACCTGCGTTATCGAGGTTAGCGAGGATCCGCAAGCATACAACAACTTACTGGACGCCTTTGACGCACTTTACAGCTGGGCATGTTTCAGGTTGGCGCATACCTATAATACAGGAGAACGGTAAGAACACGTGTAGGTATGCACCCATCGGTGGCGTGCGCCGCATCGGCATACCTGGACTAGCATAATGTGCCCGATCCGTAGAGATAGCCATTAATCTCGAGCCCCGTGTGCCGTGCACATGCGGTGTAACCAGCAGCCAGCCAGCCAGCCAGCCGCATGCCAAAGCTGCTCAGTAAACCACGGAGATGACGGAAGAGAGAGCTCCCGAGTAGAAATTTGGCGCCTACATTTGACCATACCAAGGTTCGTATAAGCCTACTTTGAAGGAAACTGAACCTAAATTCCAAGTCGTAACTTGAAGTCAACCTAAATTCGAAGTTTTAATAGAAATCGAACCTGGATCGCAAGTCGTAGCAAAAACCTAACGTAAATTCGAAATCACAGTATGAATCTAATCTACATTTTAAGTCATAACTGTAAACATAGGTCTGCAAGCAAAAAACTGTAAAGGTTTTTTTATGCTGCTTCTTATAGATTTTTACTCACTGAAACTAGGAAAAATTCTCAAAAAGTTCCATCACGTCGGGTCTATGCTTCAACTCGTGTTTGTAGTTTCATTAAGAGTGAAACTCCCGTTTAATTCGAAATCTGGTATCATATTCTGAATTCTAAAAATCCAACGCAAAAGTCATTTCTTACTTTCATTAAATACGTATTAGAGTGAGACTCGAATAATAAGTACAAACGGAGAAAGAGAAAATGGAAAGCGTTTGATCGGCGGAAAGAATGAACACGGAATGTTAAATACATTTCACGAAGACATTGTTTGTTTAATTTTATAAGAAATATTGTTCAGCTCATTGTAATGAAACGGTGTTTTTTCAATATTGTCATACTTTTTTTACGCAAACACCTTGTGTTTTTCAAGAATACCGTATGACCCGATGGAGGAAAATGGAAGTCATATTTTTATTCAGCACGCTCGAAAAAATATCATTTACCAAAAACCATCCCATGCAGCCGAAGTAAAATATATTTTTTCAGACCTGTGTAATCGTCATACGGCGAGCACGAGAACATCGTTTCAAGATCGGGGATCAATAGTAAAACGTAGAATCGGCAGAGAATGGGGAAAGAGAGATGTGCATCCATGGAGTTGAATCGTTATTACAAATACTGGCGGTACCTACGGGGGCCAGAAACTGAGCCCAAGCCACGCGCGGCATTCCAGCAGCATACCTCGGTGATCGCGATTTCCAATCTCGTACATTTCCCCGGCATCCCATCCTCCCTCCCTTCGTCTCCGTCTCCGTTTTCCGGCTTAGGTACCGCGGTTGGTAGAAAAGGCGACTAGAGATTGGAGTCGGAGTTAGTCGTCGGACGATCCTGAATTACCCCGGTCTTATTATCTCTTATAAAACGACGATCCGGTGGCTGCGGCCTCTCGGCGGCACCGGAGACCCGTCGTTCCGCAAACTCGTTAGCCTATTTATGTTTGCAATTATGTGTGTACACACTTACACACGTGCGCATGGAAGGGTAGCTTCTGGGGGCGATTTAGCCAGATAGTTTCCCTCGCGCAGTGCACACACGTTCCTCGTTTACACGGTTTCCAGTCCAGCCGAGCCAAGCTGAGCCCGAACCTCGAACCGCAACCTCTGCGCCGTGCGGAGGTTCGTTTTATTCCATCATCGGTTAAAAAGCCGAGCCCTGTAAGCGCCGCTCTCTCGCCCCCGCTGCAAACGGATTCTTTATTAAATTCCGAGCAGAGCGTGGCAGCGGGCTTGGAATCCTTTTTCCTTTTTCGCAAACTACTCATGACGTCATGACGATCGTCCTACGGCTGATACCATGCGGAACAGCTGGCAGCTAGTTGGAGGTTCTGAATTTGAAAAACCCCGAAAGTGCCGGATTCTCAAGTTTTTGGTGGCGGAACTTGAAGTGAGGAAGTCGAATTTTTGCGAAACATCAAAGTTTCGAATATGTGGTCCGAAACTCGACGGTCAAAGTTCCGAAAATACGTTGAGTAAACTACGCGGTGTGAGTATATTTTAATTCTCGGAATTCTACTCTATCGAGACTTTATTTTTCGGGATTTTGCTCTATCCGAACTTAACTTTTTCGGAACTTTGCCCTATCGTAACTTGAATTTCGGAACTTTGAGCCGTCGGCTTTCCAACTATTCGAAACTTTGTTCTTTCGTCAAAGCTTGATTTACTTCAGGATTTCGCCACCAAGTAATTCGGAATTAGGCGCTCCCGAAAATTTTGGAATTCGGAGCTTCAACCCCGCCCCGTATACATCTGCAGGTCACAAAACTACGAGTATGATATTTGCAAATCGGTGCTACTACAACTCGAGAGTAAAAATTTGTCGAAACGAAAGCGTGTTATTAAAGCATAAAAATCACGTACATAGTTACGCGGTATGATAATACCAAATTTGGAATCTGCACGGCAACTCGTCGCGTTCTTACACATATACAATATATATTACACGAAACCATGATGAGAAATTCCATCGTTCGTTCCAACAACACGAGTCCTGTCGTTATAAACGATGCAAATAATTGTCATTAAAATTGTCACTGATTCAAATCTGTGCCAAATCATTATACCATGTGTAAAAAATGTCAGTGCTCTCGAAGAGGTAGGGATGGAGGGCCGCACGTCTTAGCCATTCCGGGCAGGCAGAGAATCGACGGAAAATAGAGGAAAAGGATCGAGAAAGAGCAGCTGGGAATCTGCAAATATTTCATACCGCGTGCGTATACTATGTATATCGTAATATTATAGGCACGACGAGAAGGAGATGCAGAGGTGTTGAGGGGTGGGGGCTGGGGCGTAGGATAAAAAGTAAAAGGTAAAATTGTATAGACGGAAAAAAAGAAGGGAGCAAGGGAGGGTGGAATAAACAAAAAGCGGCAGGTTGAAGAAAACTTTTCTCGTTCACGGTTCGCCAATATCAACGCACGCTTCTTGTACCGACCGCATCATTATGCGTACCTACATTTTCATGTTCATCTTCACGTGTGTAGTATGCAAGTGTATAAACCTATGTAAACAGACGCTAAATGAACTCCTATGTCTGTACAATACGATCGCTAATGAATCCCGTCCCTTGCCGCTCTCTGCCTAAAGTCGCGGTAATCAGGCAGCGTATCACCTTCGAGGTATGTATATAATACATACATATATGTGTATCCACGCAGATACGGGCAATTAAGGCTTCCGCGTAGAACATATAATATATAATCTGGTACGAAGGTAGACAATTATAAAAAGCATAAATTACACGCGCAACGTCGCGTTTCACATACTTGCCCCGTAAAGCGTTTGCTCTAATTGCTTTACCTTAACTAATATTCTAGGATGTATCAGGGGTGTGCAAAAGTTCTCGGGGTTGCGCGTTGTTTCTACCGTTCAAGATTTTGCTTTTCTCATCATAACCTATATAGAAAATACCCGAGTCGAAATTTAGACCCTACTATAAGCTCACAAATACGAAGCAGAAGCTTATTTAGTACTTTTTGGTCCTCACGCCCTATTCGGAACCTTAACGTCCTGTTATAACCTATTCTGGTAGTTTACGTGATACTCCTCTGATATGAGAGCCTGTTCAATGTCTTGAGATCCTCAGAGAGTACTGCAGCAGTGTCTGGATTGGTGATCATTGTATTCTACTTACTCGGAATAATTAGATGCGATAAGGAACTTGGGATGCAAAAGTGTAATACTTCAAATATTAAAATGCGTTATCTGTTACCAGAATAACAAATAATGCCTCAAACCTAAGGTTTTTACTCACTTAAAAAATTAAACAACATAATCGATAATTGTCGGAGTATGGATAGTGAATTTGAATTACATTAATTATTACCAAAGTCGAGAATATTTTTTTTCGAATTTTCGCAAGTATTCTAAATTTCGGGTAGGTTGTTTTTATCGTGAAAGTTTGTACAAAAAAAAAAAACGGAAATCGATAAGGTACACATTCGTCATTGTATGTTGTTTAAATTGTAAAAATAAACGTCGAGAAATTTTACATACCCCTAATATATATATATATATATATATATATGAATATCTATATAATAATAATAATAATATATATGTATATATATATATATATACGTATAAATACATATATATATATATATAGATGAAAATAGAAATCAAACGATTAGATAGGAGAGAAGATATATGAAGAGAAAATGCGATTGTGCAGCTTTTATTCAAATGCAGACGACTTGTAATCGCATGAATTCTCAAATGGCGGAGTGTAAAGTCGGTCAGTGAATATTATGGTACGAGCGTGTGAAGAATGATGGAGATAGAGAGAGAGAAGGAGAGAGAGAGAGAGAGAGAGAGAGAGAGAGAGAGAAAGAAGCATGAGTGGTGGTAGACAAATCCGAATTTATCTTGAAATGCAAATTTATCGATATTTTATACGATCATGCTTTTCACTGCGCTTTTCTGGCTGAGAGGGATTTTCGACCATCCCTCTCTTTCTTTTTTCCATCTTTCTTTATCTACGAAGAGGAGTAGAATGAGAGGGATACGTATCTTTATCACGCAGCGGGTATATCTCGTTTCTGATGCATGAATTATAGACTTTTCCTCGTCAATTTTAATCCATAGGTACGTACCAACCGTGCTGTAACGAAACAGAAAAAAAAATCGCACACCCGACGAGCGTGAGTGAAAAGTAGAACTTGCTTGTTTTTTTTTTCGCCTTTTTTCGTGTTACTCAGGATACGAGCATATACTATACGAGCTGATAAATTTGCACATTTCACGGCACACTTTATACGCCTACATGCATATATATTACATGAATTATACGCGGAGAGGCGTTGCAAGCCTCTATATACCGTTGAGAACAATTATTATATCACAACTGGGAATTTGATAAGAGAGAGAGAGAGAGAGTTATTCTATACCCGAAGCCATGAGTTTCTACTTCTCGCTCTTCTCATTCTTATTATTCTTGATTCAAGTCTCGTCTTAGCGATAAACTTTAAAGCTTCAAGAAACAACTCGCGGGCCCGTGAGAGTGGGGTCATTTTATTACATTTATACATATATATATATATATATATATACATGTATATATGAATAGTACTAGGTATATACCGTATACTATATAATATATTTATACATCCCTCCAGGGTGTATGAAGAAATTATTGTTATTATTGTTAAGTACGGAAATCTGCTAGCTGAAATTTTTCTTCTTGTTCTCTTTTCCTTTCATTCATTTGTTGTTATCGTACCGCTTTTCCGTTTCTCTTTCGTGAACCGTTTTATTGCATATAACGAAAACATGACTCGATAATTATAACTAGATTATTATGAAAAAAACAAAAAGAAAAGAAGGAATTAGGGAAAGAATTTATTTTTTAATACGTTTTACGATTATATATTATTTAAACATTTTCAGAATCATAATACTCCCCTTTGCCTTTTTCTTTTTCGCATTCTGCACGATTGTTTTTCATAACGTAATAACAGTTTTTATTTTCCTCAAACGACCAGCCGGCGCGAATGGTCGATGTGTGCAAATATTATTCGCACGTTTCTGACAGGGTGATAATAAGTGGAAGAATTATATCAGTCCGGGTTTTTTCCTTCCCCTCTCTCTCTCTCTCCCTCTCTTTCCCCCTTTTCGCTTTCTTTCTTTCCGCGGCCCCCTCCCCTCCCTCTCTCTTCTTTTCACTTCAACGCAAAGAACAAAAGGGAAAATTCTATTATCTCGCTGCAGGTATGTTCGCAGTTCGCTTTCGTGAACGGGAACGCGGCGGGCAGACTTTGTTGGCGATATTAGAAAAAAGTAGATTACGTTATGGTTCGCTCCTCGCCTCTCTTCCCTCTCTCTCTCTCCCTCTCCCGCCACCCCGCCCCGGACCAATTAGAGACTCCGACGTGAGCGGGGAGTCTGATGAAATTAGTGTTTTCGCCCATCCACTATGACCCTAACCCTGCACCATCTTAACCCCGTAGTCCTCCCCTGATAAAACGACCTTTCGTTTATAGACCTTGTGATACAGTCCATGTTTCAGGATTGGCATACATAAAACAGTCGGCCCCGAAGCTCACGCCGATTATTCTGAGAATCATAAATTTTGTAACGTACACAGCGTGTAATAAAACTTGGCTCATTTGATTATATATCGTTAATCCAATCCAATGACCAGACAATGATCATTCCTGAATAGAAAATCAAATCAACCGTCTGAAAACCATAGCGAAATTCTTCTTTACTGCACTAATAATGTGGACACATGTTAGAAGTGTACCTATACATCAGGGAGAAGGTTGCTAGCTCGATTGGTTGTTTACAATCAATTTGTTTGCTAATGTCTTGAGCTTACTATCATCCCAGTTTAGTTCAGTTCAGTTCAGTTCAGTTCAGTTCAGGTACGAGCAAACTTACGCATACATTCACGCAAGCGCACAGGAGGAATGGATAGGTTAACTTGGTCCTAGGGCGAGTGCGCAAGGTGCTGCGATTTAAACTGTGCGACGATGTACTCGCCTATACATGTAATACGTTCGTTAAATATACACGTATATGTTGTTGACGAATTTCTGCCATTTCACCCTCTAAATCGACCTCATATATTTGAAAAACAATTGCCTATGTTTCTCAGACCTTTAACTCTATTCCAAGGTAGTCCGCTTTGTGATCGAAGTTGTTTTTTAATTATTTGAAGTTGATTTCAACACCCTAAATAAGATCCACCCTAATGTATATGCACTCGGCTGAACTGCAAGTATGTTACTTTAAACCACGCACCGAGTATTGGCGACTAGTGTGAGAGCGAGTACTCGGAGAGTTTCGACACTCGTTCGTATCGGTGCTCGTACTCGGTCTTTTTCCGATCGCTGTCGGTAAATTATCTCGAATCAATGAAACATTTCACTCGTCGTCTTACTCGTGGATGAACTCCCGGCGAACAATTACGAGGCAACCCAAGCCCAACTATCTACAAGAATGAACGAGTGGTGTGGAAAGTTAGACTTGACATCGGCTATACGCGTGAATAATCGCACTCGCGGATACTCGCTATGTTTCTGGGACCGGCTTTAGGTGTGTAACATAGGGTAAGAAGATCAACGCGACGTCTAGCCGTTCGACAAATGTTTGCGCGATCACGTAAGATGCTCAGAGCCGAGGAGGTTACACATTTACACCGACAATCGGGTTTCTCGGACTCCTGTCTAGTCGTCGAGGGTTCGGCGGCAGAAGGACGACCACGAATACTCAAATCCTGCGGTCATCGACCATCGTATAAACAATCCGAACTCCGTCTTTGCCTTTATCTTAGTCTTTGTCTTTGTCTTTGTCTTCAGCCCCGCAATTCCCTGTCCAAAGTCTGTAGAAGCGTAGCAGAGCAACGCGAGGTGAAGGAAAAATCAGCCGTAGCAAATCCAGAAACAAACAGAACTAGAGAATATATTCAAGCCGTGGAGTTTGAAACATAGTGGAATCAAAATTGAAGGGTTTGAAGTGAAGTGTATGTACTTTAGAATTTACCTGAAGTTGCTTGTTTTCGCACCGTCGTCTCACGCAAGGTGTAAACGAAATTTTTACACCCCCGTCGATTCATCCTCGTTTATATTTTCACGCGATCCAGACGACGATGATACCGGCACTAAAACGAAAAAGTGGCGATACACCGAAAGAGGATGGACCGGCATTTTCGAAACTGCGAAGAAGAGGCGGCGTCGCGATGCGCGAAAAAATACCGCGGCACGTAATCTGTATAACTGAATGCATCAAGATTACGTTGCGTTACGTTGCGAAGGGTTATGTCAGGAGGATAATATGGGCGCGAAAGTGAAAGAAAATAAAGAAAAACGAAGAACAGGAAATAAAGGAAGGAAAACTGTAAGGGGGGAGAAAAAAAAAAGAAGCGACACCGAATGACCACGGCTCACACGACGATCAACACCACTCGCTCAGTCGATATAATTACATTCTCACGAACCCCCATATTGTGCACATAGGTATGTATACATACCTATAACGTAGACGCAGGTACACTACGTGACAAAAACGGCTTGATGGTAAAAAATTTTCATCGTTTATTTGTTTGTTGTACAGGGTTATAACAAAACTCTGAAAATATTGATAGCTTCAGTTTTCATTTTCATCTTAACACGAAAAGTTATAAACAACAGAAGTGTTAAAATAGTTAGCCATGACGCCACTCACTATTGCCCATAGAGGGCCAGGAATATGAAGTCGCTCAGCTATGGCTGCGTACTCTATGGTTAAAATAAGTTATACATGTTTGTACGAAACAAAAGCCACGCTTTTTCTTTTAAGGGGTTACATACCTAGTCAGACGGTCGGAAAAAGCAATGTTTCAAGGATTTTTCATAAAGAGACATTTAAATTTATTAATATAAAAATTTATATACATGTTGGGGTAACATTGAACTAGACTCTAATATTTTTTATTTGTAAAAATAATGATTTTTAAACAAAAAAGATTTAGTCAACATAAAGTATCGTCTGGTCTTTGATAAAAAAAAATCGCTTTTTAAAGAATCCCGACTAGATATAATGCCTCAACTGACTACGTTCTTGATTGATTCTCAGTTGACCTAAGAAACTCAGCAATAAGTCGACGACATTTGATTATCGAAATGCGAAAGTGACGAAGAAATAACTGTGATGACGAACGAAGTGAAATTATTCGATTACGACATCGACGTGCCTGTTTCGCAAATCACGAAGAACGGTGTATTCTCCAGACGCAAGTAGGTACAACAACGTAACAAACAACCTGTCCTCTTGCCGGCATACGTTGTAGGTATATACATGTGTATAGTTGCAGAAGGAATTAGTCGGGCATGCGATGTGTGGAGGGTGGGATGGGAAGTGGATGCCAACCCTCGTCCTGAATTACGAGGCGAGATGGGTGCAGGACCTTACATATAGACCCATACCAACATAGCGTGGGAGCTTTTAGGTGGATATTTCCCGAGGGATGAAGAGCGAGCCGGCTATCGAGGGTTGGGGGGTGAGGAAGGAAGAGAGGAGGGTCGAATACCAAAACAAGGCAATTATCGTGCCGTTATACGCACTTGTCCCAAGCGATGCGTGACGTTGAGGCGCGCTGTTCGTTTTTGAATTTCAACCCGCCAACCCCCCAAATCGACTCCAAATAATTAAAAAATAATTCCATCATTTTTTCAGATTTTCATCTTAACTTCAATCCGTGACCCCAAGAGAGTGGATTT
Organism: Neodiprion virginianus; assembly: GCF_021901495.1. Taxonomy (NCBI): domain Eukaryota; kingdom Metazoa; phylum Arthropoda; class Insecta; order Hymenoptera; family Diprionidae; genus Neodiprion; species Neodiprion virginianus. The sequence continues at coordinate 1,119,224 of NC_060883.1, forward strand.
CCGCATTCAACCCTTTCAGGGGCACATCAAATCAACGTAACGGATTTGGATGAAATTTGGTATGTGGATGTTTTTTGGGTCACTGATTGCACATCTGATCTCAAACTTTGAAAATACAAAGTGGCGGATCCAATATGGTGGACCAAAACCTCAAAAGTCAATTGATAAACCCACATTGGATCCACCATTTTTAATTTTGTTATTTCGAGTTTAGATTCGTAATCAGCGATCCAAGAAACCCTCCTACATCAAATTTCGTAAACATGGGTTCGGTAGATTTGATACCCCCCTGGAAGGGTTGAATAGAATCCACCCTCTTCGGGGCACGGATTAGAGTTGAGATAAAAATCTGAAAAAATTTTGCAATTATTTTTTAAATACCTGTAGCCGATTGGGGGGCGAGCCGTTCGAAATTCAAAAATAACTTTTTTAAGGATCACCTTAACGTAGTACACAGTAAACCCGGTGTACAGAGTATGGTAGGTGGGTATATCCGACTGCCGGGATGTCGGAGCCTACCTATCACACCTGGATAAGACAATAACGCGGAGAGGGTGGATGGAACGGGAGTCGAGCAAAGACAATGCGATCCGCATGCACCTCGAGTGCACGACGGAATCGATGCTTGGTAAGGGTAGGTGGCGTTGCTTTGGCGTATGTGCAGTGCCGTGCATCACGGCAGCGGTGATGCTGATGCTAATTCCAGAGCAGCCAACGGCGTCGCCTGCAACCCCCGTTCGAAACAACGGAGTATGTAAGTAGTAAGAGAGCCAGGAGGAGGACGCGGGAGAACCGAGTCTCTGTCCGCGATCCGCCCCGGCTGCATTCACGTCCGCAAACCCATTGAACGCGTCTAGAATCTGAATTCTAATTACTGACATAATGCCTCCTCATTAATTAACGCTGACACGACGCGATGCGGCAGAGATCCTCTTCTTCCAAAAGTTCTACTACTTCCTCACTTCGCTCGCTAGCCTCTCTAGCTGCCTTTCACCTTTCCTTCCTTACGTCCTTCCTCCCGTACAACCCCCGCCTGCCTGCCTCATCGAGGACCCTCCTCACAGTCTGGACACTTGAGCCCGGTTGTCTTCTTCTTCACAGTCACTTCCCGATCCACTCGGGAAAGCCTGGATTTTCTCACTGTGCAGACTCACGGAGGAGAATATCGATAATTCAAAATTACTTCGAGACAACTTCACACGCGTTCAAGCCGCTTGACCTACAGGTACCCTGCAGGTCGTCTCCTCACGATTTCATGAACGCGAATATATGTATACTTCAAAATGTGGTGTTGCCCTCGAGTTTCATATCATACTACGAGACACTTTAAACCCGGCTTAACGTCAGACGCACACCTAACTTTGACGAAATTATGTATTTCCGAAAACTGTTCATTCAATGACTGAATCCGAATTCAAACCTTGAATAACTCAGCATCAAACAAGAAAACGTATAAAGGTTAGACTCTATCTTAATCCCCCGCAGACTTTTCAATCTCACTTAATACAGTTTTCCCTAAACTTTTCACTTCGTTGTGATGTCGTGTGTCGTATCTAAAGTGATGAAGTCGAGGATGAGTTTATAGGTTTTGTACAAGTATAAGAATAAGGAAACAGGCAGAAGTGCTGCACTCCGTCCAGAAACACCAAAACTCGTACGAGCACAACTGAAAGGTTCGGATATACCTACAAGGGAAAAGTTGACAATATATTGATCTCTGGTACGCGGGGGTTCGCAGGTATAAGGTATAAAAGCACAACGATCTACCCACTATCTACTGCCACTCTGCACATGGCACGTAACGACGCCACGGTACAGGCGCGACTAAAAAGTACCTAACCTCCATCGCATAATGCATGTTTAATTCCCAAGGTTAAACATGTCACGTTGGGTGGTGTGACTAGTTGTAAAATTTACAGAAACTTTATAGAAAAAAAAAGAAAATTAATCTCAGCAAAAATATTAGTGAAAGTGTGATTATTTATCCGTTATATACATACTTTTATAATACTGCACACCAAGAATAAAAATGCGATTTAGCTCAAGCTTTACAATATCCGGGCTTTAAGAGTACGGTGTGACATTTTGGTGATAAAACTGAGGCACGACGTAGGTTCCAAGAAAGAGTGGTATGGTCGTCGTCGTCGTCGTCGTCGTGGAGCGGCGGGTCGCGTAGCGTCCACCAGGAGCAGTAGGAGCGGGGGTTCAGGCGTCCCTGGGGGTCCGCGTGACTAGAATGACTTTCTAGGATCTTCTTAGCTTCGCAGAGTCAGACAGAGACGGGGATGGTCGCACATCGCGAAAGAATAATACAACGTCAGCGTCGACGGGGGCGTCCCAACGCCATCAACACTGCATGGATGTCAGCAGCCCCATGCGTCAAACGCGTGGAGGTTGTGTTCCCACACCTGGTGGATACCGAGGAGACACGTTGCGAGCTTCTTCGTATGGTTATAAGAATACACGGGGGACCAGAAGAAACCCTCTTGACTATAGTTCTCCGCATTGTTCTTGTAAGCCTGAATGGAGGTATGTATGTATGTATGTATGTATAATATATGCGAATCCGGAAGGAAGGAAACAGAGAGCCGATGTCGGGTCGCGGCAAAAGATGGTCTCCGTCGGGGGATAGAGAGTGCGGGATGGCAGGTAGAGAGGAGGGGGGGGGGGGGGGGGGGGGGGGATGGATAGAGGGGCACGCCACGTTGATGGGATACGTGGTTGACGACAGAGACGAATACTGTAAGTAATGGTCAGTGGCAACGTGCCACTGTACTACAGATGATTTAATCAGGAAATGAAACGTCGGAAATCGAAAGACCCTCGACCATTTCCGTTGTTCTTTCACCCACACACCGAAGATCCCAACGATCCGTACGACGGGCACGCGTGGTCGTAACTTTCAAAACTTTGTTTTTTTATTTCTCCTGCTAACCATAGTCGGAAGAAGAGACATTAATCCGTGATATCGTGGCGTAGCCGCACCGTGAATTTGGTATATTTCTATCCGCAAAGAAGGAAAAAGAAGAATAATAAGAAGGAAAACCATCAGAATAACAAGAATGGAAAAGTGATATGAAAAGCTTTCAGGAAAAACTTTGACGCATGTACAGCGTATTTACAAACACAAAATCTGCGTATACAAAGCACCTACTATAAGTCTATAGGTCGGAACTATAAACTTTTCTATTACACAAGTGAAGAGTGTTTTCATCATAGTGTACTTACATTAACCACAAATAGTACAAGAAGTTGTTGTAGAGAGGCGTTAGATTAATTTTGACAACGCGATTTTTTATCTTTGGCCTAAAAATAGATTTTAATAATTATCGACATTCTTGGAAATCCCATTTTAGTGTACAGGTGGCCCATTTTGCCCTCCTTTTCCCTATATGTATAAGTCTAGAAGAAATATAAAAACTGATTGAACAATTTTTAAACGCAATTTATAAATCAGCAATTTATAAATCATTACGCAACGCAACGCAAGGGAATTCAAGCCATCCAACGAATTCATTTACGAATTATTCACTCGTTTGTTCGGAAAAAAAAAATAAATGCTTTAGTCCCGTTCCGGTGGTTCGGATCAGTTGCCACAGCATGGCACGGGCCACGGTCAGTGCGGTGCGGTGGATCACACGTAATGAAACGGACGTACGCACAAGTGTTACGACGTTGCAGGAAAGTCCGGGGGGGTCAGCCAGGACGGATCTGCCGGATGTCCGGTGCGCCGTTCGAATAGAAATTCAGTGAATGGTCGCAGGAGCCGAGCGAGCGATGGGATCACGGTCGTCATCGAAACAACGAATGCATAACAGGTGTGTGTGTGTGTGTGTGTGTGTAGGTATGCAGACTAAAAAAATAAAAAATGTCAAAAAATTCTATCCGCTAAACAACGATCACTATTTGAACAACAGTAAGAACCATTTCCCATTCAATATGATGTATCATTATTATTGGTATACAGCGTCGGAAAATTGCACTCCAATTAGCCACCTGATCCCGGTGGGAGAATGTAAATGGCAATTCAGAATTAGCAATAGACATACAATACCATAGGTATGGGGGTGGGGTAAAGGATGAGAGAGTGAGAAAAACGTGAAAGGCAGAACTACTGCTGCGTAACAGGGAAATTCCACCCGAGTCGATTCGCTCAGGTGGTGACATTGTTCCAGAATCCTATTGTCCCTATTGATGTGGCACTCCGGACACATATAACAGTACCCCATGTATAACGTGCCATCCCCCCGATAATGTGCTGGATTGGACGTACCGACGGCATGCTAATTTTCCTCTCCTCAATCACCGCTCAATAATACCTGGTTAACAATGAGGTGAAAAAGAAAGCAAGAAAAATACCAACTAACTAACACCAGGCCAATCGGAATTGGAGCAAAGCTTATTACAACACAGGCGTACTCAATATACCTATACAACTCTTCGTAAAAAAATGTTAACTCCTCGGCTGGTAGATAATAGCATGACTTCTGTCTTTCGAATCTAGACTAACATTTCGCGAGACTCGAAAAAATGTAGAAAAAAGGAGTATTGACAGACGGACAGAGACATACAGACTGACAACGAAGTGAGCCTTTGAGGGTTCCGTTTTTTCCTTTTCAGGTACGGGACCCTAAAAAACAAATATTACTGTATACCAACATTAAACTTGGGCATAATAATTAAAAATGAAAAAAACAAACCGTTGAAATTTGCATACATACGTGTTGTTTTTTTCGCCCTTTTCTCCCCTTTTATCATCAAGCCCCGCGAGGCAGGACCCATTATCACAACATACCCTATGAACGAGGAAGGTGGTTGGGTGATACCGGGATCACCACGTCACGTAGATGTACCTGCGGACTAATACGGATGTGAAGATACCAACGAACGGCAAACTCCCCGCCATAGAATAAGGATTCGTAGAGCCTTGCAGGGTTACCGTCACGGGAGTCGGACGAGGTGAGTTTTGGGTTGCGTGGTAGGCTGGAGGTTATATTTATACGGGCTTTATACCCGGGGCGTCAAGAGGCAGCCATCGAGGAGGAAGAGGAGGAGGAGGCGAGGGCAGGCGGTTAATGAATAAAGGGTTCTTGTTAATTAGCTTTGCGCCTCATGGCTAAGGGACGATGGGAACAGCGAGGAAGCTGGCTGGGGCGCGCAAGAGAAAGGCACCAGCTTCACGTCCGTGTCGGTTGGTTAGTTTGTGTAGAGAGTAAGCGAGAGGACTACAACCAGCTAGTCATTAAATCCTATATGACATTATTCCACTAGGAAGCTACCCGACCAACCCTTTCCAATATCATGTACATGCAGACCAACCCTGCATCTCGCGACTCCGTCCCACGTACAAACCCCTGCGGAAACGCGTTAGACCCATCAGACACCGGTGTTAATGGTCTTCGCACTCGTGGCGTTACGACGGTGCCTGTCCCCGCCGTACAGGTTAACGTAACCTTACCTAACCTTACGGGAAACGGGGTTAACCTAACCTAAGCTCACCGCTTCCGGTCAGTAGCCTAGATGAGGCTAGGTCAATCAAACTGGAAGCTTACCTATCCTAGGTTATAACCAACCTCTCCCACTTACGGTTAGGTTACGTTCGATTAATCCCACCTCGTTTTATCCAGTATAACGTAACCCAACTCATCTTCATGCATCCTATAGTCTGTCCCTGATACGATCTTCAAGATAATCGTAAATAAGAGAGAGGAACGGAACAGGTAAAAATCATGTGAAGGAGGGCAGAGAGGACCATTGACCACGCGTCATCACGGTCCTAGGATTTGAAAATACGGAGTGTAGTGATGACGGCGAAGACCAGGATGTTGATGACAACGGTTATCGATACCCTACGCCACTCTAGATTCCGGAGTCCAGAGGTTCGGGAGTCTGGGCTGCGACCCGGGCCTTGATACATCAGCTAATTCCTCACGGTCTGAAGAAGAGGAGGGAGGGGGGGGGGGGGGTCAGACCGTGGCAGGCAGGCAGGCAGGCAACGGTGTCGGCGAAGGTGTTGCGGACGCGCCCTCAAATTGCCAATTAATGTTAGCCAAACACAAACAAGAGATGAACGCCTTTGTTGCAGGTACATTACTCCGGCAGGTTCCCACCCTCCTCCTCTCCCTCCCACTTCTCCTCCATCTCGTTCTCGTCCTCCTCCCACACGGCAACGCACACACACAAGAACATGGACGTATACGTTACGTAGATGTATTCCCGCCGACTACTGTAACCATAGTTCTTCTTCTATAACTGCAGTCCTTCTCTCCTCTCTTGCTGCAACGTCGTGAGTTTTCGTAGTAAGAGAGAAAAAGAGGGAAAGGTAGAAAGAGAGATATGGGAGTGCACAGCAGCAACTCAACGGCCCCCCGAAACTGTGAAGAGAGAGGATCGCCATGGGACCGTGATGCAGCAAATTTGTCGTTCCCCAAAAGCAGCGAGACTCAGACGCGAACGGAACACGTTATGAGAATAAGAGAGAGAGAGAGAGAAAGAGAGGGAGTCAGAGAGAGAGAGAGAGAGTGCATGCCCGATGTTCCGCAACGCTCTTATAGCTATACCTATACAAAGCCAGCTTATATACGGCCGGTGCAGATTTTTGGAATATATATGCTGCACATTATTTTTGGTAATTAGCGAAATAGATGGACAGACACAGACAAAGCGCTGAGGAGAGAAAGAAGAAGGTGAAAAAAAATAAAGAGTGAGAAAAGTGCGGATACACGATATTGGCGGAAGTCATTTTCACCTTTTCTTTTCCAAAAATTCCTGAAACTTTGACATTGATGATGATAATATTATCAACTACTGGCGAATGTTGAATACAGCACGGACTCTATCATCGTGAGTTTCAAACCTTAAACAGTACTGGAAAATACAGTCAGGAGAAGCGCAATGAAAAGAGGTAAACGTGAGTACCAAAACGAAATCTAACGACTAAGCCCAAGAAAATGAGAGGAGAGTAATTTGATAGCGAAGTCGAGAAGGCGAGCAGACAAGTAGCGAGAGCGGGTAGGACAACGATCACAGACTGTCGGAGGATGATGAAGAGTGCCGAACGAATCGGAGATGAATACAGGTTAGGAACCGTCGAGTTTGGGAACTCTCGTTACACATCTCGCGCCTCGCGCATGAGCGCTTCATCGGAATTCGAGGGGGTTAGCTGGCTGAAGAAGAATAAGTAGAAGAAGAAGAAGAAGGCGAAGTGAAAGTGGAGGCAGACAGGACTCGAACGCCACCCACGCCGGCGTTTTCCTTCCTCCTCATCGTTCCCTCTTATCCTTGTCCTTATCTTCAGAGCCACCTTATTCGTCGTCGTTCCTCCGCGACGCGACGGTGGCACAGCAGGTGGACATTTCCCGCTTCGATTCTCCTTCCTCGAGCCCTCTCGCCCCTGAACGTGTGTCCCGTCTGACGTAATTCTTGACAAAAAACCGTTCAATTTCTCACCTTATACGGAAAATAGGTAGGTAGATATAAAGCGAAGAGCAGCGTCCGCCGCGCATACCTGCAAGTGGGACGCGCGCTCGAACATGCGGAGACAGCGAAAGAGAGGGACAGAGATAAGCGGGTACAGATAGACGATTTCACTGCACGTTGCTCGCGTTAAATGGTTACTACGTGAACTGGATTTCTACACACCTCCGACGCCGTATCCAATCTAGGCAGTGCTGATTCTTGGCCAAAGATTACCTGGGTAGTCGGGTATAACCCACCCTACCCTGATACTCAAGACGAAAATAGCTTCGAGCGCGACAGACAGAGAAGAAGATGGAAAGAGGAAACCACGAATACAGTTCGTCAATCACAGCACCAGGAATTTCTGTGCACGAAAACGTTGCTTTCAAGTATGCAAGGTACACAAGGTACCGATCCGTGGCGCGTGGTGGAAAGAACAAGGTAGGTAGGTAGGTACGATTGAACTGGCTAAATCCAAGAGTCGGAACGTCTCGGCAGGTGGTATAAAGAGGAGAGACCGGTGTTCGTTCGGTGGTTAGACGGAGCTATTAAGGCCCGGAGAGTTGCGGAGAGGAGGGTGTGGTGTGGGTAAACGGAGGTGGTCTCGTTAAAAGCCATCTGTCGGTCGGTTTGTTTTCGAATTCGAGCTCCGCAGCGTAGTCAAGGTATTAGGTGGCTATAATGCCTACGGATTCGAATCAAGTCCGGCTTACAGAACCATCAGAGTCTTGTACTCTCTGAAGTGTCTCTTCTAAGCATGTTAATTTGAGAGAAGTCATCAAGTGGCATAGATTCAAAAAATTGTTTGTCGCTCCATGACGATATCGGAGGACAGGTGTGCCAGACAGGTATTAAGGGTCACCAGTTGATGTCGTGAGTAAGTTTGAAGTTCGTCGAGTAAGTAGCTCGGCTGCTCTCCTCGGATTGTGGTGGTGAACGTTCGCACAACAATTGAATATCACCGCAGGGGGGCAGCCTACACCGTTACGCGTATAGAGAGGTAATTAACCTCCGTAAACTCGGCATCGTCGCGGTATTCGGTGGGACAGTGGAGAAGATGATGACAACAGGTGAATCTCACAGAATCTCTCGGAATCGAAGAAATCGATTTTTCGTTCCCTACCTCGCCTGTTTCACCATCAACTAACTTCACAGTTGTTACCGCAACGAATCGTCCTATAATCTGGTCAACCAATCACATCTCCCAATAATCGATTAAACCGTCCATTGGGCACAAGATGAGATCAGAGTATTCGGTAATTGACATTTCCGATTATGAGCCTTGGAGGACAGTGACATTCCGCCGTCAACATTGCGCCTCGAAATCAGTTTTTATGCCTCTTATTTTCAGAACCTAAACTCGATTCTTATCAAGACTTTAACATACCTTCGGTGTGGAACATTGAAATAAAGAAAAAATTTCCTGCTTACAAATTTACCCGTGTCGTATTCCCAAGTCTATATAATATGTATATATTCCCTTCCCGTTATTGCACGCATGAATCTTCCAGTTCAACCAGCGCCCCATGTGTTTACGGTCTCGCCGAACAATTTATTTAATCGAGAAACCTTGAACCGATTCAGAGAGCGAACGAGGCGCTAGGGAGGTAGAATAAGGCGGGTAAATCGCAGCAATTACCTTATGAAACGATGATCGTCGTCGTCGTCGTCGTCGTCGTCGTCGTCGTCGTCGTCATCCCTGTCCCCCTTCAATTAGATAATACGTTACGGCGCCTCGCGTCTCGTCGCGGTATCATCTCTTACATAGTACCAGCCACGAAACGACCACGGTACACACACGTCACCTAAACTCCGTGGCTGACTCACATCCTGTATTGTAGTAAAACCAAATACCCAACCGAAAGTATGCGCATTATGTCCACACGCAAAGCGTAGGTACATGACAAATTCGTATGAAGAAGTAGAAAAGAATGCAGCCGAATATCGCGTCGCATGTCATTAAATACCGCGAGGGCGATAAGACTTCGACTTCTATCAGCGGGGCAGGCCCGTATGAGTGTCTCCGCTTATCTGGAGTCGCCCGTATTAGTTTTTTGCGTTTCCGTTAAATACCTATAATCTCGCTTTTTCCTTAACCCGCAGAATTTTTCGCGCGGCGATACGGCTGGTCGGTAAAATACCAACCTAACCCAATCCACGCCACTGTATTGGACCGATTATACAGAGACGGCCATTGTGTTTTATCATTTCCGCAGGTTAATATCGTACATTGCCGCTTTGGTTACAGTCTAAAATTCCCATGATTAGATATATTCCCGGTTTTCATCCACTTCGTTTCTACTTCCTCGTTCGAGGCATAAAGTGAACAACACCGACGTCGAAAGAAAAATGTATTACACGCGTAGGGCGGGTGCAACCTGTGCCTTATAAGCCGCACATGGTTACCTACGAAAAGATAAATTAGGGAGCCGGTAGGCACCGATATCCCATCCCAGTCGATGGGATAGACGGGTTTGGGCAGCCGCCGGGGGCCGAGAGGTCGGAGGGGTTGACCGCTCGCCACCTGTCCAGAGCACGCGCCCCTCACCTGGACGAGCCAGAAGCCACTTTTTCGTAATCACCATAATAAATGAATTGCCCACATGCGGTTCTCCCCATCGCGGCATCGTTCCCGGTTCATGCGAAGGTCGGTAGGTGAGTTGGTATAGGTTGGTACCTACCCACCTTCCCACCTCTTTCTTCGTGATCTGCATTTTACTTTGGCGTTAGACGCGGCGAGGTCACGGTATCAATTTCTAATCCTACGTTCGGTTCGTCGCACCATCGATAAAAATTAAGACCACTAATTTTTCCCAAAAGTAACGTATAATAATTCACGACGAGGTGCAGCAGCGACGGAAGGACGCGTCGTACGTAGGTACAAAAGTTATTCATGGTTAAAGGGCAACATCGGGGGTGGCGTGGGCGCGTTTTTACGACCGCAAAGAGAGAGAGAGAGAAAGAGAGAGAGAGAGAGAGCAGCTCGTATACAACGCAGACAATGCAGCAGTATACCTATAACCATACCTAAGATAAAAGTAAGAAGCACCGCCGTCTGGAGCCGGGGACTGATCTCGATACTCGAGAGATGACTCAGCCCCTCTCACCAATCGCTGCAGAGGGTTCTAGCTTTCGTTCAATAAATAAACGAAAATCCCATACCAAACCGCAGTGTCCAGTGTTTCCAGCTCTACGCCCTCGGGATGAATTTATCTCGAACCGATTAACTATATCAGAATGATTATCTCGTACGGTGATCGAACTGGGCGAAGGTTCAGATGCGGTTGAATCAAGTAAATGTGACATGATCCCTTGTTCCCGTATAACGTATGTTGTATCGTGTTTTTGTTTGCTACAAGGCACTGAGGCAATTCCATTTCCGAGTCGTTGGGCGCGGTTCGAAATATCATATCGTTACGGCATGGGAATGTTATATATGTATACAGGTATAAAGGGTAGGGTTGGAGTTGAGTACAAAGGGTTATACCCCTTTGTGTTTCTCAGGTGAATATTATAAACGAGCGTCTGGATTTGGGCGTTGCGGGAGAAGTACGACGGAGAGAAAATAAGAGAAAACAGAACTCGGCCACACCTAGAGGGGGCCATATATATATGGTGTTCAAACAGAGGATTGGGGGCGCACGCATGCAGCGAGACGACGCGGCGTATATGAGGATTGAGGATCGAGGAGGAGGAGGAGGAGGAGGAGAACGACGGAGTCCCGACCACCGCGAAGTCAAAATCTTCCTCTCCCGAAAACATCTCCTTATTTCTTTTCTCTTCATTTTTCGTCCCCCTCTCCCAATCTCGTTCTCGTTCTCTTTCTCTTTCTTTTCAACACGCGCGCGCCTCCAGCAGCCGCCTCCCCAGGGTACGCGGCTACCACATAGACCAGGTCATCTTCTCCCCCCTTCTCCCCTCTCCTCTCTGCTCTGCTCATTTCACCTCATCTTCTTCTCGGAGTCAGCCGGTTCCTACGAAGATAATCACCGACCCGGTGGTCCGCCGCGCTGCATCGCACAGCTTCTGTTATCCTCCTCTTCTTCTTCTTCTTCTCCCGATCTCGCGAGAGGCCTTCTCGCGGCGGCTGCCGCCGAAATTGCACCAAAGAAGGCTAAGGCTCATTATATTCGCGTCAGAATCTCGCATTCGAGGATCGACCGGGTCGCTTGGTGCTGATGGAATCCGCCGTTCCCACTCTCCCCTCGATTCTGGATCCGCGATTACATCTCCGCCCTGTCTTTCTCGTACGAAGCACGCAGAAGCGCCTCGGCGTCCTTGCGAAGAGCTCGTGTTCAAGGTCGCCAGAAAGTGTCCGCACCGAGAGTCGATTCTAAATTACATTTTCGGTCATCTCACAGTTTCTTCAAGCTTAAGTGAGACATTCTGATATATCGTTCATGCTATACCCTAATCCCAGATGTCAATGATTAGAGAATATCGGTACAAGGCTCTACGTTCAAAGACGAGAAGCTGCTGATAAGAAATGTAAAAACGGTCGACGAGTTAAGGTTGTACAAAGGGCTCATCGTCACCACCATCATCCTAATCGTCCTCTTATTCAATATTCGTATCTCTGTTCGTTCGGATACAAAGTCCACATTTGAACGAAGAAAAAACCAAATATAGTTACGGCGGGCAGACCTGACCACACACGCTCGCGAGACCAACTGAGACCCCATAGACCGACTCACCGATTAAGCCGCACGTACAGCATGCAGGATACCCTGAGGAACATTCGACCCTGTAAGTCCAGATGTGATCTCACCCCCTCACAGCGTTCTCCCCTCATATGCATCGTCTCCTGGAGGAGCTTCCGCACCCACCACCGGCTATCTTCAGCGAGCCATTCCCAATCTAAATCTTCACCTTGACTCCTCACCGAAGTAGTTCGTTTCTTCCGAAACTCTAGCTAAATGGAATAGATGATAATTAAGTGATAGACGTATCAATCCTTTGTACGCTCTCGAAAGGAGATAAAACTTTGCCTTTACGATCTCTGAGAATGTGGGACTATATAATAACTCGGATTGCTTGCATGGCGGAGGGTTGTGGATGCATCGGGTATCTGTGCACGGGGGTGGGCACCAACGACGCTGTGCATCAGCAGCAGCAGCCTAGCACCCCGCGGCGAGTGGCTCGAGGACCCCAGGGAGTAGTAATCAGACACACTCGATTCAATGGCACGACCCTAGGCCACTAGATTGACCGCCTTTGTTGGCGGAAGCGCTTTCTGGAGTCTGTTGGCTCCTGCTTGCCAGGATCAGCCATTTTCAGTGAGTGCAGAGCTCAGAAACCAAAGAGAAAAACCGATTTTCTCAGGTATAGCATGGAGGACGATTGACTGGCCGAGGTTTCTCGAACGCACGAGGCGATCGATCCATGCACGTCGGCAGCATTCATGGCCCACATGGTCAAGTTCGTTGTATTATAATAACGACGACGATGATCGGAACGAAGAAAAAGAAAGCAATAACTGTGGTGCAATTTATATTTCAGAGGGTGTATAACAGATACAGTAGCAGCAACCGATACCTGCACGTATAACGCGCGTTTATAATGGAACCGCGACGCAAGCGAAGCGTTCATCCTCCTCGCGTGCAGAGTTTGGTAGAGCACATGGTGTGCCGCGTACGATACACCGTGAAATAGATAGGCTTACTGCACACGGCTGCTGCTGCTGCTTTGGCTGCTGTTGCTGCTGGTGCTGCTTTCCCCGAATAATAATTCACCCCTGGAAATAGACACCTGTGCAGACGTGCAAATTATAGGTTGCCGGGTTCATCGGCATGTGTACGCGCGGTGCAGTGTAGGTATACCGACGACCGCCACCGCCGACTGCAGACCCAGATAGTTGGACACGTTGCCGATTAACCGCACGCCTCTTCAGCTCTTATATTCACTCCCTACTCGACTCTCTTGGACTAACTGCGCGGCGGTATTGAACGACCAGATTCTTCTTTGCTTCTACTTCTGCCGCTGATCATCATCATCCCTCCCTCCTTTCCAATCACGAGCCAGCCAGTCGGCCGGCCTTCACGAATAAAGAACCGAAACTGAGAGGAGAGGAGATGAGATGAGATCGATGGCCGGTCACTTACTCACGCGATCGCAAATATGCAACCTGGCTTATGTTGTTGCGTTCAATATGTAATAATTATACTGCTAAGTTGGGACCAGTGCAGTAGCTAGGCGGTATACGCAGGAAATAAGGTACCTCATACCGAGCGATCAAAATCCGGATAGTTGAGCGCGGTTAAGCTCTACAATGGGTAGATGAGATTAGGTTAGGTTAGATTAGGTAAGGCCGTAACGCCGAAAGAAAAGCTAGCATCATCGTTTCGGGTATATGGCGAGGTTTCTGTATAAGATTGTGGTTTCTGTTTTTTTTTTTATGTTTTTTTTTGTCTGTTTTTTTCCTTTTTATTCCGCGTTTTCCTTTCCGTTTCTGATTTGTGAATACGGCGAATCGTGAGTTTCATTTCAAGTAGTTTAGATGACGGTCGATGATAGTAGGGAAAAAAAATGACATCTCTATCCCGTGTCTACTACTACCTTATACCCTAAGAGACAATATTTTTTAAACTTTCTACCACCCCTAACCGATATAACGGTTCATCTCGCGACGAACGAACGGATAGGCTCGATCTTCCCAGAAGTCACCACGGTCATTTATGAATATTACAAGTTGTAGAAATGCAAAACACGCTCATTTGGATTCCCTTGTGCACGCCTCTACTGTCCCGTAAGGCCAGAACGTGACACCGTTGCTATACACGTGTAGCTCGTAATTCTCGGTAAAAAAAAAAAGGAAAGACAAAAACGAAGAGAGAAGTAGAAGAATAAAGAGAAGAAAATTCTACCCCGTAAACAATACATTAGCGCCACGGTAACAAGATCGATATCTCCAGATCGTGTCGTGTCCTATCCGCGCCGCAACGTCAGTAAGTATTATACCCAGAGTCAATTCTCACATTCCAAAACTTCGTCGCAATAGAAACAAAAAAAATCCACACATTTTATTCTGATCCTCAAGTTTATCAAACTGCCTTTTCAAAATGAAAATTGTAAAAAAATACAAGCATTATATACTTGAAACGAAGAAGCAAGCATCTGTCTTTCGTTCGATCGATGCCACGTGCCACAAAAAAGAGCCTGCAGAATGATCAGCGACATGTTGCGAACGGTCTGGTGCTACGGTACCCTGCGTGTGCGGGGGCGAGAGGTCGGGGGGTCAGAAACAACGATATACGTTGGGTCAAGGTGCGCGTGGGCAACGTATCGGTATCCAAGCGGGCCAATCGAGGGTGTTGGGGAGCGATCAACGAGCGGTGAAGAATTGGTGTGAGTGAGAGATAGAAAGTGGTTTTGAAAAATTTGTTCTAAACGGCCCGCACGGTATCCCGTTACGAGAGACACCCTGTTGCACACACCGTGACGACGGCGACGCAACGACGACGTCGTCGTCGATGAGAAGAGGCACCAGATGCCACGCGACCATGCACCACCCGCCCGTGTCCGCAGAGACTTTCGATGGTATACGACCTCGTAAATACTTGGACTGTTTTCCGTTTTCCACTGTAGTCAAAAATTGAAAAGCTTTCTTACACCCTCCGTTCCCTCGATAAATTAAAATCACTGATGATTTCAAGCACTTGAGGGTTGGGTTATAAAGTTTCAGGGAACTAAATGCCCACATTAACGATCTGTATAAGAAACCAGTGTAAGAAACCACGGTGATGATTATTGTTTCAGATAATTAACCGAAGTATTATCCGAAACGACGAGTGTCAGACGATAAGTATGGAATGTTCTCTCAACTCGTTGACCAAGCCGTGGCGCGGTCTGTAGAAAACCATGAGGGATGGATCCACCCCTGAGTTGACGTGTATAGGTACTGGCGAACGGTATTTGACCGGACAAAATTGATCCTACCATCGTGGATTTACGACCCGTCGAATCATCGCCGGTGTACGACAGCGCTATCCTAACGAAAATTGGACCACCACCAGCAGCGGCAGCACCAGTGGCAGGAGTAGCATCATCGCGAAGGATATCAGAAGTAAGCCGATAAAGATTGGATTCTCATGTACCCAGTGTGTATATATGGCACACGTGCAGGACCCAAGAGAGAGGGGTAAAAGGTACCTGAAGATTACGGACGGATATAGATGGTTCATCGACTAGGTCGGAGGGTCCAAGAGCTGGCCGAACCATACAGCGTATAGCCTCGTAAAACACCCGAAATATCCAACAGTGCTGGTGTTGCTGGCACGCTCCTAACGCGAAGGGGTAGGTATAATAACAAAAACAGGTGGTTCTCCCGATGTCGTAGATATATAAGGGCGGTGATGAGGTGGTAAGAATCGCCCAAACTCAAGGGCGGAAAAGAGTTCCCGCATTGTCGGAGTAGAGGAGAGGCATAGTAACCCCTCAGGATATAAAACGGGTGCGAGGTGTCGCCGTATGATTTCGCGGCTCATTGTCGACGGAGCGTTGTAGGTGTGTGCATTGTATATTTCGTAGGTATACGCCTAAAGAATAGTAATTAACAAACATAATCGCAAAAGCAGTGGAAATTGAAACGAGTGAAACGAGAAAGGAAGAAGTAAGTTGAACGTATAAATATATATGCGCTTTTTCGAGGTTAAATACGGTGCAGGCAGGCACCATGCACGATGGTAATTACGGAATTATGAGATCGTGTGCATGCATGCGAGCTGCAACGCGAGTTGATCACTGCAGAATCGAGTGGCCTGAAGTATTCCTACCTTCCTACCTACCTACCAGACTCGAAAAGGGACCAGCTGACGTCTGGGAGTTGAAGCACGCCCTGAGCTACCGACGCCATCGCATATTTGCATATCAATTTAGCACGCGCTCTCCTTACTCCTCCTCCTCCTCCTCCTCCTCCTCCTCCTCCTCCTCCTCTCTCTCTCTCTCTCTCTCTCTCTCTCCAATTCGTACACGAGGTACGGTTTTCAGGTACACGCCAAGTTATAGAAGATGATCCGCATGCAACGTTTGTGCAAGGTACTACTAGCTCCAACTAGCACCAATGTATTTGCTGCAGGGAGACTAAATTGATGACGAAAAAGAAAAATTAACGAAACGATCAAAGCTGGGGGTAACAAACATGCAAAGAACAAATGTCGGCTTGACCGTGACAACTCTTCTCTTTCCTATCCTAATCCAGCAACGCTGAATATAACCGTCAGTAAAGAAATCTAATTTATCGACACATATAACTATATGTGTTCAACTCGACTACTTTACATGGTCTCTAACGATTGAGCGCCGAGCTCACATCGACGAGAGAGATGTTGCAATATCCTTTAGCGACAAACCCACCCTGCACTTCCCTAACCATGTAGGTACTAGATATACACCGAAGGTAAAGATATGCAGGTATGTATAATGTATGTATGTACATACATACGCAATGCAGAGGAAGACCGTGACTAACCGGTGATCCCTGCAGACCGCAGTCTAGATCATACATGTATGCAGGGTGTACGTTGTACACACAGGGTGACGGACAATATTCTCTGGAAACAAATAGAGACTCCCTAAATAAGGTTTCAAGGCAGACACATGCATTCACTGCGTATAAGAATTTAGCGCTTTGCAATTAAAAAAGGGAAATGCTCTTTGACTCGATCTTGTAGTGATCAAGACCGGCATCTGCATCACAACATACCTCGTAATACCTTAATCCTCTTCAGAAGGTAAACCGAAAAGGACGCAATAAAGAATGAATATAAAAGTTACAAGAATAAGGACAGAAAATTCTGATCGCTGTCTCCATATGGCATCGAGGAAGGAAAAAGTCACCTTGTGGAATAAAATATTCCATCCAACATTGGAGCGATTCTCGAAGAGACCGGAGTTTCTCAATATTTCGATCCCGAACATCAGTTGGACTTTACAGTGTAGAATCAGGTCACCCAGTAGTGTCATAGGTATTGAGGATGGTTAACTCAGGGTGGGTATATGTATAAGGTAAATTTGCAAACGCTCAAGTCCGAGCGAGTAAATTCACACCAGGATTAGTCCCGGCATAGAAGGTGGTGGACAAGGGGCGGTTGGCTTGTTGTCGAGAGCAGAGTACATGGGATATATGGATGAATGTATTAGCTTTTGGCGTTGAGATCGTTGGGGGTCTGTCTGTCCGACGACCGCTACAACCTACCTTCCAAGCTTCGCGGTTGACGAGTTATGGGCGTCAAGCGTGTCAGCTGGTCTCACACAGCAGCGACAGCCTCAGGTTTCATTAATTACCCCCAAAGAGTACCGAGGTTGGTTACCTTCTCTTCTCTCGACGCTCAACGCCGACGCGCCAACGGCGACCGAGGCTTATCTTTGGACCCCAGACAACAAACGAGAGCAAGAGGAAGAGGAAGAGAAAGAGGAAGAGAGAAAGAGAGAGAGAGACGAGAACCCAGCAGCAGGCACAGGTGCGGCGTGTGGATCATTGCCGACTATAGCATACCATGCCTGCCTAACGTGACTCGAGAGCGGCCATCGAGAGGAGAACAGTTCACAATGTAAATCAATTTTTAATTACCTAAGGTAGTGCCTACGTTTAACAGAGATTAACCGGAATGCCCGTGCTGCAGGTATCCGATCGAACGTTCCTCCTTTCGCCTTTATCCCTTCGTCGACCACCCCCACCACTTTCTAGATTATTCTTTCTCATTTTGGCATTATTCACAGTACTCTCGTTTCTTTTTCTCTCTCCATTTTTTTGCTCTTACGTATATGTATGCATAGTTTGTGAAAATCGTCCTTGAATAGAAACCTACCCATCGACGCCTCTGCACTTGCAATCCTCTAGCCTAGTCGGGATTTCTTTTTTCTCCATTTCGTTCTCCTTCTATTTCATTTTCGAAAAGCGCCAGGAGCACCTGTCTTGTCAGATAAGGATCTCAATTTGCGGGCAGAGATTCAACGGTGTGAAATTTCGTCGTGTAGGGTATAAAAGGTATACCTATCGCGGCGTATCGTCCTTCCTTTTTTCGTATACGGATATAAATAACCGGCTGCAGTGAGAGGGAGAGAGAGATAGAGAGAGAGATGGAGGGGAAAAGATAGAGAGACGGATAGAGGGGTGTAAAAGAAATGAAAGCGTTTAACTCGCGCAAAAGCCTCCTCGACGTTCATTTAAGTTGGTTTTACGAAAACGATGACACCCTAGTAATAGGTATAAGGTTTGGTTTAGTATAATGGTATGGGGTACGACAGATTCGTCTCTCGAAAATCGGTTCACGTTTTTGTAGCTTTCCTCTTTCTCTCTTTCATGAATATATACATATATGACACAACGTTGTGCACACGGCACCGTACGATAATAACAATAATAATAATACCTACGGGCGCAATCTTGTTCCCCATATCAAACGGAAATTTGTTTCTTAGCTCTCTTGGCGCCCTGCGAAAACCATCAGGTACGTTTCCCCCCTCCCTCCCTACCCGCCAAACTACCACGTTTTGCATAAATTTCCATACATTTCTCTATTTCCTATACACTGCTATATGTTTTATATAAGAAATATAGATAAGGAAAGAGGTAGTAAGAAACCCAAGTTGTGCAAGATATACGAAGGCAAATTCCATCGCTGCCACGCACACCTCGATCACGTTTTTTTTTGTTTTCCCTGGTCCTGATTTTTCGCGACAAACATTTCAAAAGAGCCTTTGATAATACTGTGATTTGGCAATAGCGTGAAAAATATTCTCCAAAAAATCTAAATTACAGGTGACATGTTTGCTCGTAAAAACTCTGCAAATAATTAAAGGTATACGAAGACAAAAGGAGGGAGAAAAACGCAACTTTTTCCTGCCAGGATCAACGGGGAATTGTTGGGGTCCCTTGAGGCCCCCCGTTGTCAGGGTAATTGGCACAAGATATTCCGCCCTGGTCCGACCCATTTGTCTTTTTGGGCCCAGGGCGTACTTATAGCCCAGCCCAGCCTAGCCAGCCTCTTTTTCTCTCGGTCTGCACGGAATAGTGATGTGCGTGTATACATAGTGCTGACAAATCAGATCGGGGAGCGAAAATATATCGTTTTGGGTGAGTATATATGGCTGAGTGGGTAGGTGGAAAGGTATAAGGTAGGTATATAGGTAGGTAGGTGTATAATGGCTTAATCCCTGAAACCAACCCCCTTCTTCCAGCCACGTCGTACGTCTTTAAAAATATACTACAAGCATACGCATACTGCTATTCTTTAAGCCGGTTGTATATATATTTTATATTATATATATTTTTCACGATCGAATCGATAAGCAAGTGAGGAATGTCGAAGAATAAAGAACGAAATATTCCACCGGCACTACTCAGGGTAAAGGATGATAAATGAACGAATAACACAGTGGATCACCAGCTGATTAGTCAAAATTACAATGCAACGAATATGACGGGTAAACGAATGAATGGATTAATCATAACTAATCTAGAAGGCAATCACTCGACCGTCGAATTAACCAGTGTATATATGAACATGAGCAAACAAATCAGGGAATGAGTAAGAGAAGGGTGAACATTAACCAAACTTAGTCGACCTCAAAACAGTTCCCGACCTTGACCTTGGCTCGAATCTGTTGTCCTGAACTCAGCGTTCTGAAATAGCCCTCTCATAGGCATGGGGGCAGAAAGGCAGCTGATGCAAGAAGTGTGTACCTAGGTTGTAAAGTGTGGAGAGGAAGCGGGGAGGCGAGAGAAGAGGCCGCGTGCCGGGCGCCTGGCTGAAAGAGCATGAGGACGATGATGAGGATGAGGATGAGGGTCGCGTTAACCGCCAGCGTACCCCGAGTAAACGGCGTCAAGCGATCCTAACCTAACAAGACTGCAGCAGGAACAGACCGACACCACGACTTCCACGACGACGAGACGTATATGGACTGCAGGGTGCGTTAGTTCAAACGTTTACACGATTGCGGATGATGGAGATGACGAGAGTGAGACGCAGTCGCCAAATTCATCCGCTTCTACGTACTAACAACTAACGCACTCTAAGGTCACACATGGCGCGTGTCAGGAGACTGCACCATTGGTGTTGTTTCCTCAAGAGTCATATTCGAGGTCGACGAAGTACCTACATGTATATGCGTATGTGCATGTGTAGGAAAAAGAAGAAGAGAATGAGGATGCGGATGCAGAGAACAAGGGAAAGGAATAGTTACCTACACACACGGGGTTTGTGCTGACATGCAGTCACAAGGAGCGCATAGTGCAGCTTGAAAATAGGGGGAGGAATACCTACACAAGGTATAATGTACATACGAAACCGCTGCAGTGCCACGCGACCGCGACCGCTTGCTCGCGGCTGCTGCTTTCACGGCCCCCCAGCTGTTTCCTGCCTCGTCACAATCACGACGGGGACGTGTGTACTTTGTCTGCCTTTCTCTGTGTCTCATAACCACTATTCTAATCTACCTCAATCGTAATTTAGTCCTTTTTCTTCAAGTTTTTTTCTTACCACCACCACATCGAGACTTCGCTGGGTCTATTGTATTACATTATGCTATAAAAGTGAAAGGCGCGTGCGTGGGGAATACCATAAGGAAACTGAACTCAAATGGGTGAATTGACGAAACTTGTCACAGTCATCGTACGCATTAGATTTATTTTTAGTACCACTCGGCTAATCAATGATCTTGCGATGTGATTCGTGGAAAATTTTCACTACCACCTTATACTCCCTCCACTGTCTTCGATGCATACGAAACACCAGTGCCATCTTATTTCAGGCAGTTATTTGTGTACATGGAATTCGGTCTCCTTGTGGAGTTTCCATGGTCGCGTTGCCACTTCTGCTGAATTTTCCAACAACTGTATAAAAATTCTTTGAGATACAGTATTGAATTCGACGATTTCTCAGAAGCTTAATGATTTGACAAAAACAGAGGATGTCGTACCGCGGCTCGTATCAAAACCCCGAATCGCTGAGTTATGGTACCTACCTTCAACTATAGCCCTATTCTTATTACTCCAAAGCTATTCTTCATGTAGCTCACGGCGATGGATACCAACTACTCGAGTGCATGCGTGTATAGGGTGTACACTTCAGGCTTGATCGGTAATCAGAGATCCGGGCACGTGCCTGATGGGCTGGCTGCAGTACCTACCTAACGGCAGGCGGGAACGAGCAGCGTACACACCCATAAGTATATAACGTATTATACACATATGGATGGAATATTATGAAGGGATCGGCGGTTGATGAAATAAGAGACCGGATGCATCTGGGAAGCCGCGCGCATTGTTTGTTCGGTGTGTTCTTTTATTTTTTCGTTTTGTTCTTTTTTTATCAGGTACCTACCTACCTACTCCCACTTCCTTCCACTTCCTCCTCGCGAGATTCTTTCCTTCCTTCGATATACTCTCGCGTTTGAATCGATAAAAGTGAAAAATAATACCCTGATAACTACGAAACAGGGAACGGTAAGGGAAAAACTAGCTTTCTATAGTGTAGGTATGCACATGCACGAACCAGGTGTACGAACATCAGAGTAGGTATACCTACGGAAGGAAGGGTTGGTGGGCCAGGAGTTGGCGTATAAGTGAAAGGCGGGGGTGAAAGAGGATAGCGGCAAACAACCTGCAGCCGACTGTCACTTTCTGTTTACCGAACTCGACAACGGAATTCCGAATTTCGAGTCTGGACGCGCACACGCACGTGTGCCTTTCTCCTCTCTATCCCGGCATCTGCCATCTGGCTGATCTCTGCAGGCTCCGACGTGCCTCTCGTCGTTCGCTGGTGTTTATCCTTTTCAATTCGGCTATTTCGTCTCTTTTATCTCGGTTTGTCAAATCTCCACCCACCCAACCAAAATCATGGGTGAAGTGATGATTTGTCGTTTTTTGGTTCGATCTAAAATACAGTAGTGCCCGCATCGCATGATGCCTGCGATATCTGTCGATACGCCTAAGCGACCAATGCATCACCGAGACTCTTCTGCCTTGACAAGTTCTCGAATACAAAAGTAAGGCAAGAAATAAGCGGGCAAAAAGTATACGAGATAGAAAATAAGAAATATTGAAAATTTATAATGCCGAGAAGCTTTCCTGCATCAGCGACAGAAACCAGGGTAAAGGTAAGGGAACATCTGGTTGAGGGCGCGCAGGGGGTTTGTGGGCAGGTTCGGATCTAGTTACCAATATGACCAAAACCCACCTGGTGGTACTTATAAGAGTTGTGTGTATTTGTGTGCTAGTATATCCACCGAATAGATCAATCTGTGCACACAGAAACATGCATATACATATATATATATATATATATATATATATATATATACACTGTATATAAACTCGGAACGCGTGCCCTCAGCTCTCAAACTCCCTCTAAACTCTCTACAATAGAAATACTCAGATCTTCATGATATCAGTTTTTATTCAACTATCTCTTTCGTCTCGAGCTTTTATTTTTTCCACGCTATCCGAATGAATTAATGTTGCACGACGACGAAATTGGTGCGTATAATTAATTGCAATTTATAGTACAGAATCGTCATCGATATTCCAAAGGACCGGGGTAATAATCGAGGACAGTAACAAACTTCACGCAACGACGTGGTCTTAATTAACCGACAGCGAGTTCCCTTAATTCATATGAATTTATACGGGACATTAAGGCTTTCTGGTATAATAATTTGGTAAAGGGACAGAGGTAGGTATAACCGGGTGTCTTCGACACGGAATACCGTAGCGATGGTAATACGGTCTTCTGGGGGTTTAGGCGACGGAATGGGTATCCTGCTTCGATTCCGGACGGCTACAGTTACCGTCGTCTGCGTTACATGTATAATACAGTGTATTCGCGAGTGGAAACCGACCAACCAATACCTGCGCTAATTCCTAATGGCAGTTAACACCACCTGGGGCACATCACGTGGCGGACGGACTTACTCGGGTGGTTGGTGTGTTTCTCGGCTACGCTACATCTCTGTAGGTACAAACCGTCTGCGCAACACTATTCAACCTAAAACTTAATCTACGATTACTTCAAAGAAGAGCTGACTGCGAGAACGATCCACTTCTCCGGTTCCTTCCTCCTCCACGTCATTTTCTCCACCGGTCCGTTACACAACCAGCACTGTAACACCGACATCCAAACTTCGTATATAAGCAACTGCATTCATCGACCTACTTCCGCAACGACAAACTTATAACGGACTTCGCGAGTTAACCTTACGGTCTCTGTCAGCTAATTCAAAGATTGTGTAACAGGTGTATGTAGATGCAATTATTATACCCCCATAATCTGTACTCGCGTCAGATGGAATTTACTTACTTTTTATCGGTTTTGGATCATTCGTCATTGTGCAATATACAAACTGCAGTAGGGAATCTCTCGCACAATTTACTGGTATCTTATACACGATACCAATCATGATCATTTCCCGACTGTGGAAGAAGAAATATGACCAAAAAACGTATTTCAGAAAAGGACGCGACGGAATGAAAGAGGGAGAGGAACTACGAGGTAGAATCGCATTTATCTATAAAATGCACGAAGGAATATATCTACATACAAAAGAATCCTCGTTCTTTTCTCCGACGGGATTACGATAGGTACTTTTATACCTATAAGGATAGAGGCGGTTGAGGTAAGATCGGAACATGCTTGGCTCTCAGAGACATGCCAATAACATGCCAATAGCGTGGATTCGGAATAGAAAAGGGAGAGAAGAACGAAGGGTAAACTAAAAAAAGAAACAACAAAAATACATCGATCTTCAAGCATCGGACAATGGGGATCAGAGAGCCTGAATCTGACTATCGAGATGCAGCGACCGCTTTGCATTTCTTACCCGCCCTCGGACTTGAATCTCTCTCTCTCTTATACTTATGTGTTGACCTACTTAATAATTTACTGACTTATTCATCTGTTTTTATTTATTTACTTATTTATTGGTTTGTTTGTTTATTTATGTGCTTCGTTTTTATTTTTAGTTTTCTTATTTAATTATCAAAGTTTTCTCTGTCTTATATTCAAAATCGTTGTAAATACGAATGACAAGAGGAATCTTTAATTTTTACAAGCTGGTGTACGAACGTGAATGAAACCAATCGCGATGGTAATAACGATGACATATACTCAAGTACAATACGAAAATTATCTGAGGATTGGAGCTTTCGAAAGCGAAGTATAACTGTATCCGTATGCTGCATGCACAAACAGGCATATAGGATGAAAGACAAGCAGCTGCTGCTGCTCCTGCAGCAGTTTCGTTCTGCCACCTCAATATCGCCTCTGCTACTCGCGGGCCAAAACCTCTGCAGGAGGTTATTATATGTATTCCATTATACAGGCGGCAGTGACTGGGGGTGTATCCGAAATCCAGGGCTGCTCTGCCCGTAACACACACACACACACACACACACACACACACGCGCGCATGCAAGATATGGACAATAACATGTAATATAAACGCGTATCACAATTCGAAGTTTATGCCCATATGCCTACCATAGGTAGTTACATGTAGACCAACCTTTATAAAACTGTTTGCTAAATCGATAATATAATATGCGTTACACGGTTCATTTGTTCGCCCCTTAATACGTGGTTGTATAATAAAAAAATATAAAAGATTCGTGATATTTGAGAACTGGGTGAAAGGATATGGAAAAAAAGAAATTTTCATTTCATCCCGTAACGTATCTAATGATATCTTGAGAACGGATGAACGGATTCGAATGAAAATTAGTACCCCAGGGGTTTTGAAAGTCTCCAATCACGAATCCAAAGTTAGAATTCTAAAATTTATCCATTGTACTACAATGGATACATTATAATTGTACAAAATATATTTAAAAAATCGTAATATTTTCATGTAATGTGGTATTCAAGTACCGGTATCAAGAATTTGTAGTTCGAGTTTCGAATTGGACATGAATATTTTTTTGTTCTATGAACTTGGAACCTGCGGTCTGAAAACGTAAAGTTCGAAAACTGGTTCACGTTCAGCCTATAAAGCCGCTTGTTCTTCACTGTATTGCATATTTCTAAATTTCAAACGGGGCTGATTATTTGTCAAATATTCTATCTCCCCGTTTCCAACTTCCGTCGTCATTTCTTCTTACAGTGCTTATAAATCCACAAGCTCCATAAGTATGCAATGGATGCGGATATACAAGGAACGCTTATGGGCTTGTCAACGAGACACGTGAAGTGGTGTTTGGGCTTTTCGAGTTTTGGTAACACGATAGCGGCGGGGGTGGCGGCGAAGCTGGGGAGGCAGATGCCGCTTATACACCGCGTTCCTCTCTGCGTATATACATATAAGTATATACTTGCGTATGTAGATACATGTATACACGTATAGGACGAGCCGAGCACGTGCCCGGAAGTTGCCGCTACCGCAGCAAGGAGAAGAGAGAAGAACCGCGTTTTCAATGGCTTTCTCTCTCTCTCTCACACACACACACGCACACACCGCACATGCATAAAGACGCGTTATATTATACAGTTATGCTCGTATTAGGTTATAACGCCGCCCTCACCGCCTATCTCGCGCCCCCCAGATGTCAGACACGTCGACGTACGATATACGTGTAAATCGCACATTCCCCATGGCTGTATATATGCATAGAGATTAGGGTGTTTTAGAAAAAAATAATTTGCGATTTTCTGCCACGCACCCCCTGAAAGTTTTTTCAGGTTAACAGAAAATTTCCGGTGAAAAGATGAGCGTTCTACGTTGTGTGGAACATCGCGCTAAGTTGATTTTTTACTTCTATAAATTTTTTTAAATTTATGAAGTAATCATGAATAAAATTGTTTTTTTTATTCCTTATATCAATCATCGTAATATCAATTTACGTTACAAACAAGACCCAAACTTGTAATATCAAGTCTACAGTTGATGTTTCGAGAAGAGCTCGATCTCATAAAATAGTTTTAATTCAATACGAAGTTTTAATTTAGAAGAATAAGATTAGAAACAAGAAAAAACTAATTGCAAATTTACTTTTTGGGCTTGTTCCGATTTTTTTTTTTTTTTATCTTCTTTCGAACTTCTTTTCACATCAAGAAATTTCATCACGTACGTAACGCACATATGGGCGGAAGTGAACCAATATTTTCCGTAAAAAGAAGAGGAGAAAAGAAATCGAACAATAATCTGCGAAAGGAGGGTCTAAATCGATTATTCGTATATACAATATAAACGTAGATATGTATTACGTCCTTCAATTATGTACGAAAGGAAATAAAATGAGAATTTCTAAAAAGAATAAGGTATGTATGTATATATACTGCACATAAGGGTGGTACGGCTGCAGGGGGTTCATTTCCTTTCATGGTGTTCAATTTTTTTTCTTGCTGCTGTATTCGGTATATTCTCTTCTAATGTCACGAATAAGCACAGATGGAGCAAGAGAGAAAGAGAGATAGATAGATAAATCGTATATTTTATGCCCTCGAATACTTTGGGGCAAAATAGATACGTAGCAAGTATAACCCAGATTAAGAAATCCAGAAGATAAAAGTGAATATAGTAAAATAGACCAGTATTTGGATAACAATAAAGTAAGAAATGAACCAAATAACAAAGTAAATATAATAACGCATTGAACAGGATATGAAAAACTGGTAATTTAGAGAGAGAGGGACGTAAAAGTTTCGGTATGTATGGATTCGCTTCTGAACTTCCGTC
Source organism: Neodiprion virginianus (assembly GCF_021901495.1). Taxonomy (NCBI): domain Eukaryota; kingdom Metazoa; phylum Arthropoda; class Insecta; order Hymenoptera; family Diprionidae; genus Neodiprion; species Neodiprion virginianus. Next base: position 1,146,350 of record NC_060883.1, read on the forward strand.
ATCCTCGCTTCTTAAAATTTTTGTTATTTTCAAATAATTGCTTTCCTGTTCATTTGTCAACTTTTACATTTCCTTTCGTTACAATATATAAAAATTTCAATTCTTATATAATAACAACACCTCCAAGATCTCTTTCTCTCTCGCTCGCTCTCTCACTCTCCTTACTTTCTAGCTTTTCACCGTTTCCAACCCTCCGCAATAAATAACAATAATAAGAACAGTAATGTAAGGATAACGTTTTCCCACACCTCCTTAGCCCCGAAACGGAATAATAAAATGCATCGGTAGCTCAGCCCCTACGGGTAAGATTCAACGGTAGCGCTAATCCGGGTCGTAGGCGCCGGAGCACGCTCTTCGGGTACGTAAGTCAGGTGCGTGCTGCAGGTACTCGGTACGTACTGTAGGTATTTACATAGGTATAGTTATACACTACGTGCGTGCGTAGGTAGTAAGCGGGAAATCGGAAATAGCCAAAGTGCGAAAATGCAACCTTTCTTCCTATCCCAGAATCCTTCCACCCCAACTCGATTCGTGTTTCGCTCAATTATTATCCCAATACGGGTTCGGTTTTAAAGTAGTGCGTAAGAAGAACGAGTTGAAAAAAACGACAATTTAATTAAGGAAAAAAAAACACATAAATAGAAATAACGACTTGAGAAGGAGAATCTTGCAAATTTTTAGAGGGTGTCCATATTGCCTGTCTCTCTCCAAGTTTTCAAAATATATATCCGATTTCGTGTTTGAAGCTTCCTAGGGCAAGTAAATAATGAAATATCGAACGTTTTTTCAAAGTTGAAGAAAAATCGTGAAAAATTTTCACGGGTGCCGACTTTGCCCGTCCGTGAACGTGTATTATACCTGCGATGCGACAAGCAGAAGCTGGGAGATTTGTGCATCGGCATGAGATGAGAGGGAAACCGAGCGGTGCAAGGTAAATAATTTACACAATAACGGGGGAGTTATTGTCCGTGAGTAAGAAGGCTGCACGGAGGTAGAAGGGAATTAGCCTGTGTATAGCCGGCCGCAGGCTGGACGCCCCGAAACTCGGACTCCTGCGCAATATAATAGTGAAAATCGTGATTTGGAATAAGTTAAACTGATTTTAAACTAACTTAGGAGGTCGTCGTGCCTCCTTTACCCTCTTGCCTCGGCAGTTAGGCTATTTTTCCGAGATTTACAAAGCCACTGTATCCCTACGTTTTCTGTATATACAACTGAAAGGTGTGAAGTTCAAACCTTCGCCGTTTCCCTTTATTCGTTGACAGAATATCACACAGAATTTCAAAATTCGACTCGGGTTAAACGATATTTTTATATGCAATATTCATAGAAAAATTGTGAAAATCAAGCCGTCGAGAACTGATTTTCAGGATAACTCATCACAGCTTTGTACGAAATTTACAAATAAACATAAAAAAATGGAAATTTGAATCTTGTCAGAGTAGTATGAAAAAAAAAGTACAATTTTCGGTAAAATCTACACCATGTGTTGCCCTGTATAATAAGTTGTAATCGGTGAAAAAAAAACCCTTCGTTCAATCACGAGATGTACTCACCTACTAACGGAAAATATTTGTTTTTTGGATTTCAGATAAAGCTATCATTAATTATCCAAAAAACCATTTCTCAATGCTTGAGTTTTCAAAATTTTTGGATAAATATTTCATAAAATATTGTCCAAATATCGTTCTTTTATATGCTCAAGATTTTGTAACCCAGAAAATTCACAAATTATAACTGGATGTTTTTCCTGTCCGAAGTAAACATTTTTCCAAATGTGTAGCCTGAATATTTTCATCTTTCTTCGTCGAAAATTTTCTCATAGCGCACGAACAGTCGGGTAGGTAAACAAGTATTTTTCATACTATAAGCTACTTTGCATGATGAATATACAAAGATAATGACAATGACAACAAAAAGTAATAACAAGTTCCACGGATATTATTATTCGTATACAATACGACATAATACGCTAAAGAGGATAAGGGATGAAGGGATTTTTTTTTTTTGTTTTTTTTTCCTTCAACTTCAGGGAGTTCAGGTCAGCTGCAAAGGTCTGTCACGACGACAGATTATCCTTTACTCCTTATTTTCCGTCACGTCCTATAATACTTATACCAGTAACTTGCCGATGCGTGTAAAGAAAAAAGGGAACAAAGTTATACGAAAGGACGCGTGGAGAAAAAAAAAAGGAAGAGAAATATAATCTTGAAAACGAATGCGGGAATAGTTTTCTCTTATAGAGATTTGAAAAACCAAATGTCATGATCGAGAATATCGTTGAAGAAACGAGGTTGAAAATTTTTGGAATTTAATCACAGTGTCCAAATATCTTTTACTACGTATGTGGGACATTCCACGTCAAATTGGCGGCCCATATACCTCACCCTGAAAATTCCGGAGACTCTTTCGAGTCGGTATGAACATCATACCAAAAAATAGTTAAAATCAAAGGGGATGACGTACACATACTGCTAATTTGTGCGTGGAATGCCCCATATATAAAATCATCTAATCTCGCATAAAAATATTTATCTGTATAAAATACACCTTCTTGAACGATAAGAATGTGGTGGAAAATTTCGCGAGACTCGATCTTTAATCGAAATCGAAACCAGAAAATTTGTTTTTGAGTCGCAGTTTCATTTACGGTGGGTAGAGAATATCGACTGAATCGTCTTGTACCTGTCGATAATCGTTTAATCGACAAGAAGAGAAGCCGTATAAGAAGGTACTGCATAGAGGACCGCAAAAGGGGGCTCAAAAACGACGTTCAACATGTTTCATTCCTCTCTTTCTCTCCGCCTGGGGTATTTTTACGTTTGCCCCGAAGGTGGGCCGAGGTTGACTATATACGAAAAAAAGGAGACAAAATTCCGCGATCCCCTCTCAAAGGTAATAACATAATTCCGGATTTCGATCTAACAGCGGGCGCACAGAGAAAAGAAAAAGCAAAAGAGAAGAAAGCAAGAAAAAAAAAACGAAGAATCACCCCCATTATATCCACAAGGCAATTGTGTGTCCTTGCAGACGATGTCCAGGAGCATTATACACATAGCGCAGCAACAGAATAAGAACCTTTATAAAGTGTTTTTTTTCCCTCGCAGCAAGCACAACGCGTAAGGGATGCAGAGTTTGTTGAGAGAGCGGGTGTGTAATTACACCGACAAAGGACGGATGGATGTGTGCGCGTATACCTAATAAAGGGCGAGAGTTAGGGGGATGAACCCGTCGGTCCAGTTAGCGAAAAATCCCCCCCCGCGCTGTAGATGTCCGCGTCAAACAGACCGCCTTAGACTTTTCATGGTGGTGGTGATGCTGCTTCGGCAAAAATCCGAAGAACTTCTGGAGCAGCAGCAGCAGCGAATTGGATGCAGGGACACATTGTGCGGCTCTTTATAATTTTCGAAAAACCGACAATAACCGCGCGGACCTGGCCGAATGACCGCCGCCCGACGAAAACGCTAAGGTATAATATAATAGCTATGGGCAAAAGTCCGAGAAAATTATTTTCTCCTTCTCCTTCTCCTTCTCCGTGCAGCCGCCCCCTACTTACATACTTAGTTACTTAAATGGGGTACGAGAAAGAAGATGTTTTTTTTTTCTCGTTCTTCCTTCTGGCTCTCTCGTCTTCTTCTTCTTCTCTCTCTCTCCGTCTCTCTAACAGGTAAGACCCTACACCTGGGTGGTGTCCCGAAATTCCGCAGATATATTGACCAGAAATATTTCACAGTTGCTTCTTTCTTATTGTACGAACGCGCACGAAATTGCGAAGAGAAGATAGAGAGAGATTGTGTGTACAACATTAAGGGTGGTCCTTAATAGGTTTTTTTTCGAATTTTTATGTTCTCAGGAGCTTGAACGCTTTCAAGTTGAAAAAAAAAAAAATTCCCCTAAAAATTTGAGCTCTTCGTATCAACTCTAAGATAGTCAGCTGTTGTGTGTTCGAAGTATTTTTAGGAAAAACTGTTTGTGTTCTTTGCAATTTCACAAGTCGTTGACGAATATACCGAAACTAATGAAAAAAACATATATATTTTTTTAGAGAATTGTGTGCAAGTCACAATATCAACGGAGACTAAGATTTCTTAATTTTTTTTTTTTCTCATAGAGTTACATGAATCAATACTGGTTGGAAATAATAATTGATTTTCGTTTAACGTGTAATGAACTGTTAGAATAACGTAACTACATGAATCTATCTTAAATTTTCTAAGCTACGAAAAATGTGCAATATATTTTAGAACGCGATTGTTAATTTCGTAGCTATATAATGGACAGAATGATAATTTTATGCATAAATTAAACTTCCGAGGTTTCAAAAATTCGACAAATTCAAGCGTTAATTCTTATACACTCCGATGTTTCATACTTTTTTTTCATGTGATACATCGAACATGTGACGATTATACAGAAATGTAATAATAAGCCTCGAGCACAGCACAAATCAAGAAGTAGAGAAGGATCGTCGCGAGCAGCGACGACGAGTTACAGCTACAAATATAATTCGAAACCGATCTTTCCGCTTCTCCTCGGTTCGAGAAAGAGAAAAGGAATGAGAGGAAAAAAGGACGCGGTTAACCCCCCTGACGGCTCGTTTCGGTTCGGTTGCCTTCTTATCTTAAGTGTTTGGAGATCGGGCATGTTTTGCGTATCTATTGTCTCCTACCCTAATTAGATGCCGTTTGGACAGGCGGTTAATGAATTGAGGGTATATAACCTGGGCCATGCGGACGCGCAGACACACAAAGAGGCACGAATACACGCGCGTGCATAAGCTATGGGAATGGGTAAGGCGAAGCGACGAATAGCTGCCGTTACCCCCGTAACCCTAAACGCGAATATCCCTTCAAATCGCCTCGAAGAATCTAAAGAAGCGAGGGAAGAAAAACGGGAAAATCGTTTCAGGATATTTTAAATTTCTTATTTTTCAACCCCGTCGCTCTTTATTCCCCCTGTGCAAAGATACGAATACTTATTCGGAGGTTCGAAAGTGGAAAAAAAGAATAGCGAACAAAGCAATGGGTATTCCGTAAACCGTGCTTTCCATTATTATTATTATTATTGTTATTATTATTGTTATTATTATTATCATAACGGATACATCTCTTCTTCTGCATCGTGTGTATAGTCAAATATTTTTTCTCAATACATCAATAGGTACAATATTCTTTCGGAAAGAAAAAGGATTATATACCGAAATACGATACCGTTTATATATAATGTATGTGTGTACTTATACATGTACTAATATGCGTGTACTTTGTGCAACGTGCGAAAAATCTCGCCCGACTCTAAGATGTAAAATCTTTGTTTATTTTTTTTCTTTGTTCGTATGAACTCGGACGTTCTGTTTTAGACAACTGGGAAGCGAAGATTAGGCGAGTCAATTATCTCGCGAGAGACACCGGCAACAGAGTCGCCACCTAGCGGGGCGCCGCGGTACTATCAGTTTTTTTTTTTTTTGGGAAGCGAACGGCGGAGGATAACGGCTTTATAAATCACGGACGAATTGTCCCGATTCGAGAAACGGTAAAGAACGGAATTGGATTTGAAAAATAAAGTGATTTCCTAACGAATCGAAGTCTTTTATTTAATCTGATCGCATAATATGTTGCAAAACCTAAGAAAATCACTAGATTTCAGGGTATAATGAAAGTTGAACTTAATTTTCACCCAACTACATAAGTTTCGGTCACGGTTTCGGTTTCGGCTGAAAACCGCGTTTCGGTCGGACACTAATGCAAGAATTATCCCTGACACACATAACCTACAATTACAACCTGCTGTATTTTGCCAATCCAACGAACCCTTTTTATCACTTGATATATAAACATATAAGATATATAACCTATGTATAAGTTAGGCATCCAAGGGATTTTATGGACGTGTCTTTACGACGTTCATCCTTGAAATATACCTTAGTATAGTATCTATATACATACGTACCTACGATATAGACGACACGCGGGGTATGTAAAGGACGCGTAGCGTGGATCATATACCTATATGTATAATATATAAGTTTAGAGTTTACCAAGGATCGATCAAACGCAGATAAAATGCGGTGTATTCAAGAATGCTTTTAGCGGGGTATTTTGTTGTGTTTCTTTCTTTTTTTTTTTTTCTTCGAGTAGGATTTGAGTGAGGTATGGCGAAGAAGAAGACCGAGAGGAAGGCGGGACGGGACGATGTTTTTCGAAACTCGGACGTATAGTGGTAACGTCTTGAGACCTAGGTTAATGGGAGGTGACCGCGCCTGTCCAAATTGTTATATATGTACACGAGGCATTCGATGTCTATCCCAAAGAGGTCTATCCCTCTGATCATCAACGATTTGATCCCATCGATTCGAGGTTTCTTTTCGATCTTTTTTTTCTCTTTTTTCACCTCCTTCGCCCCGCAAATTGTTATAAATTTACTACCGAATTATTTTTTTTTTTATCAAAAAATCGTTCAGATTTATTTTTGTTACTAAGAAAAAAAATGCGAGCTGAGATTTTATTTTTAATCCGACGTAAAAGATCGTAATTTTTTTTTCCCCCAATCATAATTCAAACTACAACAGCAAATTGTTGGATATATAATTTTGAGAATAATTAAGAATTTGAGAATGAGAATTTTTTTTTTAAACTTGCGAATCATTCAATAGATGGATAGGATACCTAATGTAATCTTTCTATCGCGCCTTCTCTATGCTTATATCCTAATATACCAGTTTCCAAGGCCACGTTGCGCCATCTCTAAACTCACCAACGAACCGAAGTGAGAGGATAGGTATACCGGGGTGGAGTTAACGGCGTGCGTCACAAGGTACGCGAAGAATGTGAACCTCGACGTTTAACCAACCATCGATAATACGACGACTACAAGGCGCTCCGTAATTTCACGTTGCGAGAAAAATACGATTTTCAAAAATTTTTTCCACAATAAATAAACGGCAAAACAATTCCTCCAAATACATTATATCCAAATACGAAAGAGGAAAAGAAAAATGATAACTTCGTTCTTACTTACTTGACAAATTCCGATAAGCGTTACACAGTGGTCAATTCAAATATTCAAACAACGAAGTGTTCATTCAAATAATACGTAACATCGTAAATTGTTGCATTACCAATATCGAGAGGGGGGGGGGGGGGGGGAATGTACGTACGTAACGTGTTTTAGATAAGCTAATTTTTTTTATTGTCTATTCGTTTAGCAAAAGAAGGGGCTAGACTAATTGAGCTTTTTGGGCAAAATGGGGGGGTCTAGGTTTGTAAACGTACTTTTTCGGGGGCGGGGAGAGGGGGGATAAGATCTTGAAATTCGTTACGTATTATTCGAAGCATGGAAATTAAGGATTTGAAAAGTACTCACCACGTTGACGAAGTCCTGAAAGGTGATCGCGTCGACCGTCGATTCCTTGACTCGAGCTCTGAGAATGTCGCGCTTATTCGCGGGGACTTCCTCCCTCCATTCTTGACTGTCTAGGGCGACAAGGAAATCGTCGAGAGGAATCTCGCCGAAGCCTTCCGGATCATACTGTAGCACAAACGGATAAAAAACTATCGTCGATCTCTTTTTTCTCTTCGACCCGAAAATAATTTTCCTGCGGAACAGCAGACTATCAATTTCGTCGAAATTAACCATGAAAGCGAAAGAGAAACTTATAGAAAACTTGTTGTGAAAATAATTGTTAATAAATTTAGAAAAACTAAAACTAAAAAATCCATGAATTTATATTTTTTGTTACACACATAATTATGCCGAATTGATTTATATACTTGTATTAAGTAATTGCCCGTTTTGCAAATAAATAAATGAATAAGCCTTGTAAACAAGTAGGTATACAAAAATGAAACGAAAAGCTCCCCCGCCCTCTGTTTAAAAACTTTTTTCTCACCTTGTCGAAAAGCATTCTCCATCTCTGAAACAGACAAACAAAAAACAAGGGAAATTTAGTTCAAGATTATTGACGTGAAAAGAATGAAAAATGTATTTTTAATCCCGACTGAACCATAATGTTAACTTTTTTTACTAAAAACCACGGAAAAAAATGGCATACTATTTCTTCGTAACTTTTTTTCCCTCGTCTACGGAAAATATGAGACCATTCGAGTTTATTCCCTTGTTACATAATAATATACTTTAATTCAGAATAGATTATTTTTCATTTTCATTTCCAAAAATATACATTCAACTGCGTTCGCCGGTTCTTCTGTCTAGAAAAAAAGCAATATATTCTGTTTTTTATACTTACATCCTTGAGGAACTCCCGTCGGAATTCGGACTCGTCGATATCGATTTCCGATCCAAGATCCGTGTGATCGGTGACGTAACCGTCGGCCCCATCGCATTGCAGTCCGGCACCGCTGTGAGTCTCACTATTGCAGGCATATTCCTCTTCCTGCAATTCAACCGCCGCTGCTATCGTCGGTATAATCGAACCCGCACTGCCGCCCCCGCCGGCCATCAGCATTGTCTTATAATTTTGCCAGTCTTTCTCTCCTCGATTATACGCCCTTGCGCTTCAATTCTATCCTCGCGGTTTATTTATTCGTAAATATAACCGCGCGGATCTCCTTCGTCTTCTTCTCCGTTTTCTTCTTGTGTTATATATTTCAACCGGTATTATCTCATCACCCTGCATCCTACTGCATCTGAAACAATAATACGTTCACCATAAAATATCGTCGATTACAATATCAGATAATTGTTATAATATGTCAGATACCTATGTATATACCTATGCACTCAACAAATCGTTTGAATGAAAAAATAATTCAGTAAAGAGTGTACAGTAAAAAGAAGAAGGGCGGCAGGGGGGGCGGGGGGGGGGGGGGGGGGCGGAATCGAATTCGATATGGACTTTGGGGTAGGAAGAGAAACAGCGTCGAATTGCTGATTGAAACGCGGGCTAGAAGGAACCCTTAAAAATGCAAGGGGAAGCCTCACCCGCACCTAATTCAAATCTATAGCCAAAGTAACGAGAGGAGCGGAGAACTAAGACGACTCTTCTCGCGTGACAAAAGCAACCGGATATATACCCATCTCGATACGCGTTCAAACCATACAAATTTCATACACTTTATCCGTGTATAATTTTCATTCCCGCATGCATGCACAGGTTTTGCAAACTATTTATTACACTATTATTTTCTACTTTTTTCTACAACGCGCTGATCGATTCTCTGCTTGTTTTAACGTTAGTGAAAACATGAGAAGCAAAATATAGACGTGAAATGTGAGGATCGAATAATTAGAGAATAACGAAAAAAGAAGAGAATAAATTTACCACGACGATTCCTGTAATTATGTTGAACACAGTATTTTTCCAAAAAAATGTCAGATTTTGATATTGCGTCGATAGATAAAATCGTTTTAATAAATTATGGAAAAGTTAAATCGAATAGAAGGAATCTAAAAAAGCAAAACCAATAGCCTTTCAACGTGAGAACAATCGTATAAAAAATCGCGGGACCAATCCGAGAGGACAATGATCAGACCCAGGTCAAAGTGGTATGGAATGCCCCATATACGGTATTTTTCCGATGTGTGCGAATTTTATATCTGCAATACATCACAACCATAGAAATCCCCGTGTTAGTCGCACAAGACGTGAATAAGGGTAAGACCAAAAAAAGGAAATTTCTCCGCGAGTGATTTTACAAGGGTGGAGAACTTTTTAAAAAATTGAAAAATCCTTCTCTCTTCTCATCGGAATTGAATTTGAAGAACTCTATAGCACGATTTACGACGAGTTGTTAGAAATACGCTTATTCCCTGCACATGGGAATAGCTTGCATCACACACAGCATCCCTCGCAGCCTGTCAATGCCGGCACCCACGTGTCGCCATGACAACGGTTTGGCTCGTAGGACGCCATCGCGTTAAAAGACGTGCAACCCCTAAAAGCGTTCCGGGTTCAAAACGCTTTCTTACCGCACGCCGTCGTAATACACCCGCTATTGCATAATCAGATACGTACACGATAAATATTCGCATATATCATAGGATTATTGTGTACATCGATCGATTCGTCGTGAAAAAGAGAAGAAAAATAAAATCAGGCTAATTAAAAAGTACACTCGTTATAGTTATGTGTATATCGTATTTTTTTATTTGCGAATATACATTATCCTTGGGGAAAAAAATATTTAAAGAAATGAAAAACACAGGAGAAGCAAGAAATCGGCAGAAAAAACCTGGACGGAAAGTATGAAGAAAAGAAAAAAAAATGTAAATCAAGCGGAGATAAATCTAAAAAATTATCAAAAATACACACTGTACATACAATAATACGATCTGCACCTACGCGGTTTTGTTATCGATTTCTGCAGCATCGGGATTCGAGCGAAGATGAGCGAGTTCTGCAGAAACTCGATATCCCTCATGTCGTGATAATGATCTTGCACACAATAATCCACGAAAATAAATACACGGATACTGCACTGCACGACTGCGACACTTACTATATATACAGTGTATGCGTATAATACAAGGCACTCGTAAATAACGATAAAAATCGTTCACTACAGGTATAAAATGTAACGTGTGAATATCGGTAATACAGGTACGTGTGAGTCGTAGCGGAACGCTGCGTGGTGGAGCGGCTACATCGTCGGCATGTTTGAAGAACATGCGGAGGTGGGATGAAAGTTGTACACACAACTGAACTTAATTATATACACCCACAATATCACCGGAACACAAACAGTCGACAAATACGTCTTACTACGGAACTCGCGGTTCCATACCTTATAAATTATAATAAACCGAAAAATCTCACGATCCGTGATAACGCTGGTATCTTTGCTTCATTTTATATATGTATTCAAATATCGGGTCGTCTCGAAGAGATGTATGCGTCTTACGCGTGTATTTGACGCAGGGTGAATTCGCCTGCATTCGTGCAATTCAGAGTAAATTTTACCGATCGTCATTTGTCCACTTTTTTCACCATTAACCGAAAGTTCTCACGCTAAGCAAATGTCGATCGGTACATAAAGCGCACCCTAAATTGCATAAATGCAGGCGGATTTACCCTGTGTAAAAACTACTTACTAAAAACACACACGCGGTGATTCAAGTATACCTATACATATGTACCTTACAAATTCGCGAAACGCGCGCAACGCAAAGTTCGTGAAACGAACTGACATTGAACACGTGGCGACGTTGATAACAATAATAACAATAACAACGATGATAACTGTATTACGAGAACGAAGTAACTTAAAAAAGCCAACACGAAACGAGATGCATAGAAACGCGTTTTTGTAAACTGTAATAAAAATGTATAAACAAAGACAAATCCATATATCCGACGGATTCGTCGCTTCGTCGCGTAGTCAATTTGTTCCGCTGTTGGTATATCAACTATTTTTCACCGCGTAGACCGCGGCACGAGAATGTAAGGTATGTTCGTACCTATAATATTGGCGCGCGACGGACCGGCGTACGGGCGTCGCGACGACACACTGCAGTATGTAGTAACAACAGGAGAATCAACGGCGAGTAGCTGCAGGGGTAGCGTGACGCGTTGACTACACTACTATCCGTCGGCCCGTAGGGGCGGCCTGATACCGCCTCGTACACCCCCGACAACCTGCACCGATTCCTCTCCCCCCCCGCAAAGTGGAAGAAGAAGAGTGTCGATGGTGGTGGTGGTCGACGTGCGTGACGCCGCCTCGGTGTTGGTGCGACGCAACCCCTCGTGGCCGGCGAACAGGCGACGTTATTGCACCCTGCCGCGATCATCCCCCTCGTCTGACGAGCTCGACGACCCTTCTCGCCGCGTCTCATCGCGTCGCCCTTGGTAACTCTTCTTCGCTACCGCGGTCATCTTGTAATTTCCGTTCCCGTTCTGTATTATGTGTATGCGTTATTTTCTACATCTTCGTTGTCGTTGCTTCTCATCGCTTCGATTGTCGTTTTGGATATACATATAGAATTTTTCTTTATATCCTTTCCGCAACCCTTAAATATTTCCCTCAAGATAACCTAAATCGACTAACCTAACGTCAACTTAAATTAGCAAAAAATTTTATCGATCGTTTAAAAATGAATAAAAAAAAAAAAAAATAAAGAGCGAAAAAACTAGTACGCAAACGATCTTGTCGTGGATGATGTAAAAATCTGACTAGTTCCTATATTTATAATTCACCATCTCTACATTTTTCGATAGTTTCTTGGAGAATTTCGCCCACATTATGCGTTCACGTGTACGTATCATACACGCTGTAACACAATCACGTACGAAATCGTGCATCCTCCTGATTTCCTACATCCCTGAATCCTTTTACTACCGACTGAACGTAGGTTAAACATACATATACGCCGCTGGCTCGTCGTTTCGAGGGTTAAAATCAATACGAGTCTCGGACTGAAACGCGCTGCTGCAATTCAACAGCGTTGAAGAGCTGAGCGCTGCATCTCGTGCGTTGTATGGTGTAAAGTATACATAAATATAATACATTTCTACACATACTATACATATACATATACTGCGATGTACGACACACGTGTACGACACTTTTTCGTACGACACTTTTTCGTACGACACTTTTTCGTACACGTACGTTAAGCAACAAACGCGCGAGGTATATAATTTGAAAAAGTCTCAAAATGTGTTATTACATTATAGGAACCTACGTGTTATTATTGTTCCACGGAAGCATGAAACTGAGAAAATGTGAAATAATTACGCGTGTAGCTTAATTTCAAGATAAAACAACAGGAAGGCAAGTTTTTTCAATACCCTCTGTTCATTGACGCTCGTTTTGCTCCTTGATTTTCTTTTTTGTGCCCAGCTTTTCTACGATCGATTCTTCAAATTCGAAGACGAGGTCGATGTCTGATATCGTGCAGCAGCGTGAACCGCGTTGTCTTGACTCGAAGCATCGTGAATATGAGCTTTATAAAATTCTTGTTTGCTGACTCACTATTTATTCCGCCGACGAGAATTTAACGGTATTGAATGTACGTGACTGCAGATGCCCTGATTGATGCACAAAATCACTCCGATAACACGTGGCCACTGAACCGCACTACGATTAAATATAAACTATCACAATCAATCCGCACTCACTGATTCACTCGCGTTGGATACATCATTAGAAATCACCATAAATAAATTATAAATTATCGGATTGACGATTAACGATTCTACCGTACAAATGAATTTTCATAGAACCGAGGAATTTCAGATTTTTCATCGAGCACGATATCACAGAGCGAAAAATTGACTTTGAAACACCGGGAAAACGATAGCGAAGCACCGACGGCGAGTCTAAACTTGTCGCGGCAAGAAGAGACGCGACATCACGGATAACCGGCCGACCGGCGATACTTATGTTCGCTGCTATTGTGGCACGAAGCTTTACGAACGAATATATTGATTGATCACGCGTTAGTACGATTGTTTAACGTTCGAACATGATTCTAATTAAAGAATATTACTCGCACGACAAACGGCCGATCCGAAGAACGTTCGCGAACGTCGTTATTTACAAATGGCGGCTGGATCGGTTCGCGATTGTTTAATCGTGACGTCACAGAGCCTGCCAAAATGCAGCGCATTATTGAAACTGTAATATCGATATCGATATGAGAGGAAACCTTCTTTTTATCACGTACATTACAGACTAGCATACACTCGGATATAATGAATACTTCTAACACAATTCTAATGCAAGAATATTACAAGAATATTAGACTCACGGCAAACGGCGATCCGAAGAGCGTCCGCGAACGTCGTTGTTTACAAATGGCGGTTAGATCGATTCGCGATTGTTTAATCGTGACGTCACAGAGCCTGCCGAAATGCAGCGCATTATTGAAACAATAATGTCGATATCGATATTCGAGGAAACTTTGTTTTCATCGCGTATATTACAGCCTAGCGTACACTCGAGTATAATCTATACTTCCTAAAACAATTCTAATGCAAGAATCTTTCAAAGATTCTTCAAAGATCGGAAAAAAATAATTTGTTTTTGGTTTCAAATATACGCAGACATCCAAGTATCAGGGAAAAATAATATCTTCTTTTATTTGGTCTACTCATTTATCGGAGAAAGTTCGCCGACGCAACATAAATTTTCCCCCCCTCCCTCTTCTCGTTTCCTTTTTCATTTCAAACTCTTTCTTTCATTCGTCATCGAGGATAAGAGAAAAATAAATACAACAAAATGAATCAAACGGAATGATGGATGAAAAAGGAAAAAGCGATCGGTTGTGTGGATCGATTTTTTTCTCAATATAAGCAGAATTAATAAGTGATTGTAATAATAATAATGATAATAATAATAATAATAATAATACTTATTATAATTATTACTATACATAGAAATAAACATGTGATTATAACAAATTTTCTATTAACACATATAATTTTTTTCTTTTTTTGTTTCACCCTTTCCTTATGCCTCTTCTCTCGATAATATGTACACGCATATATAAATAAAAATATAATACACAATTTTAAACGAGCTGCAGGAACTGTGATCGAATTATTCATTTCAAGTCTGTAGCCGCGAGATTATATTATTAGTACCTCGTGGAGATTTTTTATATAACCGTCACGCCCGTTGTCGTTGATATATCATACAAATTCGATACCCTCGAACTTTTTATCAGAAACCTTGGTTTCGGACAGTATCGATAATCCGTCGATTGTAAAAGCAGTAATATAAGTGGCCATGCGGCCCTGATTCTCTTCGGTTTTCAGGGCGACGATTATCTCGTCCTTGGAACCGGGCAAGAATTTAAAACTAGCGAATCCTCGTATCGGTATCAGAGTTCCAACTCTGGTTACCTGCGAAACGAACATCGAACGATTACATAGAACTCAAATTTTCTCTTCTCTTCTCTTCTTCTTTACGATTATATATCTTCCTGTTTAAAGAATATTAGTTAACGTCAATAGAAAGAATTTCTGCCGGCAAAACACTCGCAGCCGCTCTACCTTGATGTTTAAAAAGTTTTCATCCGCCGTCAGCAGCACGTTACACCCCATGCTTTCGTCTTTGGTTTCGTTGTACTGTTCCTCCGAACATCTTCTGGGTAGGAAAAACCAACTTTTATGAACGTCGCTCCACACGCCTGACTCGTGTATCATGTAACCTGTGAAGACATAGGTGAATAACAAGTGTACATTTCAGAAATTAAATAACAGTCGTAGGTATCGTTCCAATTTTTCTGTTTGATTAAGCCTAGACTAAGTAAGTATTCTTGGCTAATTTGTTTGCGCAGCAAACACGTGTACATCTGTTTGCACAACTGTTTCGTGGACTACTTTGCAATCAACAGAGTGGATTCAGAATGAAACTTGCATGGAAATATACATCCTCATATTTTTCCATATTACCGGGAAATTCTATGTTGAGTGACTGCCTCATTCGTTTGTAATTTGAAACCCAATTCAGCGAATGCGTCTCTCCGAGTACAGAGATGGTTTTTACCCACTGAGGATTGTTGTTGACAAATTCGCCTGCGCTTGTCGTCCACTCTTTGCCCATACTGCCAACGTAAAGCTGTTCGTCCTTGACGGTCGCCCACTCAGACTTGAACCCTAAAAATGATAAGCAGAGTAGCGTTATCATCAGACGACAATCTTGTATCTCTAGCTCCTCTTATCGCCCTACAGCTTGCTCACTGTTGGGAACGTAACGATCAGTTTTAAAGTCTCACCCTTGGGATTCTTTCCATTTCCATCCATCAAAATAACCCACGGATACACCTGGTCTCCCTCAATGGAATATATCATGCCCGTTCTGTCGTCCATGGTAAGAAGTCTTCCGTCGAAGGTGACGAGCTCAGAGAGTTCCATGCCTCTACCTTTCATGGCTAAGGAAGACTGGAGGATGATGTCTTTATCATCCCACGTAACCGAGATAAAATTTCTCTCCGGAACCCAGAGCAAACTGCCGCGTTTCATGATACTGTACCAAGAATCCTTGCTCTCGAGGTTCCTTGATTCCTGATCAAGATCGCTAATTATGGCTATCCTGAATGAGAATCCAACCTTTGTTCTGACCGACTTGGTGAGCGGGTAGGTATTGTTGTACTTGTAGTAGTGGCAGGCGGAAGCAGGGGCACGAGAGTGCGCAAAACTGTACTTGAGAGTACTGGTAAGATTTGGAAAGGTGTAGAATATCACCAGGACCATCAGTACAGCGGCGACGACTAGCAGGAACTGGCTCTGCACCCGAAAGGTGCTGTTTCCAACTCTGTAAACGTGGGGAGTGCGTAGAGCCTGGCGCCAATCCCGTATAGACTTCATTTTCTCTCTTCGATTCTTCTTCTTCTTCTTCTTCTTCTTGAAAGTTGTCTCGCCGACAGCAGCGTCTTCGTTTGAAAAAGTTGAGGTGGATCGATGGTTGATTGCATTTGTACCTCCACCGACGCGCACATCATGCAACATCGTCGGTCATGTCGTCACTTTTTTCTGCGCGATACAAAATTCGCTAGAAGATTGATGTCGAGGGATTTGGGACCGGGTTTGAGTTTGGGTTTGTATTTAGGTTATCAATATCGCACCTCATCTATACCACGTATGCTGACTGACACATGCTGTCTGTTTTATTTTCTGCTTTCGCGGTTGTTTTGCTGCGTCAACGACGACGTTTCACTCATCACACCACCGCACACATTGCGAATAAAACAATGAAAATGGTACAAGTCAACGCTGCAGCTCTTTTGACAGCTGACCTGATCGGTTCACCTGCTG
Organism: Neodiprion virginianus; assembly: GCF_021901495.1. NCBI lineage: Eukaryota > Metazoa > Arthropoda > Insecta > Hymenoptera > Diprionidae > Neodiprion > Neodiprion virginianus. The sequence continues at coordinate 1,163,067 of NC_060883.1, forward strand.
GTCGCGTGTCAAGCGAACGAGGCAGGTGTGATTCGGTCAGGCGAACGTCGTCTGCCAACTGTGACTTCCGGCGCGCATGCGCCACCTCTTTTTTTTTTTATCAAATCGCATTTCCTACAAACTCGCGATATAGCTTCATTCGGTAACGTAATTGGGACGCCTGCCGTAAGTCCTGACAGGCAACCGCGCAATATACGCGTGTGCAGCGAGTTGCCGAACCACGTAAGCCCACGTGATCAAATTTTATTCGACTTTGCCAAGAATTTTTAGACAACTAATTTTTCATTTTTTACCACACTGCAAGTTTAACGAGAAAATCAACAAAACTATCATTAAGAGCTACATTGTATCATCAAAATGAAAAGCCACTAAACTACCTTCGATGCTGACAAACCTGCAGTTTATTCACGAAAATTAAGAAAATGTTAGAAAAAATGCCTGAAATCTTGTACAATGTGTAATTTTATACGCAGCGAATATACGATCTAGCGAGTTTTTGTGCTGTTAGAAACGTTATAAATTGAGTAGGCAAGACGAGTGGGAATATTTTTTATACATAATACTCACTTTTTTCAGGGTACGATTGTGACGCATGTGAAATCCAAATTCGAAGACGAGGTCGATGTCTGATATCGTGCAGCAGCGTGAACCGCGTTGTCCTGACTCGAAGCATCGTGGATATGAGCTTTACAAAATTCTTGGTTTGCTGACTGACTATTTCTTCCGCCGACGACAGTTTTAACGGTATTGAATGTGCGTGACTGCAAATGCCCTGATTGATGTATAAAATCACTCCGATAACACGTGGCCACCGAACCTCACTACGATTAAATATAAACTATTACAATCAATCCGCACTCACTAATTCACTCGCGTCGGATACATCATCAGAAATCATCATAAATAAATTATAAATTATCGGATTGACGATTAACGATTCTACCGTACAAATGAATTTTCATAGAACCGAGGAATTTCAGATTTTCCATCGAGCACGATTTCACAGAACAAAAAATAGACTTTGGAACACCGGGAAAACGATCGCGAAGCACCGACGGCGAGTCTAAACTTGTCGCGGCAAGAAGAGACGCGACATCACGGATAACCGGCCGACCGGCGATACTTATGTTCGCTGCTATTGTGGCACGAAGCTTTACGAACGAATATATTGATTGATCACGCGTTAGTACGATTGTTTAACGTTCGAACATGATTCTAATTAAAGAATATTACTCGCACGACAAACGGCCGATCCGAAGAACGTTCGCGAACGTCGTTATTTACAAATGGCGGCTGGATCGGTTCGCGATTGTTTAATCGTGACGTCACAGAGCCTGCCAAAATGCAGCGCATTATTGAAACTGTAATATCGATATCGATATGAGAGGAAACCTTCTTTTTTGCACGTACATTACAGGCTAGCATACACTCGGATATAATGTATACTTCTAAAACAATTCTAATGCAAGAATATTACAAGAATATTAGACTCACGGCAAACGGCGATCCGAAGAGCGTCCGCGGACGTCGTTGTTTACAAATGGCGGTTAGACCGATTCGCGATTGTTTAATCGTGACGTCACAGAGCCTGCCGAAATGCAGCGCATTGTTGAAATTGTAATATCGATATCGATATGAGAGGAAACCTTCTTTTTATCACGTACATTACAGGCTAGCGTACACTCGGATATAATGTATACTTCTAAAACAATTCTAATGCAAGAATATTACAAGAATATTAGACTCACGGCAAACGGCGATCCGAAGAGCGTCCGCGGACGTCGTTGTTTACAAATGGCGGTTAGACCGATTCGCGATTGTTTAATCGTGACGTCACAGAGCCTGCCGAAATGCAGCGCATTGTTGAAATTGTAATATCGATATCGATATGAGAGGAAACCTTCTTTTTATCACGTACATTACAGGCTAGCGTACACTCGGATATAATGTATACTTCTAAAACAATTCTAATGCAAGAATATTACAAGAATATTAGACTCACGGCAAACGGCGATCCGAAGAGCGTCCGCGAACGTCGTTGTTTACAAATGGCGGTTAGACCGATTCGCGATTGTTTAATCGTGACGTCACAGAGCCTGCCGAAATGCAGCGCATTATTGAAACAATAATGTCGAAAGCGATATTCGAGGAAACTTTGTTTTCATCACGTATATTATAGGCTAGCCCGCACTCTATATTTAAACGAACTCAAATGCGTTTTAGCGAATGAACGAAATTACAGCTTATGTAATTTATGTTTTTACGAGTATTACAAATCTCTTCAACACAAACCCGACAAATTTCGGAACCACTCTTCAGAATATCTACAAACGGAATTAAACATTTGAATTCGAAGCGGTGTTGACTTCCTGCCTGCGAGTTATTGACGTTTTTGATTCGATGCAGAGAGATGTATTTTTAAGGTATGATATCACTGACATGATAATTAATATGAAGAAAAACACTTTTGTGACTGAAAATACATACTCGGGTATTAGGGAATTACAGAAGCGCAACATCCTTATTTATAAATTGAAAGAAGGAAAAAAATTAGAACAAAAAAAAACAGAAAGTTTTAATATCAATTTTAATTTGGTTCAGGCGTTTTAAACTTACATAGCGTTTGCTATCAAAGGACTAGGATAGGAATTCAGATTGTTGAACAGTTGTTGTTGGACAGAATACTGACACAGAATGCACTTTACGTATTATCAAGTGTTGTTTATTCACACTTATTAGCAAGAATCGCAATTGAAATTGTCGTTATAACGCATTGTCAGGTAAAAATTGTCTCGCTGGTGTGTGACACTGTTAGCAAATCATTATTTATGTTGTGTTTTCTTAATTGCTTAACAACTCAAGAAATTTGTTGATGTCATTATCATTGTCATCATTCGACGACTTCGTTACCTTTCTCGGTGAGCATTAATTGTCAATTATCTCGAGTCTCCGGTTCTTCGTCATACGCAGCCATGATCTTTTCCATTATTTCCCACAACTTTTCCCTGGTGAGCTCCTTGCAGAATACCTGTCAAAACACGATATTACAAGACTCTTTTACCTGGACATTTCAAATTTGTAGGTTATATCAGGTTAGGTAATGAAAGAAAAGAAAGAGACAAATACGAGATTGCATTCTTCAGGGACTCTGATAACTCTGAATCGGAAAAATTAAGCTATCGAGTGACTTAATTGCAATTCAAGAAATCAATGTAACAATGCCGAGGAGATCAATTTGAGTAAAACTCGGTATAATCAAAATCTCTGAACCGAAGCTGTTCATTTTGCTTCCCTACTTAGCGACGAGTTTTCAAACCTAACGAATATCTCGACGAATTTTTTAATCCAAACTTGACAACTGAGTATCATAAAATCTCAAAAAACCACAGACCCAAATTCATTTAGTTTTGATATTACTCACATTAAACCAGGGCTGCTGATCGCACTCATCCATCAATGGCACGACGACCCCGTATATCTGGAGAGTCAAGTTAATACAGGCAATGGCGATCAAGTTTGGGGGATAATCGAGTATGGCAGTGGAGTGGTGAAAGTCTTGTAATAGCGCCATGCTTGTTCTTGCGACAGGATACTTTGACCATTCCTCTTCGCCGAACCACGCCTGGAGAGACCTCAGGTAATGCAACATGTACTGAAAAAGAAACGACCAATGTCTCAGCTTAAATGCCGAAACAAAGCTACAACTCATCCCTGATTACATTCAGATATCTACCCTGTGTGGATGTTCAGGCGTAACTTGGAACTTGAGCATCCTCATGATCAGTAGCTCAGCCTGTACAATTGCATCTCGCATACTCCAATACTGGTCCCCTAATTCAAGTGGTTGAGAACCTCGATGCAAGGTATTGTGGGCAACGTTCATAACGTCACGGATCTTTAGTGGGTTGTCTTTGACTTTGCCAGCCAGGTAAAGACAGGTCGCCGCTATCAGCTGTGCAGAAATGGTTTCTTCAATTTATTACAGCTCGTTGCCAGACGAGTGTTCTTGTTTGTTCGATTTTGAGAGAAGAAGAAATGACAGCACTTACGTAGCAATCATAACCTTCCTGATCACCCTCTTTGAAGAATCTGTGATACAGCGTAGCCGCGGTTGCTATCGTCAGCGGGTGGGCATCCAATTTGAATCCTAAAATGATTAGAGTAGCAGACGTCAGTTAGTTTGGCTGGTTTATAACTTGCGCTCAAGAGACACGTAGAGAACACGAAGACTAATACAATTTTTTGCCATAGATATAGAACTTGGTAAAACATCAGAAAACATAGTCGAAGATGAAACTACGCAGCGTCAATTCACGCAAATTCTCAGGTCCGAATGAGAATAGTTTTAAGAAAAATTGAGCAAAATCATTGAGGGAGGATGACTAACCACATTCGAAGATGAACCTGGAAGCGGTGAAGCTGTCGTTGGCCTTTGTATAGTCAACGACGATACTTTTCTGTAGAGAATTCCTTTTCTCTCGCTGCATGGCAAGTACGTCTATAACATCTTTCATTTTTGAGCTGCGTAACGAAACAGAGCAAAAAATATAAGGAACAACAATTATTGGGTTGCCTGGGAGAAATCACTAAGCAAACAAGGGGCGGGACTGGGTTTCGATTTTCGGTAACTGAAAGTCTTTAGCATTGAGGTTAGGCGTCGTTTTCGGAGCATCAATAATTTCACTCTGACGCGCATTTTAATCTCACCTCAGAGTTTCGTTGCTCGTTGGCTCCGTCGGATTCATCGTTCGATCTCAATTACTGCTTTTTATTTATCGAGTTTCTACGGATACGCTTGCTTTAAAATCACCGAAACCACGCCGAAGAATGACGATCAATCAAACATTGAGGCGGCTTAAATTTTCGTTCAGCGTTGTTTACACTGAAGGTGCCTAACGTTAGGCAACCAAGGTTGCGTTGACGCAATTCATGCAATTTAATCAAGACGTTGGACTAGACTTTGTGCCCCTGATTATATGCAACCAGAGTTATGACTCTGAATCTTATATAGTTTCGGTAAAGCGCTATTTGATTTTCAAAAATTTGTTGAGAATTTTGTTTACCTACATCTTGCCTCAGAATTCCGACTCAACGCCTAGAATTTGATAATATAATGTACCGGCTGATAACGATTCTTGTTTGCCTATAAGCGGAAATATTAATCATCCACAAATCCCAGTTAAACCTGCCTTACGATAATCAGCCGATTTGGCAACCCCAACATTACGTCAAAACGCTCGTGCGGTAAAATCAAGGCTCCATTTGGTTTCAAATAGCAGGCGTAGTTTGAAAAATGAGGCACAAGTCAACGTGGCTCTTCTCTAAGTGTATTCTTAGAGCGTGATATACTAATTGCACGCATGTACTTAGACGCAAAAAATTCAAACTCTTAGAACGTGGATTGACTTATATGGCACGAAGCCTCTCGTCTCCTCCTACACGCAAAACATGCAATGTCGCTTAGGTATGTGGGCTGTGCGGCAGTTCACATTTAACCGTAAAAATAAAATACATTCAATACAGTCATGCTTACAAGACGGGGAGTCATGTAAATTTACGACCGTTCTTAAGTCCTTCCGATTTTCACTCGCCTACTATCTCTTCCCGCGAATTCATTAGAAACCAAATACGTAGATTCGTGTGGGCCTTTATACCAGAGATGCCACGCACATGGATAGGTGGCAAGTATATATTTACGACCGGTAAACGGGATATAACGAATCATCCGCAAAGTTTTCATCAAACGTTTGTTAATTTGTTCGCTAATTCACTGCTAACAAAAAAAAAAAAAACTACGTATACTTATAATGTTATTACAAGGAACAAGTCAATTGAGTACCCAAGATATCTAAAATTCTGATGAAAAAAAAGTGTCTACGTTGTAGCCTTACCAGAATTCAATAATTAATTAGTGGACTTAAAAAATCTGTCATATGATAATGAAAAAAAAATTGGTAAAAAGTGTTGTATAATTATTCCATCAAACAAGGATATGTGGTCGATTCTTTTTAAACATAGGTATATGACTACGCACTTAATTGCGAATGCACCGACAAACTGTACTCTGAAGTTTATATACCTACTGTTATTATTTTCATTTACTTATTAAGTTATTATTCTTTTCAATCTGAATATCATATCGACCAAACCTACAGACAGGAGTTCAGTAATTACATTGCTAGGTTTCTTAGTAGGATGCAATGTATGTTACATCTGATTCCTCAGCGTTGCATACATTGCACGTCATTTACATAATTTGGCTTAATAAATAAGTACAGGTAAAGGACGAGCCTAGTTCTAGAAGGAACGCAATCGTCGTCGCATATAATGGCAGCGAATCGGGGCATTTATTACGGGCAGTCTATAGGCGGTAGGCGATCGTTTCGCCCGACGAATTCAAAGGAGTATGCTAATTGGAAATCCGGGGTATCGGAATCGTCTGCGAGGCGGCTTGCAGCGTAAAACTATGCCACGACACTCGAGTAAGGTACACGACACGCCGACTCCCGTTCTTCGTATTCATCAGGCATATCATACTCCTGCAGGGGAATCTCGTATCTCGTATACACGCGCATACCCGTACAACACAGTACACGCATGTTACACGTGTTTACGCACGTACGCTCACTTGATTGACCCGGTGATACGGCCTGCGGCTTTATGCGCCGCAGGAAGGAACCCGAATACCTTCTTGCGGCAGGACAATTGTCTCTCTGGAATGATTGAAATAAAAAAAAAAAAGGAAGGAAACACCACGTGTTGCGAGAGAGAAGGAAACGAGACGTTGAATGCTAGATTGCGAAAGCGATTCATCTGCATATGAATTTCGCAAATCTTTAACGATTGTTCGCATTTGTGTAACACGCTGTTTCTGATAAGTATTGTCTTACAGTGATAACTTCCTGAAAATGTAAATCAGTCCGACTGAAAGTGAACATGCGACGAGACGTCAAGTTCCTTCAGACATCAGAAACAACGCGGAGCGGAGCCGGATCAGCTATCGCTTAAAACGACCAGGCCTTCCGTCTGTGCATACGGATCGCGTGTGGGTGCTGTCAGCGGTGAATATCATTCGACATCGGTGTAAGTAAGGTCAGGAGGTTGCCGACGTAACTGCAGGTAAACGACTCTGTCACACCCACCTGCTCTGGAGGCGTTGAATAAAAACGAAAAATTATTACCGAAAAGTGTCAGAAGAGAAAAAAATGAATTCATTTTTCCCGCGTAACACACTTTGCAGAGGAGAACGTAACTATAAGGATTTGGTCTTAACAGGATATCCGCAGCTGACCGTAAATAATCTGGACAGCCGCAGCAGCAGCAGCAGCAGAAGAAGAAGAAGAGGAAGAAGGAGAAGAAGAAGAAGAAGAAGAAGAAGAAGAAGAAGAAAAGGGAAGAGAAAAGAAAAAATGAGCGAGAGAAGAAAAAGTAGAACACCCACGCGTGCTGGGAATTTAGGAGTTTCCGATGAACGGAGATACCGGTGTATGTATACAGAATACACAGACATACCTCTGTACACAGCTGGTACGAACGTGTCTGATTGTTAATAAGGAAATACTGGTTCTCACGTACAGGTGTGTACAGTATGTGTATATATCGGGCTTTCTTTGTCAATTGGGCCACTTTTTCCCTCGACCTTTCTGTCTCCGACTTTTAATTTTTTTTTTTTTCTCTCCATCTTTCTCTTTCTCGATTGAAACAAAAAAAATAAAGTTATCCCTCGATTCCAAAGAGAACCAGCATATATCATTAACAAGCCAAGAATTTATCCGCGATTGTCAGGTTCGGGAAGAGAAATTGCTCTTTATTTTTATTTTCAAACTGACAAGTGAATGGCGCGAAAAGTGGATTATATACAATTCTGTATAACGCGGTAGCCGCGCGGTCTCTCGTCGGACGGCCATTAAAAGCCGAGTGCAGCAACGAGGATCATCCGGGGTTCTACCTGTAGGTAGAGGAGGTACGATACCGACAACAAGGCAGGTAGATGCGACGCGAGCGTTCGAGGTGTGTGTGCATGTTGGAAGGCGAACGCGCACGCCGCAGGTGTGCGGGATACTCATGGGCCTCATGGGCCTCAGGGTATACTATACGGTGACGAACGATTCCGCCCGCGGGCAGCGCGGAACAAACGAGAATCGCGCATGCGCACCGCGACCAAAATGGCCGACCGAGCTGCTCCCAGAGTGTTTCCGATCGGCAGCGTCGAACGAGGAGGAAACAGCAGGTGTTAGTACCAATCCGGTTCCCATCGCGTTGACACGCTTCGCGGAAGCTGGTGCGTTTATTATTTTAACTTGTGTGTTTTGCCTGCAGTGAAGTGCGTGCAATGATGCATTAATTATCTGTTGGAGGTAAATCGTACACTTGTTTTGTAATATCAATGTATAATATCGGTGGAGCGTGTTGACGTATAATGTTTGTTGCGTGAAGGAAAAAAACTAAGAAATAAAAACAAGTAGAAAAAAAATCTTAAAAGTAATAACAGTAGTGCGGCGCCGTCGTGTTTCATCTTATTGTTGTTAATTTTTTGTTTATTCTTCGTCTTCTTTCTTCTTTTTAACGTTGTTTGAACCAACGCTAGTTTACCCAGGTGCTGCAGGTATATCTCAATATCAATATACACGTTATACTCACGTGTGATATCTGAAGAACATGTATGCGTGTATAATCGTCAATTTTGTATGTAATCAGGAAGTATAATTTCGATTTGCATACAAACAAGAAGTTGATTCTTAAGAAATATTGAAATAAAATTAGGAATGATCTACGCGTCGATAGATTGATTCTGGATCGGGATCGAGATTGTTCAGCAGTGTTCTCAACTACGCGATGTTTAATGGTGAAAAGAAATGTTATTTTTTGACGTAACGACACGTAAATGTAACTATTATTAACAGCTGCTACGAACCTTTTGCATCGTATCACCGCAGCGCTTGAGATTTCAACGCCTTGTTGCACGCACAATGCAATCTATAATATCGATGGAAAATTCGCACGAATTTACTCGTGAACATATTACACATGCAGGGTAAATTTACTTTATGATTGAAACAAAATTCTACCTACACATGCGGTAAGAGAAAATTTTTTATTTATTTAATTTGTCATCAGATTAGTAAGAAAATTTGGCAATTTAAAGTGCATATAAAGTGCCCCTGCACAATTTTTTACAATAATTGCAAATCTAGAATCTTACAAAATTATATCTTATTATTATGCTGCGCACGGTGTGTATTAGGTGTAATGATGATCAATTAACACTGCATAACAACGGTTTGAACAGTTGTTAAGTACCGTTCGCAATGTTATATATATGTATGTGTATATATATATTTGTCTAACGTTATACCTAATTCTTGTATACAACTCTCGATCCGCCGCTCACGTCTGTGAAGCAGATCTTGCTCTACGGTAATAAAAATAAGTGAAAACCGAACGGACTGATTTCTCTATCTGAGAGAATATATATACCTACAATAAATATTCGTTGCTCGCGTGGTTTATTTATGAAAGTATTGCAGATGTATTTTCTATGAGACTCAGTGCTGTAAACGACAAAATTAAGTTGAAAAACATTTTGGGTTCAGTCTCGTCGATGCTCTTTGCATCCTAATCTATTTTCACAATGTTTTCGTCTCACCGTCTCTGAATCATGAACTTGACGATAATTTATACAGCAAGTATCCGTAGCTTTTCTTACATTATAATTAGACGATTTTTTTCTCGTCATAAATTAATCTCGGTCTGCGTCCATTCAGCTCCATATCCGTCGTTGTTACATCCATACAGTCACGGCATCAAACGTGCACGTACAGGTAACCCATGGATCCATAGCCTCTGCTTGTGAGTTATCTCAAGGTGAACCGCGTTTATTCCCGTATCACACATGTAGGTGGGTGAATACGTGCATACGTGCGCAAACACACACCCACACACGCACACCCTTAAATAGAAGTACGTACAAAGTTACAGGCACACCGCCTTGAAAGCGACGAACGCCGCGACGCTTCTCGCGATCCACTGACTCCAATCCTCGGTTATGTACGACACACGCTCGCACGCATATACGTGTATATTAATATGTAATTGCAGAAGGAAGTGTCGAGGATACGATTCACGCGATTGTATTCCGCGCATGTGCGTGATGTAGGTATCTGCCTACCTCTAGAGGATTCGAGAATTCGCGTGCATGCGGGATGACACGCTTTATCTTAAATAGCACTTGCGAGATGGTGATTTCAACGCGTGTAAATCCGACGACGACACCGCGGACTCGGCTCGCGGAGATATTATATTATACATATTTTCGACGTATGCGTGAATTATTTTTCATTATTCGCGTAGCTTGTTACTTCGGAAAGCAATTTATAGGCACGCAAAGTACGTATGGTAATAATGATGAAAAGAAAATTGGATTAAAGGAAAGTACTAGAAAATCGACGATGCAAAAGAGACGAGAAAAGAAATTGCAAAATAAATATCGGAACTAAATTAAGGTTATAATTAACAATGTAAACGTTATAATAATACAGTTGTCGAAAAATAAATCTACAGTTGTAATATTTTTTTTTTTTTTTCACACATATACGTATAATAGTGCGGTGTGCGAGGACGTGTGTTTTTTTTTCTGTTAATAATTTCTTGTGCTTTCTTTTACACAGACTGATTAATTACAGTTAGGTACACGTATAACCCAATAATCCGAAACTGATCGGGTGTTGAAGAGAAACGGAATAAATATTGAAAAATCAAAGGAAAACATAAACTACTTCAGGGTGAAGTGATAAAACGTAACAAACGCCTGCGTCATGTACCGTCCAAATTTTTACGAAAGCACGTGTCTGCGATGCGCTCAGACGGTTTACCAGGTGGACAGAGTCGGTCCGTTGAAGGATTTCACATTTTTTCACGCCGGTTGTTTCAAGTGCGCGGTATGCGGTACAAAATTGACGCTAAAAACGTACTACAACAACCAGCACACCATAAACGACAAGGAAGTTTACTGCAGCAGTCACGTCCCGAAACCTGGGCCAGGCACCCTCGACGGATCCAGTGTCGGCATAAGGAGCGCCCTTAACGTACCACGCAGCGGATACGTCAATGAACAAATACGCGCCGGCGGGCCTTCTCCTCGAGGCGTTTATCCCCCCGGGTAAGGTGCCAAACCAGTTTCGAACTAACCCTCCTGTTTTTCATCTCAAACGTTGATTTTCCCTTTCCGCGTGAGAATTGTGCCCAATTTTTTTTTTTTTTGGGCCTTATACGTCCGGGGCCCCATATGTTTTGGGCCTCATACCTTTTGGGCCTTGCGTGACGATATTTTTATCCAAAGATATTGAAAAAAAAAAAAAAACAATCGGAGTTGGAAAACCGCGACTAATATTGATTCTCTCTGGGGGGGGTTTTTTTTTCTTTTTTTTTTTTGTGCCTCTTTGTCACAGGTACGACCACGTGGTAGATTCGCCGTCGAATCATCATTTGCACAACCATCATTATAACCAGGGTAGACATTTGAACGGTCACGGTTCACCGACGCCGATAAATTCCAGCTCGCACAGATCCGCGGTAGACTCGCATTACCACAATAATTCTGGAATCAGCGGTGCTGGGACTGGTGGCAATCACTCGCCCTATAATCACAATAACAATTACGGCGGTGACGGCTATCAGTATGGAAGGTTTGACGCGAGCGCGTTACACATCGCCCACGCCCTCAAACAGACCGAACTTCAAAAGGGGTACAGCAAGGCGAGGGAGAAACCGATCGACTACTATCTGGTGAGTTTTTCAATGTTTACAGATTTCCTTGAGCCTAAGAACAAATCGGTGTTTTTTTATTCTACTTATTTATTAACGCTTACCCGCCAGCGAGCAGGTAACCCAAGTAACGCAATTTCCGAGGGGTTGTCGTTCGGGTTGCCTGCTCGCGCGCGGTTAGGCGTTTCGTTTCAACGAAACCTCATCCGGTGTGATGTATATTTTCGTTGGACAACAACCGGTCGAAGGAACGATTGTAAATAGATAATGCATATTGAAAATTATGCCGCAAGCTGTACGAACGACGTCTTATTTTCAAACGGAATTCAGCGATATTGAAATTCGAGCCTATGCGCGATAGATCGTAGATTTATAAAAGGTTTAAATCACGCAGGCGATCGCCGATGACGAGTCTGTAGGAGATTATATATTATATACCTCCGATCCATCGGGTGAAAGTTTTTTTGGCATCAATTGGGCCGCAGCCGGCAGCGGTTCGTATAGCTGCGTGTAAAATTCTGGTCTCGTCTCGCTGAGCATTTTTCTACGTTCGTGTATCCCAAGAATATATCGCGAGGGACTAAATATTAATGCAGCCGGTTTATTTATATCGCAGTAGAGAATTTGACATTTTCGACACCTAAATGATTATAATACCTCGCGGCCTTGTTAACGCTATATACGAAATGGAAATCACGTAGTCTCTCGACACCTTAGCGGATTCCAAGACTATGACTGAGGTTGTTTTTTTTTTTTCTTTTTATGTCATTTTTATTCTTTTCCTCACATCGAGGTTGTTTTATTTGTTTTATATGTTTGGAGATTTTAACGCGGCGCGCCATTACCGTTATTATTATTATTATTGTTATTGTTATCGTTGTTGTTGCTATCACCGCGATAGTAAAATATCAAACGGTACGACCCTGTAATATTATACGCGGGTGTGCTATACCCAGGGTATAAAACACATATTAAAATAAAAGACCATATTAACGGTGTATATAGCTGTAAAAGGGTACCGCGGTTCGCTGCACTTCCGGTTATCCACATATGTAGCCGATGTACGTATATTAATCTATGTACATGCACAGACGGGGGTACGTACATGTATCGCTTATAAGCGGAAAGCCCGTGAGAGCAGAGCGACTCTTCTTCTTCTTCCTCATCCTTATTTCCCAGCAACTAATTCCGACAGCTGCAACTATTATAACTGCCTACGTTACACCGTACGCGTTGGATATTATTTCGCTATCGTTTAATCGGTTGGATATACGAATTGCTTGTATCACCCGGTGCGGCGATTACGAAGATCGAAATATCAAAATCAGAAAAAAAGTATTGTAATTTGCATTCGAAGTGAGGGAACAGAATGAAAATAAAAAATCAGGTTTTAAGCAAATTTATTTTCAACCTTGTACGGAGATTGAGTTTGGATATAACAAAAAATATATGCCTTCACCGCAAATTGACGACGAATTTTTCGTTGCGTAATTCCCCGCGATTCGTCGCCAACTTCTCCGTACACGTATACCTATACGATAAATGTACAGTGTATGGAGAAACAATTCGCGAATGAAGAGACGGCCGCATATGTAACATGTACAATGATGAGTAAGAATTCTCGACCTCGTATGTAATATATTATGTTATTGGTGATCGGTCAATTAAGAAAACGTAATTTTGTGTGTAACATGTACAATGTTACACACATTTACAGCGTATATAACGGGTGGATTATGTAAGATTCCCTTCGGTTTTATGCAACGTTCAAAGGTGTGCAGTTGAGTGTTTTTCATAGATATTTAAAAACAAATCGACAATGTCTGCGATCGAGGAATTACTATATAATAATGGCCACAAGTTAATCGACTGCGGTTAGAATCGGACGAACGAAAGTTAACGTTCTGTCCTAAATCCAGAAACCCAGTAAACTAAAAACTACGCGATACGTGCATACACACGTTTAATACAGTTGTCACATCACCACCTCTGCACGCATTATATATGCATATCGCATACCCATTAATTCAACTCTTACAAACAAAATGCCGAATGCGTATCGACTCGTCGACCTGCGTGTCGAATCGTTAATCGATGTACACACGCAAACGTGTCGTACGAATGTTGACTAATATTATTTTTGAATTTATTTATTCATTTTTTCCCACTTCATTCACCTTTCAATGATAGTTCGATTATTTTCTACTTCCACTTCGTTTTTTTTTTCCCCCTTTTTTTAACACGTTTTTAACCACAAATTTCCCACCGCACTATACTACAAATACACTCCACTATCTGCCTGTTGCAAATCCGGAACTCGAGTTACGTAATAATTCGGTAAACCGTGCGAATGAGACATACATGTTACGTCTGTGTGTCTGCAAATTGTATTATATCTACAGTGGGTCGAAAAATTCAAGGTAGCAAATGGAACCTTGACCGACAGGTATCCGAACGTCCGCCTGCTATACCCACTGCGTTCTATTTTTCGTTGTATAATTGCAACGCGTTCGCATCGACTCTTCTACAATAAAAATAATAACAACAACAACAGCAACAACAATAACAATAAGATAACAGCCGTGACAATTCGCCGTTATTACTTCCTCCAATTTGCGTTTCTTTTTTTCTCTCTCTCCAAAGTATTTTAATCCCGATTGATTAAGGTGTTTTTTTTTTTTTTGTTTTTTCAAATATACGTTCAGCGGGAATAATTTGCACGTTCGTATCGATAAATTGATCGTTGAATATTATACCACCTATGACGTCTGCGCGAAAAATTTCGTAACAATCTGCGTACGAAACTGTTTTGACAATATTGTCGTTGATATGAGTATTATTGTTATTATGTTAAGCCTGCGCCGGCAGCGGTACTTTTGCCCCGTTCTTTTATACAAACACACGATTCTATGACGGACCGAAACTCCCACGTCCTGCAGATTTACGGCAAATTCACAGAAGATATACATATATACATATAATGTGCATGTTACACACGTCGTTGGTGTATTTGCTTAATTGTATAAAAGCTATTAAATTAATTATCTCCACGAATCGCTCGTTAAAACATACGTTTCTATACGCAGTCTATACGCCAATTTCACATTACACGGTATATGGTACACCGTAGCATATCAATATGGATTCAGGGTATGCAGCATACAAGTATATTCATAACGGTATAATAATCGACGATGTGATAAATTATTTTCACTTTGATTTTAGAATTGAATTGGATAAGAAAATCAGAGAAATGGGGAAGATATAGGGAAGTAAAATAAATGAGAAAATTACGACACGATATCTTGGTAAATATATATTATTACGGACTGTCGCATAGCGATAGAGTTTAGAAGAGGTGTACTTATAGCTGCAGAGAATGCACGCGAGTGTTCCACTCCGGCAGACCGTAACGCGGCGAAACACCGCCACGATCTAATAATCCATTATTTTTACGGTTATATCTCTCTTTCGTTTCTTCCATTCTTTATTTTTCATCTCTATACCCGTATAATTTTATTCTTCGTCTTCTTCGCTAATTACGCATTTATCGGGATAGAAAAATTCAAATGTGATACGAATTTTTGAAATCCGTATTATACGTTATAAAATCGAATAATTTAATACGACGACGCGATCGTACGTGTGTGATTCTCGAATTTACTCGAAATTTGCCATTATTTTATCTAGTTGCAACTTACCGGGCCTAAACGTGGAAACAAACCACCTCGGCGCCTACGGATAGGCAAGCAGAGTTACAATTTGCCATTTCTGGAACGAAAACCTTACGCCCGGTTGCCTATCCGCAGGCGCGGATACCTGATACCTGATACCTCCCAACCGGTAAAAGCTATCATTTATTTTCGATAGTTTCATCTCCGCTCTTGTTCCTTTTCTTTTTTCATTATTGGAAAAAACGAGAACCGAGACACGAGATCACCTTCATTTTTCCATGCGGAATTCGTCACTCTCATTACAAGACATGTATAGGTATTCTATTGATTTACTACTGGCTTAGTAATCGCGACTGTTGCATCTTCAATTCATTGCCTGCATTTTCGTAGTTTCGTTTTAGTAATTTTTTTACAACGATGTCGATAATTTAAGTAAGAATTTCAAACATAGACGCGAAAAAAAAAAAAATTGAAATTGCTGAAAATTTGGCACGCAAGTACTCGTGTCTTGCCCTCAATGCGGAATGAGGAATTAAGGGTGAGGCGGAATATTGCAGTCGAAGCCAGTTGAAACGAGGATGATGAAAGAAAGTCTGAAAGTTTTATAGAAATCCTTGTGTGCTCTTACAACCTGTGCAGTTGTGTTACACACATATAAGTCCACATAGCGATTGCTTTTTTCTTAACCATTTTCCTTTTCTTTCATTTGTTTTTTTTTTTTTTTTTTTTTTTTTTTTTGCACATATACAAGTTTGCTCAGCTCGTGTTCTCGCTTGTACGTACATGTGTACGTATACATCTTACATACACTTCATACGGCACGCCCCGCAACGCGGTTCGTTCAACCGGTTCACCTTCGTCATCTCGACGAGCCTTTTCCTTCTCTTTTTCTATTTCTGTTTCTATTTCTCTTTCTTCCACGCCTCGATCTGTAAACTAGCAATTTTTTTTTTTTATTCACTATATTTTGTATTATTTTCCGACGTAGCGCGAATTGGAATATTGAAATAAAAATGGTACATTCAAATTTATTCCATCGGTCTTAGAAACGCGCGCGCGCGCGGTATTTTCGAATCTTCCGGATTTAACTACCTCGCGTCTCGTGCTTTGCACAGACATTTTCCCATACGTCAAACGCTCGGGTGTACAGGTATGCGTATCGCTTACACGTCCATGTGATACGTATATTTACACGTAACTGGGTCAACTTTCGTTGCACGCGGTCAAGCGGACGATGAAAAGAACCTGCGGGGCGCGCAAAAATTCGTCGTTGTACACACGAATGTATTTACGTACGTTACACACAGCTCGTTTCGGGTAAAAATCGGGCTAAATTTCAATACAATTATTGAATAAAAGGAATTCTTCACCTCAAATTACGACGATATAACAACAATATAATAATGACGCATCACGGATCCAGCTTTACACGCACTCTGCGGTACACCTGCCTCTGAGTACGGGTACAATTATCGGCATCACATATATATAATATATATATATATATATATACATATCTCTGATACATATATGTGCGGGAGTCGATCCCGTATATTTTTCGGATTACAGTTAGTTTCTTGCAAGAGTGTAAATTGGCTTTTGAACATATAGTTATAGGTATGTACGTACATACTCGGCAAACACGTCTACGTCATGCGTGCAATATGTAAATACCTGTACATTAATACCTTCCATTCATTAACTAAACTTAATCATTATTTTACTAGGTACGCGCGATAACGAGGAATATATTTATCGTGGAAAAAATGTTTTCATCCTTGAGAGTGACACTTTTTTACTTTGACGCGCTTTCCCAAATTCTCTGCACGCATTTTTGTTACCACGCGCCAGCTCACGCCGGTCAATTGTATAATCGTAATTGTAATTGCGATTGTTGAACTGTGAGCCGGAGATAAGGAGAGGCTATAGAGCCGCGAACAGACGTGTTGAGGAGGTAAAGGCGCCGAGTTGTACCAACCTGTCCGCGCTACGTGCGTGTACAAATTATACACACAGGTATATGAATACATAAATACACCGCAGGCACGTGTGCGTTATACTTGTGTAAATGGCCACTCATCGACAACCTGCATTCCAGCACACTTTCTACTCACTAACTCACGTCAACCTGAGCCCAGCCTCTTCGTTCCTCCTCCTTCTTCTCCTTCTCCTCTCTTACTACCCGTTATAACATATCAATACTGTACCTGATAAATCAGCCTTAAACATCAATGAAATCGTCCTCACGACCCTGGATGTGACTTTCGGTCAATATTCAAAACTCCCGCTCGGGGCCGAAATTTGCTACCGAGTTTCCTCGCTGGCTAAATTCCGCTATTCGCTCTCGGCTTTGGTCTGTGAGAAAAAAGCGCCGCGTGGCGGCAGCGCCGAGTTTTCGTAAGACAGTGTCTTACACGATGATACAGAAGACGATTTTCCATCGAGAATCGTCAAAGTAAGCGAAAATAGTTGTCATAAAAATTAGGCTATCACACACGTGCAGGAAGAAAAAAAATAAAAAGAAAGAGGAAAATACGAAATACTGCAGCTGGGACAGAATATCCTGGGCATCTGTTGCAGTCTCGGCATCTTAATGTGTATAAGGCTGGCAACATCCCCACCTCAAACGGGACTTTTACGCCGGTATTATGCAAGGGCTCGAAGCACGTCGGCCACAGCCTTCGCGGTGTCTTCGATATCGGGGACATTCCGAGATACCTGCGGAATCTCGAAGTACCACGTAATACACGTTGTACGGCCATACCTGTAGCCGTTGATGCAGACCTCGGGTCTTTGGATTTGGGTTGTTCGTTCGCAGCGCGAACTAAAGTCAAAAATTAGGATTGAGGAAAATAAAAGGATGGAATCGGCTCTTCGTTTAACTGGAAAATTATTTTTGCAACTTTCGATATTAGTGGTGATGAAATTTTGATTCTCCAACAGTCATTTTTCATTTTAACTGAAAGAGAAAATTGGAGAAATAATAATAATGAGTATTGCAAAATTGCAACAATTTTAACGCGAAAGTATGCAGTCGATCTTGTCGAAGATATGAGAAATGTAGACACGAAAACACGACACGCTTCCAAATTCTGGTCTTCCGCAATTACACCTCCATCCTCAAGAACTTTTTTTTTCAGGCTTGTTAAAAAATTCATTGCACGTTTCTCGCTTTACTCTTAAAATTAACGATAATAAAATCCGAGTATAATTATACGTATGTATGCAACGTACATAAACGAGTCAGGCTTAGAGAAGCCGCAATAGCAGCAGCAGCAGCAGCATTTGGAATCGGGACAAGAATCAGCAATAGCAGCGTGCCAGATTATGGAGAACGTAATTTACGAGCGTCCTTG
Organism: Neodiprion virginianus; assembly: GCF_021901495.1. Lineage (NCBI taxonomy): Eukaryota > Metazoa > Arthropoda > Insecta > Hymenoptera > Diprionidae > Neodiprion > Neodiprion virginianus. Next base: position 1,181,860 of record NC_060883.1, read on the forward strand.
CAGCATATATTGCAATAATTCACATCGTCTTATGCAGGTTGTGCGCCTGTGTATAATGTATCATGTTAACAAGTGGAATGCGACAGTGTGCGTGTAGGGTGTAGGTAGAGGCATTGCGCCTTTGCATAATATTGCACCCACGTGAAAGAAATCATTGAGGAGAATTGCATGCATGGAGAAGATTTGAATGGAGACAACAAAATTTCGAATTTCGTGCTCTCCCCTTGAAGCTCGTTGCAGATTAATTAACATCTCGACAGCATGATTTGCAAACTTTATTCAAGGAAATGGCGAAAAACTGTGGACCAACGGTGAACAAATATTTTCCAGAAAGGGATAAAAAAAAAATCACCATTTGTCAAGCGAAATTTGGCGAATCAAAATCTCGGCGCAAATCGTCCTTCGCGATTCTGATACACTTACACGTCTGCGTAGGCAGATAAGCGAGGCGTGTAGGTATAACGACCGGCAGCTTCCCACGTCGAGATATCTCGACTCGCGAGCACAAGTTCGCCTTTATATGGTTCGCCAGGCTTTTGCTTTTACAACGTCATCACTCGCTGGGATGTTCATACGTGTACGTATATACATAGATAGACGAATGTTCGTGTAACGTCACGGACCTGAACTCGGTGGGGATCGGAACAGGCAATGTCGTCTCGTCATGCCCGTTTTTGGATGTCTTTTAATTAATATCACGCAATCAATGCACATCTACGACATATGTGACGATAGTTATCGTTGCTTCCATCACGGCTGTTGCTAATGTTAAGATTTCCTATTTATCCGATTATTTATGTATGACACGGAGAAATTTTCTGAAAAATTAGTGATCGCCTGCTGACAGGCAACCCAAATCACACCCCTTCGAACCCCGCAATACTACTTACACAAAAAAAAAAAAATGAAATTGCCTAATCCTAGGCGTCATTATTTTCTTCAAAATAACGCGTATTGATGTATATTGCACATTTGTGGTCCGTTTTGTAAGTAAATGGTATTGAACAAGGAACAAATTCGTGAAGAAGTAATGAGACAAATCAATCGAACAACCCAAGTTCGAAAGATTTAAACACAAACCAAAAACAGAGATCTTATAGGCATGATCGGCATGTTCTTACAATTTCTTTCATTATTCACAGGACCGAGATGAGCAGACTCGTCTTGAGATGAAGCATCGCAAGGAGGAGGATGATCTTTACCGTAAATTCGCCCACCATCGGGAAGAAGAGGATCGGCGCATCCGGGAAGAATTTCGAGTAAGATATATTCTACTTTTTAAAAGAAGAAATTGAAGAAACTACAGTCAAGTATTTATCAAAATTGTATTTTTCTGTATCGCCTTAGGATGAGTGGGAAAAGGAGTTGGAAAGACTTTCCGCAAGATGGGAACGCGACAGAAGTGGAGGCGGAGGCGGCGGCGGAGGCATCGGCGGAGGCGGAGGAGGCGGTGGAGGTGGAGGTAGGGGTCGGAACCACCTTTTTCAGCAGGAAAAAGAAGATCTTGAAAAGAATATGACCCTTAGGAGGGACAAGAAGAAGGAGAGCCTCACGCGCAAAATGTTGGAGCACGAAAGGTGCGTTTTTTGAATTAACGAATCCACCGGGGTATTCAATCGAGGGAAAACATTGAGAAAAATTGACAGGATCTGCAATTTCCCATTCCATATCGTTTCTCGTGTCTCCCTTAACCAAAAGTATTTCCCGTTTCAGGGCAGCAACGGCGGCTCTGGTTGAAAAACAAAGCTCCGAGATGCTCGAGCTGATAAACGAAGCACGGAGCGAATACATGCTCCAAGAGAGCCTCTACCTGGACGAGGGCGACGGTTATGCCCAAGAGGCACCGCCGCCCCCTTATCCGTCACGTGCACCGCCCCCGCAACCCCCGACCTTGGCCAAGTATCACATATACAATGATCCCCTCGAATTTGCGGACATGGACCAAATCGCAATATCGGTAAGATTACACCCATCGAAATTATTCTAATTAACCTTCCGCTGGCAAGGTGGGTCTATAATATTTTTTCAACGTGATTGTTATTTGAAAAACCAGAATCAACAACCTTAATTTTAAAAATATAGTAAAGAAATAGTCGTTCTTTAGATTGATAGAAAGGCACTGTGTCCTGAAAGACCCCGCTGCCAGCTAAGGGTCAAAAAAAAAAAAATAATCGTGCCACATCAGGAACTAGACGAAAGTAGTACCGGGTAACCAATAGCCTCTAATTATCGGCTGATGCGACTAATCCCATGGGACAATTGGTCCAAATTCAGATAACAAACCGGGAAATGAAAAGAAAATTTTTATCTAGTTAAGAATGAATTTATAAACGAAAATTTCCTACGATTAATCGTTGTTCCGCAGGTCGCCCAGGAGGATCAGAAAACTTTTACAGACCTTGTCAGACAGCTGGTGAGCCGATGCGGTTCGGACATTGAAAAAGCGCGTACAATATTCAGGTGGATAACGGTGAAAAATTTGAACACGATGCAGTTCGACGAAAACCTGAGGGGTGACACGCCGATGGGTTTACTGAGGGGCATCAAACATGGAACTGAAAGCTATCACGTCTTGTTCAAACGATTGTGCAGGTAATAATTAGGAGCGGATATCAAGTTTTTGATTTTCGAATTGTTGATTCATTGAAAATGAAAAGCTCGCTCGCTAGTTTCTTAGAAGTAATTTCCTGAACAGAGAGAAGAATCAACTCGATTCAAAAAATCGTCGACGTTTAATTCTACTCCCTTAATGTCAGTTACGCCGGACTTCACTGCGTCGTGATAAAGGGATACAGCAAATCTGCCGGTTATCAACCGGGCGTTCGATTTGAGGATAACCGATTCAGAAACAGTTGGAACGCCGTTTACGTTGCGGGAGCGTGGAGATTCGTGCAGTGCAACTGGGGAGCCCGACACCTTGTCAATGCTAAGGAAGTTCCTCGCCCTGGACAGACCAAAGCTAAGAGCGACAGTCTCAGGTATTCATTTCGCTTTTGGATTGCTCTGTTCCCTTCGCGTCAAGCGGGAATAGAAGGAATTCAAAATAGAGAGCGGTACCTTCATTGACTGGTTTGAAATTAACATTCGATAATTTTTAGGTACGAGTACGACGATCACTACTTCCTCACTGACCCGCGGGAATTCATTTATGAATTTTTCCCATTGCAAGAGGATTGGCAGCTTTTGAAGCAGCCAATTTCACTGAAGGATTTCGAGGAGCTGCCGTTCGTCAGATCGTTGTTCTTCAGGTGAAACAAACTATCATTACTACTGCAAAAAGATCTAGAAAGAGCTAGACAGCACATTCGCGCAGGACAGTTTTCTATACTCCACGCATGTGTATTCGCAAACTCACTCTACCGTTATAGACTATGTAATTCGAGCCAAGGAGAATTGAGATTGAGGAAGACGACCGTAATTTCTTTTCAAATCTCACTTCTCATTCGCTCCACTTTGAACCCAACCCGACTCTAATCCTCCGATGGAAACCTAGTCAGAGAAACGGGTACATACTTTGTGGGTGGAAAACACGTATGAAAATACGCGTAAAACATATTCGCGTCATGTAAAAAATTTTTATAATCATTTTTCACCCATCCTGGCTTAGGTACGGCCTATACTTTCCTGACGCGGATACGAAGGCGGTGATGTACACAGATTCGACGGGAGCCGCAACAGTGAGAATAGCGATGCCCGCGCACATGCAGTCCTCCTTGATATTTCACTACAATTTGAAATTCTACGACAGTGACGGCGACGGATACGACGGCATATCGTTGAAGCGATTCGTGATGCAGGTAATCGATGCATTGTGCACAAGACTTAGCCTTGAAAAGTGCTTAAAATCTCATTTAAATTGTCAGACTTGTGACCGTTGACTTAAATATTCAACAAAAAAATAGTTTCAATGATTTAATTAGAGCCAACGATTACCAGTCTTTGACCAATTTGAAAAATTCCGTATATATCTGATTCAAGTCCGTGGTTGGTAACGTGGTGGCATTCCGGGTCCACGCACCGTGTTCCGGTGCCTTTTTATTGGACATATTCGCGAACGCAGTTACGCCCAAGGAGTACTTAACCGGAGAGCCGATGAAATTCAAGAGCGTTTGCAAGTTCAAAATCGCCTGCGAGGAGCTCCAAACCGTCATGGTGCCTCTGCCTGATTGTGCGAGCGGCGAATGGGGTCCGACAAAAGCGACGAGGCTCTTCGGCCTTGTGCCAATCACGCATCAGGTGAGAATAAACACTTGTTCGATTTGCACTCGATCTGTCGAAGATAAGCAAGGTTCTGACTCTCGACGTTTTCCTTCCATTTATTTTTTCCTCAATCAGGAAGCGCTCGTATTCGCGGGCCGGGAACTCGAAATACAATTCCGGATGTCGAGGGCGCTCACCGACTTTATGGCCACTCTGCATAAAAACGGTATCGAGGAAAAACGACTTTCTAAATACGTATCGCACTCGGTCGCTGACAACGACGTTGTAACATTCGTCATCAATTTCCCCGAGGAGGGACAGTATGGTCTCGATATTTACACGAGGGAACTCGCCTCTTCTCCATATCACGAACTCGGTGGAGAAAAACACCTTCTCACTCACTGCTGTAAATACCTTATCAATTCGAGCAAGAGAAACTGAACGCGCTGCTAGAGTGAAAATAAAAAAACAATTAGACGAAAAACATCACGACTTACAGGAAGATTCCGATTTCTCTGAAGATTGAAATAAGACTTATGATTATCATTTTTCATTCTTCATTTTCTTTCTCATTCATTTTTGACACGTATACGCTATCAGATTTACTTATTATACATGTCTACTATTATCACGTAGATGCCGCGAAGACAAAAATATTTAATATATACACAAATAATTAGAGCACACGCAATACACGCAATATAAGAGTAGCTTTTTTTATATATAAAATTATAATAATATTTATATTTTTTACACAAATTACGTTCATAAATGAGTACGTATAATATCTATCAAGAAGATAGATATTCTTTTATAAATATTTTATACATCGATTATTATTAACTTTTACGCGTTAACACGTAATAATTATTTAAACATATTTATAATACACCTATATAAATATATACACATATATATAATCACGTTGAAGGTGCTAGATTATAATACATATAGTATATAATGTACATAATAAAGATTTAATTTAATGCTCAGGATATAAAGTATATATAAATATATTATATGATCATGATAACACGTATGGTAGATGTTCGAATATATAATTATAATTATTATATCATTCCGCAGACCTGTTCCGAAAAGGGTTGATTCGAAGAAAAGACGACAATTACGATACACTCTAGAGAGATATTTTTATAATTAAATACGTGCAATTCAAAAGCGATGATGAAATTTTGATCCCGGTGCTAATTATCGAACAGCGGTGTATAATTAATTTGCATATTATAGCAGCTAAGATAAAGAACGACTAATCACATTCGTTAATAACAGCGAATATATAAAGAAATAAATTGATAAATATATCATAGAGTAGAGTAGAACTTGACAAAAATAATAATTTACGTGTATTTTACGTAGATATTTGCAGACTCAGGTGAATAATGACACCATACTATACATCTGCTTTATTATTTCTATATTTGATAGTAAAATGTAAATAACTCTGAAGCGTTGTACTCTGCCACGCACGTATGCATAATGCAATATAAAATTATAACTCTGCATATTTAATAAATTGATCAAATATATTTCCAAACGCCTCTTCATTACACTCGCGCATTGAAGTCCTAATAAATAGTTATCATTTTGTTCGAGGGTAATGGTTATCATTTTTATTTTAACTGAAATATTTTAACCGAATGATGCAAGTAAATAAATAAATTTGTAATATTTGTTAATTTCGAAAAAAGTTGAATAATTTTCGGGGGCGGGGGTCGATCATTTTGCCCGCCTTTCTCCCTACGCATACGAATATTACTATGTGCGTTACGTAAAACACACAAATCCTATTCGTTTACTTCTGCATACCTTATAAAATGTATCATTAAATAATTTCACCAAGTCAAGACTTCGTAAATAATTCGACGCACTGATTATATGTTCAGAATTTTTTTCAACTAATCATCTGTCCGCAGCACGGTCTTTAACATGCGTTTACGTAGATGTGCAACAAGGGTTCCCTAATTATAGGCAATTCGGGGTACAAATCCGCTCTGAACACCGCCGAGTTTTACACCTTACTTACGCAAGCTATGCAACCGACAATACATCAATCGACGACGAGTAGTCTAAGACAAGGCGTAATGAACTTTACAAAGAATTCGATTTACTTTTGTATTTTGAGCACAGATGGCAGGAACAGCTGCAAAAGGTTTAAATGCAGGGAAAGTGGCTGCTGATACCTGTTCGGCCTCGGCTCGTGTCATATCAAGTTCTGGTATGTAACATGCGTCAACGGCGAGCAGCTGCACGCAATAAAAGGAAAATCAGGAAAATAAAAATATAATTGCGAGGAGTCTCAAATTTAACGAGTATACAAAAACCTCTGACGTTAACTGTTATTAATAATGACAAAACAATTGCATTGATGCGCGAATAAGAGTGAAATATGTTTCGGGAGGGTTACTATCTGGAAATAATTAAGGTACATACATATATCAATCATTAATCACTCGATGTCGATTTAGAAACAGCTGTCAACTTATTACACATACATCACAATGACCTTTCGGTGATTGATTAACGTATGATGATTGATTGTTCGTCATCGCCATTATAGAGAACAATTGAGCAACGATAATGATATCAATAGTAAATAATATATTTTTTTTTTCTGTCAGGCTAAAACCTCAGCTGCGACGGCTGTCATTACAGTGAAGGAAAAAACAGTCGAGATAAAGAATAAAAAGATAACGACCAACAAGTGGCTCACCCTCGAGGACTGGGCATCGCTCTATCAAGTCTTAGAAAAAGGTGTGATACAGAACAGCGAGAATAAGACGCGAGCGTCCGAGTCGAAGGAAAAGAAAAAAATCACAAGGCACCTTGAAATCGTGTAAGAAAATTCATCCTCTGATAGCAAATGTCGCTGCCAATGCTTCTAAACAAATACCACATTTTTTCACAGATACACATTCGAGGAGTCAGAAAATCCTACTGATAGAACCACCCTGCCGACTATAAGAGTCAGTGTATCACCGGTAAAAAAAAAGTCAAGATCCAAACGCGACGCTACTACCGCTGAAGTTAATCAGAAAGAGAAGATCCGGGTGTCTTCGACCTTGAAAACCGAGCATAAAAATGAAAGCCGTAGTTCGCCTAAACTCGACAGTTCTGAGGAAACCTTCTACGGGACAGGCTTCAAAGTAGAGGAGTATATTCCTAATGTGCCTAAGACAAAGGGAGCAGAGAACGGAGCGGACATAAAATATATTCCGAGCAGGAAAAGCGCCCTAGAAAATCTCAACAGGTCCGTCGACTCAGACGAGTACATTCCGGCCATCGTCAATGAAGAGGGCGTGGGTACCAGTGCCCTGGACGATCTGTACGTCCCGAATTCAGTACCAAAAATACTGAATTTCAACGAAACCTACGAGCCGTTCAGCTCGGCTATTACGACCAGCAAAATACCTGGTGAATACGTTCCTAATTCGAAAGGATTGAAAAAGAAGATGGATGAGTATCAGCCGGACTTCACCAGCAAGACAATGAAGTTTGACAACAGCTACGTTCCGTCGAGCTCTGCAAAAATAATGGAGCTTAAGAAAAATGGTAGGAAGTCATCCCTGGGCGGCAGTAGTAGTAGCAGCAGTGGAAGCACCAGGAAGAAGAGGAGTAGAGATACAGAGTCCAGTACTCGCAGGGAATCATCGTCTAAGAAAAAAAATTCCCCTGCCACTCAGAGCACGGGTGTTAAGCGAGAAATGTGATGTGAAATTCAACGTTTCAGGGATGAAGTTTCAACCAAGAGTAACTTCCATACTTTCGAGGTCTGATTTTAAAATATTCACCCAACAATAAGCTTTTACAAGATTTTCAAGAATACTCCGAAGCCAAGGGTCATCAAGTGTCCCTAAACTTTACGTCTTTACACTTGTAAAGTCGTATTCAAGGTGACGAATTTGCTCGTTTCTTAGACATCTTATGTCTTTGTATTATTTAAGATAATTTATTCAATCTCTCCTAGTACTGTAAAGAGTTACAGACATCTTGTGTATAATCGTTCTATTTTTGTGTAATGAATTTCTGCTTTTCTTTTCGCAGCAAGTTTCCGAAAAAGATCGACACGGAACAACATTATTATTCCACTACGTTATATCTAACAAAGGTCTCAAAACAATATTAATAGCCTTTTCAGTTAGATTCAACTTACGAAAATGTTAATCTTTATCCTTAAAATGCTTGAAAAATCAAGCACTCGTCTATTCCCAAGTGAGGGTATTTGAGTAGTAAGAGAAATTTAGGGATGTATATCGTTTAATTTTCCCAATGTGGAAAGCGTGTGATATTTTTGTAAATAATCTAAATGAATCAGAGAGTGGGTTATATATTCGTTGTACATGTTATATTTGACGTACTAGTAACAAAATGTGAATAACAGCAAGCTTATTATATCCATGATACATAGGTATATTTTTATCAGACAAAGTTAATAAATACATGTTGCTTATTGTCGTTAAGATCACGGAGTTAATTATCTTTTAATTCGTTCGTTTATCCTAGAGCAGCGAATAATGGAACCGGATCTTTCAGCGTCGGGCTTCGGACCATACGAAACCATTTGATGTTTCGTCAGAGTTTGATTTCTTTACTTATAAGTTTCGCCTAGATAAAATTCGAAATTTGTCGCTTTCGGAACTTTTAGTAATCCGGAATTTCAACCCCGCCCCATATTTGGGTGAATTTCGAAGAATCATGCGTGTTGCGACGGGGCGGCGCACGTCGCGTGTCATAAATGTATACCTATACACACATACCTATAATAAAGTCTATAAGGCAAAGCCACGAGTGGCCGTTTAAGTCTAATCACCGTAAATCGAACGGCGAAATACAGTGGTTGAAAATCTACCTGTCTGTCGGGGGGGGAGGGGGATGGGGGGTTTTGATGGTGTTGCGAATTGTCAGGTGAATAGAAAAGCGGCGTTATTGCGTAATCCGTTTCGCGAACAGCGAGAGCGGTGGTGGGGTTTGGTCGGTGGCTATTTGAACAGGAAATGTCGTACAGCGATGGCGGGCGTTCGATCCGCAAGTCGAGTACGAAGTCGCCGAAAAAATTGCGAGTGATAAAGAACAGCGACAGCGACAAGGTGACAACGACAACGATAAGCTACCACCACCATCACCACTCGGAGGGCCACGGCCCTCACCCTTCGATTCACAAGCGGAATTTGTACGTCGTCTCGTTCCCCCTGATATTCCTCTTTAACGTTCTGCGCACTTTGCTCTACCAGCTATTCGTGATATTCAAGTACTTCTACACGTCGACCTCGCGGCTATTCCTCAGGCGTAGCACCGCCAATATCGCCCACGGCAAAAAGAGCCTCAAGGCCAACTGTCACCTCGAGATTGTCGTCGGTCAGCAGGACGCTGACGGAATCGAGAAAGATAACCTCCTCAGCGTCGTCGACCCCGAAGCTGAACAGATGTCCCAGATTCCGAGACGCACCGCTGGTCCTGGACCCGGTGATCCTCTCCTCGCTAAACAGAAACACCACCACAGGAGGGCCTTCGAGTTCATCAGCAAGGCCCTCAAAATCGATGAGGAGAACGAGGGTAATCCTTCTTCTTATCTGTCGCTGATCGTTATCTCTGCCTTGTTTACCTCTTCGAGTCCGGTAGAACCTCGATTATCCAAACTAATTGGGACCGAACTCAGTTCGGATAACCACAAAGCAATTTTTATCTTAAGGGATGATAACATGTACAACAAAAATTTGAATCCACAAGCAGTCTATATTAAAAATCGAAATATACGTTTATCCTCTTTCAAACACAGGACGCTTATTTTATTGGTAGAAGCAATGTTACGATTGGACTGACACCGGAAGATGAGAAATTCTCTCGAGCTTACTCGAACATGTTCAGGGCTCGCAAAACTGCAGCGAGTAACAATGTACATATCGTGCACCAGAATGTATTTTCTAAGCCACAGTTCGGATAAATCAAGTCATGGTTTGGATAATTCAGGGTTCCACTGTACTCTCTTTGTTATTTAGAGGACTCTGTTCCAGTGTCAAAACACCTTTTTATTAGCCAGATATCCGTTTTATCCTGCCTAATGACAACCTGACACACCACAAAACAGGTCATAAAGAAATGGCTATCGAGCTCTATAAAAAGGGTATCGGTGAGCTGGAAAAAGGCATAGCGGTCGAATGCAACGGCGGACGTGGCGAAGTCTGGGAGAGGGCTCAGAAATTGCACGACAAAATGCGTGCTAATCTCGCCATGGCTAAGGATCGGTTGGATTTCCTAGGTAAATCACTTGTCATGTTCCTCTTTTTGCTATTTGCTGTATCCAAGAGCAGAAACTATGATCGGTGGCTGTTCATATGCCAGCAGCGACAGATTGAAAGGAAACTAAACATAGTGTCCGAAGTCCCAAAAATATCCTCAAGTTTATGAAATCTTGAAAATCGTTGTTATTTTTTTTTGGTACGATTGTCATATTCTAAATTTACTTGCTTACAATTTTTCCGAGCATTATCAAAAACCACTCCTTTCCTGAAAAAGCATTAAAACTTGGTGCATTGTTAATTTTTTACTGGACATGCTTTGAAAACCCTGAGACTTGCAGACAAGTTTGTAGAGTAATTGCCAAAGTATGACATTCGCTCTTGGATGCACAATCAAACTGTATGTAAATATTTGTATAATTTCAATATCTGTGTGTATCTATACGTCAATCTCCTATCTTCCACCTATTTCTCTTTGTTCGTTTCTTTGTTGGTTGTTGTACTACACCGCATGTCGATGTTTAGCAAACTTTTTTTTTACTCTCTCCTATTCGTGATTCATCTGTGATTATTTATTTATTTATTTTTTTGTTTTTCCAAATTTAAAACGAGCATCATCGTTATCATAAGCATCGCTGCGTCGTAGTACTTAGCAATACAGGCATTAAAAGAAATTGATTATGTTCTGGTCGAAATTTTCTATACGCAAGCTTTGCAAAGTAATCGAACAACGAATTGCGTGGTAAAGTTTTGGTGGCCGGTATTAACCCGAGAAATTAGGAGGGTAACTTTAATTAAAATGTAGTAGTAGTGGTATAAATATGCAAAATGAGAAACGACAAGTTGTTTCTTGGCATGGCGGAGAATGTTTGTTTGTAATTTTCCTTGTAGCCAGTTTGTGCGAGCTGAAAAGACTGGGAATAACGAACAAAGGAGGCTGCGCCGAAGACGCAGATCGAGCTAGTGAACGTGGTGAAAATCATCCAAGGCTAAGACAACGCCTCGGGCCCCAAGCGACGCAAACAAATAAAAACCCCACCACCACTACTCCTCACAACAGCAACAATCACAGCCACCATCCACAAATTAGTTCTAATAATTATCTCTCTAGTACCGGGGCACATCCGCAGACATTACATGTACCTGGACAAAACACATACAAATACATACAAAGGCCGCGATCTCCAAAAAATCATTCCGCTCGACTGCCTGAAGGTATTGTTATTATTCATAAACACTCTTATTCTCTCACTAATCTTCCTTTTTTTGATTTCTAATATTAGTTTTAGCCTTACAAAATTAATCATAAAGTTTTGAGCTTCGCTTAACGATCGTGCATGTATTTAGTAGCGCTATCCAGTTATTTAATACCTGAAACTATCATTTTTATTAAGCATATAATTTTTGCACCGAGTTCAAATAAGTAAGTAACTACCGAGACGTGAGTCATTGATTGTTTCGCGTTACAGTAATAAATTTCTCCAAAAAGCTTCTAACTGATGATAAGCTTACGTAGACATCCTTGCAACTTTGTATACTAGTATGGACAGTTAGAAGCATTGGAGTTTTTCCAGAATGTGGCGAGCTTTTTGAAACAATATGATACATACTAAGCCTATTTCAGCCATACGAAGAATGTGAAGAAAATTGGAAGTTCCCATAAAGTTTTTTTATGTTTCAAAAATTTCTGTAATCAATCTCGAAGCGACAGGTATCCATGTCGAAACTCAAAATTTAGCAATTGCTCGTCAATTTTCTGTACAACGTGCTACGTTCCTGTCTTCGAATTCGTGTTGACAGTTCACGTTCCACTGATTCACATCTCTACGTCTATTTTAGCGTCTGGTAGAAAACTGGCAGTGCCTGGAAAGCGGGTGGCTGGATCAGTGATTAGCAAGAGTCAGACGCTGCCACGTAGCATGGGAAGATCGGCGCCGACTCTACCCTGCCATCGTACGATGCCGATAAAGCCATCCTCGACCCCGCCATCAGTGAAACGACAATTCTCTGTGCCGAGTAACGGGTCGCCTGTGAGAAGGCCCGGAACTCCTGGGGGCTCAGGAAGCAACAGAGGAACGCCAACGCGAAAGGCATCCATGCCGAAAGGCATCGACCCGAAATTGGCCCAGGTGATCCTGGACGAAATCCTAGAGGGTGGAACTGCTGTTCAGTGGGAAGACATCGCGGGTCAAGAGGTGCGAGTCCTTTAAGTATTCGTCGACTTTAAAGCGAGTCTCTAATCAAATCATTGTTTTCCGGTTTCTTTCCTCTTCTCAGACCGCCAAGCAAGCGCTGCAGGAAATGGTGATCCTGCCCTCATTGCGTCCTGAACTTTTTACCGGTCTCCGCACGCCGTCCAGAGGACTCCTGCTGTTCGGCCCACCAGGCAATGGGAAGACGCTGTTGGCGAGGGCGGTAGCAACGCAGTGCAACGCGACCTTCTTCTCGATATCGGCGGCGAGTCTGACTTCCAAGTACGTGGGGGAGGGTGAGAAGCTGGTCAGAGCGCTGTTCACGATAGCTAGGGAGCTTCAGCCGTCCGTGATATTCATCGACGAGGTTGACTCGCTGCTCAGCGAGCGGCGGGACAACGAGCACGAAGCCTCGAGGTGAGCAGGATACTTTATCGCGAAACGAAACGCAGCTTTGACCCTTTCCCTCGATTATTCGCAGACGGTTAAAGACCGAGTTTCTCGTCGAATTCGACGGTCTGCCTTGCACCCCTGAGGAGCGTGTCCTTGTCATGGCCGCTACCAACAGACCCCAAGAATTGGATGAAGCCGCTCTCAGGCGGTTCACCAAACGGGTCTACGTCACGTTGCCCGATACACTGACGAGGGTTCTGCTTCTCAGGAGGCTTCTCAGCAAGCATAGTAACCCCCTCACTCAGCAAGAACTTGAGCACCTTGCGCGACTCACGGAGGGATATTCTGGTAGCGATCTGACTGGTCTGGCCAAAGACGCTGCGCTGGGACCCATAAGAGGTAATAGTTACATTTATCTTTGATGCTACTCGATGTTTGGTATATTTCAGTCTAAATTTATTCTACCGCATGATTGATTTTCGTTATCTTAGAGAAATAATCGTACTTCCATGTAGCGAATAAGTTCACTAATGTTTTGTATATTTTTTTTGAACAATAATCAGTAGCCGAATTGATAGATTGTCTATGCATTATTACATTCTACGTTTTTCTTCTTGTTCTTTTTTTTTCCTATTCATTTTTTACAGAGCTGAATCCGGAACAAGTGAAAGAGCTAGATTTAAACTTAGTGCGTAACATAACGATGCAGGATTTCGTCGATTCTCTGAAAAGAATTCGTAGATCTGTATCGCCGACTAGTTTAGCCGCTTACGAAAAATGGAGTTTGGAATACGGCGACGTTAGTCTCTGATTTAAAGTCGGCCCAAAATCCGGGCCTTCTCTATAGCCGTAGAAGATGAATGACAAAGAAGTACAGTGCCCGAGTATCAAACCCGTTTCTTTCTCCCATCGTCATCACGTTTCGTCGAATTGCTCAATCATCTGTACTTGTTTAGGATAATTAGTACCATGAATTTTAGGTGAGACTATTAGAAGGAAATAAATAGAAATAGAAAGTACGGGATCACTTTGCCATAGAGACTTGGATCTAGTTTACGAACGTTCAAGTTCGGTCATCTGTCGCATGCCATATATTTATTTTTACTACATAATCTAATACTGCTGTAAAACAAAATTAAAATTAAAATGAAACAGATATTTTGCGCAGTCTTCAAAACTGCTAATGACTTTTAAAGATACTCTACTTCAGACTCTCGGAGACGATAGTTGTTTCAAGATATGTGTAGACATAGTAGGAACATTGAGTCATGCGCGTAAGTTTCGGTAAAAACGTTGGCTCTGCCAAAAGTAGAAAAGAACAGTTTGCTCTTTAATTTAAGCTATGCAATTAGTTTTCACAATTTGGCACAATCGCTTGCCCACATAATTATCACATTAATAAGTTAAGCTTTGCCGTGACACAAGAAGCGCGCAATTTCAAATGGTGATCGAATTCCTTACAGAATTCACACATAGCTCTGCCGCTAGCTATTGTAAAATTGATACAACGAACTAAAGTATACCTGCAAAGTAGAGTCGCATGAACGCAAATATGAAAAAATATAAAGAAAAAACAGTTTCTTACATTAGTTGCGAATTATTGTCGAATCGAAGAATATGAAGAAGTGTTTCAGTTACCTGGAATTATGGTATAACTTTACGTTTAAGAATTACAAAAGAACTAAGTTCGCCATGTAACCTTGTTGTTAGTAATAATATTGTGATAAAATTTACAAACCAATTTGAATAATCTTTTGGTTGTCACTTCCATGAATTAAGAGAGAATATATTAATTATTAATAATTATAATTTATTATAATTCGCGTTGCGTTCCCCTCTTTCGTACGTTAATGAGTTGAAAAAAAAATATTTTGTTACATTAATACCACGTTCAGCATACGACTGCAGGTTGAGTTATTGTTTGAACAAAAATCTTGTTACCACACAACGACCCTTATCTTTGATTCGAGACTGATGGGAAAAAAATCTATTTGTCCACGCTGTCTATGATTATTATAAACTATTTAAAAGTTCAAGTTTAACTATTTAACTCATAATATTATATTATTTATTATATTTATTATTATTATTATTATTATTATTATTATTATTATTATTGGTTGTTTGAGTTATTGATTGAGAAAAGGCGACGTTATGCATGACGATTAATATTATATAGGATAATTTCATAGTGATAAATCTATCTGTATAAATATAATTATTATGCATTAATACACTGGTGAAAGTGTGTCGCGTATAACGATTGATTCAAGTGGAGAAAAACAAAATCAACAATTAACAGAGTTCAATCCGGTTAGATACAGCAATTACAAGTGAACCATAGAAACACAATGAAACATTAACCAGACACTGAAGAAAATATAAGAAATTCTCAAGCTTCCCACTTGTGATGCAAAGTTTAAAACATTGCTTAGTAATAGTTTTTATAACGAGAATGATAATAATAGCTGTTATATAATTTGTTGAAAAGAAGAGTCTTGCCTTCTTCGCAGTCTGTCCTTCCGCTAGACTTCCCACATGCCTTCCTTCAAAATCGACAGCTCCGAGCCTTCTTCGAACGATCATCCGATTATTTTGCTACTTTTATAACTAATTTTTAGCTACATAATACTACTACTACTAATAATAATAATGATGATAATAATATTAATCTCGCGATTGCTTAATTAATCATTAATTGGATTATTAATTAACGTGTGTAACAACACATCTTGGCGATACATTGAGATGTGTATTCAAACTACGCAACATGCCACTCGGCAAAATTGGTAAAATTGTATATCCGATCGCCTAAATTTTCGCTATCTCTCTCTGTCTTTTTCGTGAAATCTGAGGAAAAAAACAAGAGATCTAAGTGTAAGAAATTATATCAATAACAATTGTTGTGGAACAGAGACGACAGAGAGGGACAAGAGAAGGACGTAAAATTACTGCACGATACTAAAACAAGAACAGTGCGTCCGCTTCACACTAGCTTAGTATGAAGTTTCATTAAACGCTGCTTCCGATGGCAACTTTAATGTAATATACCTAATATCGTTATGGTATCCAATGTCGCGATTATACCTAAATAATTCTAGTCTCATCAAGCAGTGTAAATAACGTTATTCTACAGATGATGTTTTGTTTGAGAAAAATGTTAAAATATATCCCTTCGAAGGTTGAAAATACAAAAGCAGAGAGAAATAACCTGAACAACACAGTAGTAATGGAATACTACTAAAGCAGACTCCTGATTATATTATATACTTATAAATACAAAATATTATTTATATAATCGTACTACAGACGAAGATAAGTTTAAAAAAATTAAAAGAAAACTTAAAATAAAATAAGAGTAATAATAAATACTGTAAAATGTTTATTTGCTAAATAAAAATCACACACGTTTACACGCTTAAACTAAAAACTGCGTACGGCTATGCGTTGTTCTTTTACTGTGCATACCTTTGTAACGACGATAGTCATTGACGTTCCTTGAATTTTTATTACCTTCAGATGTGTATGAAAACTTTTTTTTAATGAACATTCTCAATTATTTAAAAACAAGAAGGTGTAACAACGAAGAAAGAAAAACCAAGATTGACGAGAAGATGAAATCAAAATCTTGAGTAAAATGTATCAATTCTATATTCTACATTAATTTTTCACTGTGTAAATAATGCGACAGTAATAATAATAGTAATAATATATTTATATTATTATAACGGAATGTGTTTGAAAATAAGGAGACTGGAGATAGATTATAGTAAAGCTAGTATTACACGAAACGACATAAAATATTCGTAACAGTCTTCGAGTAATTCTGGCTTTACATTTATTTTTACTCTATATCAATGATGAAAAGGACACAGACAAGAGAGGAGCTGTTGAAATTTATATTTTAAATATTTATTCCTTTTTTCTCTCACTTTCAAAGGACAATTTGTTGTTTATTTAATTTGTTATTTTTTTTATTTTGTGTATTTTTTTATATTATAAGATAACATTATCCTAAGCATTGTATGTGGAGGATGTTGGAGCCTCGTCGTATCTAAATTACTTTTTCTTTGCTTTGTTTATTTCCGTTTTTATTCATTTATTAACTCTTTTTTTTTTTGCAAATCTTTCCTCTTATATAACATCATTTGCTTTTTTCGCCCACATCGTCCTCGTCTCTTCGCCTGTCAATTCATTATTTCGTATCATTATTATCCTATACTACCATTTATCATATCGTCGTCACTCCAAATTCACTTCTTTCTCTCTCACTTTCTTTCTTTCTTTCTTTCTCTCTATCTCTGGCATTCGGTTTATCATCTCGTCATTTGTCCCTTTTTTCAAGTTATTCTGCCTTAACGTGACAGACAAAGTCAGCGACTGGCGTTGTTGTCGACCTGGTATTAGTTTTCTTCTTGCTTCGTGTAGTTTATCCAATTATTTATCATATATTTTTGTTCTGCTTTCGTTTTTAGCTTTTCAGAAGAGGGGGGATTATTTCTATCTATTTCGACTTTTCCACCTCTTGCGTATGAACAATTGCTGTCCCGGTTACGGTGTCGTCATTGTTACTATTAGTATCATTATTTATGGTTTCTTTTTTGATACAGATAACAAGCATCTGGACATTGCAACATTCTTCGATGCTTGAGGAAGATTGCTACAATGGTTAAACCACTAATAACAATAATAATAACGATTCCAACGAAATCAAAGAAATATCTATCGCGTACGTGTTTCTCAAAGAAAAAACTATTACTAGAAATCAAAAGGTATTTCATTAGAAGTACCGATAATCAGGGGTATTATAGTACAGTGTGAAAAGACGATATTTTCCTCACATTTCATATCAGTATATTTGTGTAACAATATTTTTTTAATCTTTTCCCTTTATCACTTCCATCTAAACTCATAAGAACTCTACGGACGCTCTGTGTTCCTGATATTTAGTCCTGTATTTTTGCTTTGAAGAATTAATGAGATAAAAAATATAACATTCTATAATCATTTTGTAAGTATGCAACCCTGCTTTTGAAGTTGAGAAAAGAACAAGTTTTTCACATTAAAACTGCAACGGTAGAAGTAGCCAGATAAAGAAGCAACTGAAGAAATGACGAAAAATTGTTTCGGCACTTGCAAAAACATGGAGATGTTTATGCAGTATTATCATCTGTTTCTGTTTCTTTCATACGCTTAACATTAGGCAGCATTGCGCACAGCTGTGTGCAGAGTTCTCAAGACCATGTAGGTTTATTTTCTGAAAGACACATTATTGTTGTCATCGTCGTCATTTTTGCTGTCGAAAACAAAACTACACCTGTATTCTTAATGATGTATAAGTAAAAAGAGAGAGTGTGAGAAGAAGAAAAAGAAACAAAACAAAAAACACGAAGTCGCACGTTTCTTTTTTCTTTTCTTTTTGTTTTACGAAAATTCGATACATAAGAGTCTGCGATACACACTACTTGGATTTATAAAATCAACCTTTATTCTTTTATGTATTTAGTCATTCATTCTTTTGTTTTTGTTTGTTTGTTTGTTGCTGTTGTTATTGTTGTTGTTGTTACTGTTTTCATTTTCATTCATGTATAATATATATGTACTATATAACTAAAATTTGAGTCGAAGATGAAGAAAAAAGAGAATATTTTCGAACGAACGCGAATTAGAGAGAGAGAGAGATAGAGAGAGAGAGAGAGAGAGAGAGAGAGAAGATTTAAGTTTGTTCAAGATCTTTGTGGTAGAATGAAATGATCTGTGATTCTCTTCCGGCTTTCATAAAGTAATAAAAATAATAGTTTATACAAAATTATCCTCTTTTTTGTTTTGAAAATAAAGTAAAAAATAAAATAAATACGAGAAAGTAACGAATAAGTTGTGTTCCTACTGCAAGTATCACTACTACTACCAATACGACTACTACTACCGCTACCAACTACTACTATAATGCCGGAAAATTACAGTTTCAATTCGTCATCATACTATTTGTTACATTACGTGTCATATACTTTATCATTATTGCGCAGAAGAAGAAGAAGAGAAGTAGAAAAAGTAAAAGCATCAGAAGAACAAGAAAAATCATAAAAATTGGAAAGGTTGATTTTAATATAAATAAGCGGTTCTATCATGTTGTTGTATTTTGGTTTTTTTTTTATCAAAGAACGAACTACAAATTCTATTTTTCAAAACAGAAAGAAAGAAAAAGAAAAGAAGTGTACGTTTTCTTTTTTTTTCATCTTCTCAACGTCTCGTTTACACACACAATACAAGAGTGTGTCTGAAAGAGATAGAGGCCCCTCCGCCTCCCCCCTGACTCTCAAAAAGACTCTCGTTTCCCGCATTTGAATTCTATTTCGTTCTGAATCGGGTATGGTTGGTGGTCGTCTCTGTTTCATTGGGTCGGGTATTGAGGCATGGTGTAGGCTACCATGGCTGGCTGCTGGCCTGGCTGCAGAGGTGCGGTCGCTGACGGCGCTGCAGCTGATCCCTGGCCAGGTTGCCACGCTCCGGTCGCTGGTGCCGGCATCCTCATGCTGTTCATGTACTGCGCCTGCTGGCCGTAGTATTGACTGTAGTACTGAGTCGGCTGCAGGAACTGTCCTTGCATCTGCGGGTATCCCTGCGTATACCAGTATCCCATTTGCTGCCCATATCCGTACGGATATTGACCTCCACCAGTTGTCACCTTGCGAGCAGAACGATTATGTTAATTTCAAGCCTCTCGGGTGAACAAGGAATTTTAGGTATGTTTGGAGATAAAGGACTAAATACGAGTTTGCAATTATTAAACAGCCAGTTGTTTGCCACTTCAATATCTTTCCTCAACTCTTGGGTCATGTTCATCGTATTGAATGAATTATAGTGTGTGACACATGTGATTAATCAAAGCCTAAGATTCTTTAGCGTAAGGTTTTTTTCTTGATCTTCCCAGGTGCAAAATCGTCACTACCATGAGCATTATTTAGCAACAGACTGTGTTATCGTATAAAAGTAATGAAATTATAACCTGTACAACTCTAAAATTATTATTGTAATAATTGAGTTTAGAAAGGCTGGGAATTATTCAAGGCTGAAAGTATCTTCTTTTTTTTGGAAGTTTGTTTCTACTTGCAATAGTTTTAAATCAACTATCAAGATTAATTCAATATAAGAAAAAATACGACCACATGATTACAAGTGAACAGTGAATGAGGAAATGTGGAACTTGGTATGACAAAAAAAAAAATAATAGTAACAAAAAACAATAAATAAACTAGGGCATTTACGGAACGCAATTGAGATTGCAAACACTTTCACGCTACTGTGGAGATAGAGTTAGTTTTAGGATGGTTTCAGGATCACCAGACACCCGAGATAAGATTGGTGAAAAAAGCGAGTCAGTAGCCTTGAACTTCCTTTGTTCCCGAAATCAAGATTGCTACAAAGTTTTTGGGCTCCCCTTGACACTTGAAGGAAGATCTAAAATTGTAAGTAGAAAAAGCGTGCGGCACAAGATTTCTGGCAAATCTTTGAAGGTCACCAAACTTTCTTTGTTCCAGTCTTGGCTTGATAAAAGGAGGAACAAAGACACAACTTACTTGGAATAAGAAAAAAAAAAAGGACGAATGTTTGGTACCTGCTGAGGCTGCTGATTGGCATTGGGCCCGACGCTATTGGGATCGCCGTTCTCCTTGCCCCAGAAGCACTTGACGACGCTACCGTTGATCTCTGTATTATGAGTGGACTCGATAGCGTGCGTGGCTGACTCCTTGGTGGTAAACTTGATGAACGCATACCCCTTGTCCTTGAAGACTCTGATGTCCTGAATGGTGCCAAATGGCGAGAAGGTCTTCGTGATGAGCTCGTCTGTAATGCCGTTCGTGAAGCCTCCACAGTAAACGGTGCAGTTGGTCGGGCTGCTTTGGTTGTAAACCTGCGACGAGGGTGAAAATGATAATAAGGAAAGATGCAAGGGGGGGCAAAAGGTAGGATACGGACCTCCTCGTAATTGGGTTTGCTGTTGTTGGTGTGCCTAGGCCGCTCAGACCTCGGAGGCGGCGGCTTCCTGGTCGACCAGTTTGTCCTGATGCTGCGGGAGCCGAGCCACTGGCCATTCATCGCCGAGATAGCGGCCTCAGCCTCTGACTTTTTAACAAAGGACACAAATGCGTAGCCTTTGCTCTTGAGGGTCTGAGGGTCCCGGACGATTCTGCAGTTGCTGATCTCGCCGAAGGGCGCGAAGGCCTCCTTCAGCGTCTGGGTTTCGATCTCCGGCGACAAATCGCCGACGAATATGTGATGGTGGTTACTCGTGTCGAGCTTCGGCTGGTTCCCCGGGCTTGTGGCCCAGTTAACCTTCATCTCCTTCTCGAGGAAGTGCCGCTTGTTCATCGCTGCTAGCGCGGTGGCGGCACTCTGGTGGTTAGTGAACTCGACGAAGGCATAAGGGTCGTTGCCGGGTTCGCGTATTATCTTGCACCCTTTGACGGCACCGATCTGCGAAAAGAGAGCGCACAAAAGGTCCTCGGACACCGAAGCGTCCAGGTTTCCAACGTACAGTGTACGCGGGTTGCTTTCCTCGCTCATGCTTGCGATGACGCTCCTCGCGCTCCACAATCACCGAGTTTTATGCACGTTTCGCCGTTGCTCGCCCGCTTCGCTTCCACGCTAGCTGCACCCTGCGGTTAATATTTACAAATCACACCTCCAGTGCGCGACGCGGACATCTACCTCGACCCCAGCATCAGAGTACTCGGATCTTTCCCTTCCTCGCGTTTCAGTACCAGGGACAACACGGACGGCAGTCTCGACGTTAAGCTACACCCAGCCTCGACTACGTCATACTAACATAAAATGGCCGCTCTACCGCTCGACTTCAACCACTGCCGCGAGTCGCTTTCCCCCCAATCATCCTTGCAATTAATACACGCGTTGAAGAACGAACCCCGCCACTCACCCCGGCGATACAACCTCGGACGTCTGTCTCGATCACCTTTCCAATTTTCGAAACTTTCTCCAAACGCCACGCAATGATATTACAATTATTTGCCTCGCGATGATATCTACCCGCCTTGCAAAACTTAAGGTTACCAATATCGAAGGGGCACGTGTTGTTCTACCGCAACCCTGCGGCTCGTCCTCTGCCGATAAATAAATATACGATATTTCGTAACAGGTAGCGCGAAAATTCCGCTCTCCCATTGGCTCGCCGTAGTGAAAACTTACTTATTCCATGTGTGCGTTCCAAAACTACCTAGCAGCGCTAAAAACTCCATAAGACAGAGGCAGAATTACTCACAAACTCGGCAGCGCAAAAGAGATAAATGACGGTTGACAGTACTGGGAGTTAATTTCGGAACTCACCATATGTCTCACTCATTGGCGCGGGGTGTTCGTGAAACCTCGAAGCACTGAATATTCACGCTAGACTAATGCCAAAGAAACAACCTCTATTGCGCATAACACGCACGTCCGGTTATTTTGCAAATTCATTTGCTCCTGAAAAACCTTTACGTGCGGATTTTATCTTCCGCATTTTGTATACAGTTTTCTTTCTTTTCTTGCTTCCTCCTCGGTTTCCCAGTATCACCTCGTTTTAATTACTCATCTGGAAACGCCACGGACGTATGTACAAACTTTCGCAAACGCGGTTATTCGCATATCATTCAGTTTGCAGCGATAGTGCTGCCATCCAGCACAGTGTAGAAAGTTGAGAGCTACCTTACTGCGAATAAGTAAGTTACATTTAGCGCGTCGCAGTCATCTTGCATTAAATGATATTGCGCCATTAGACAAATTTAAACACAGGTTTCAACTAATTTAAAAAGAAATAAAAAAAAAATAGCTTAATTGAGAAGTGACCAATTGAAGCAACATTGAGCCCAACGACACATAATATCGAAACATAGTATCGAATAGACATAATATTATTCTGTTATTTTTTAATAAGCACACACACATGAAGATTTCAGGATACAATAATCATATGGCAGCTGAAATACATAAGAAAGGGCCAAGAATAATCACTATAATAGTAATAATAACAATCATCATAATAACAATAATTAATGATCATAAAATATACTATTACAACTTAACAACAACTATGGAAACATTAGAGAAAGTTGGCATAGTCATTTTATAGTATGTTGAACAATATAAGTGTAAATTTATTTTTTCTAACCTAAACACCCCAAATTTGGATACAATACAATTTGTACGTAAGTGCCAAGATTGTGCGGAATGTTTTTCGAATAACTGACTAGGAATAGTTCAAGTTGAAAATAATAAGTAAAAAAAGCTATGAACTAATGTATTATACGTAAATTACCTCAGTAATACTGAAGAATTTCTCTTTTTCTCATGCACATAAATATCAATGAGAAAAAGATGGATAGATAGATAGAAAGATATACGGATATATAAAGAGTATTAGAGATATGAATAAATAATAAATATACTATGATATATTACATCAATGCCGTCTCTCTGAATTTATGGATATAATGGAATGGACATAACTATTTGTATTAGGAATTATTATGGTATATATCACAACCGCTGCATGGTAGAAACTAAGCTCTCTTTCACTATGCCTGCATTCATTAATATATAATTAGAAAAAAAAAAATTACAAGGAAAAAAAATACGCTAGGTATAAAAATATAATCGCGAATACATCAGGCAAAGGATATTACAATATGTACGTATTCGTCAAATGAGATCATTGATGCGTAATAGCGAGGCAATATAATAGACGTGTAGGGGATATCTTATATTTAAACGATATTATCGGGCTATGGACGTATAGCGTTCGATCGAGTATATAATGGTGTTTTAAACCTCAAAAATGTACGTGGGGCGGTGCGGACGGTCTAGATGAAACAAGGGGGGTAGGAATTCCGTATCCAGTGCGCACGTGTTATTGAAACAACTTCTGTCGACTTTGGTTGTGCTGCACCCGTTGCATTTGTTACACTGGCAAGCTAGACCGTCACCGCATTTACCCCACATGTGATTACGACCACCGCACCGATCTCCCGGGCCCTAAAAAGCGTAAAAAATTAGGGTTAGGAAGATTTGAACGCTCAACGCGAAGTCGTCGTCAGATTCAAATATGCGCTCTTTTTCCCGCCTCTATTCGAATCGTTCGATTATTATCTGCCGTTTTGCGCGCAGCCAGTGAGCGCGCGCGAACTGCTTAAGATAATTTCTTAGAGCTCCACACATTGTAAATTTTGCGTTTAATCACCTTCAGGCACTCCTCGAAGCCGCATTCAACCGCGTAGCTACTGCCCCAATCACAATCATCGCAATTTTCCTCGCAGCTTTTACGATTTCTGCAAAGTGGCAACTTGCGAAGATGAGCTTCGCAATTGGAATGCCTGAGAAAAGAAATAAATCAATATGAAGAACGACGGGATTAAAATATAAATTGAAGCAACGGTGACATAAAAAGAAGAAATCCTTGTCAGTGATTACAGAGAAGATCTCTGTACTTTTCATCTCTTCTGGTTTCCGATATCATAATCCATGGGATGAAATTTTTTAAGACATTCGAAACCAATCAATAACGAACTTCACCAAATGACAATATTTTTACATGCACCTCTGATGTAAATAACTAAAATTTAAGTAAACTTACATAAAAATCATGGCGAGGAGAACGATTAAAGCTGAGGTGAATTGTGTCGCAGTATGCATGATTGTCCGTCCGTCTGTCTCGAAATCCTGAAAGCAAATTATATTACAAAGTTGTTTTGTCCTCTAGTGAAATTGCCGACTTGTGAGTTTTCCTTGTAATATTCTACCATCAACATATTATTATTGAAAGAGAATGTGTGTATACCTATAGGCGGTCCGCAGGCCTATATTTGGCCTGCAGCCGCGGGGTCAGTGTACAAATATTATTCAAATCCACGCAGCTGCAGCTGCAACACCTTGAACCAGTGCAGTACGCGCATAAGTATTCCGTTCGCAATATTTAGAAAATATATTTTCTGCGTGCACCTCGTACATAAAGCAAGTTTAGTAATAAAAGAAGTAAATAAAAATACAATATTTTTAACTGCGAGATGAATAAATAAATAAATAAATTGACCGGTTTGTATGTGTATGTGTATATGTATATGTAGTTTTTTTTACATCCAATGTAATTTCCCAACGTGTATTTCGCGAAATAACGCAAGGGCAGCTTACTTACCGCGGTCGCGTTAGGATTGAATTTGCCGAAATATATTATAAGAGTATAAGTATAGTACAGTTATAATAGATATTATTCGAGAGCTTCATTTAAATCATGACCCCCCCCGGGCACAAATTGAGTTATTAAGTGCCGAACTTTGGATTCGCCGTAGTATATATCTGAAATTAATTATGATGTTCACGTTATCACGTCGCAGATAAGCCAGAGGAGGATAAATGTCCTAATAATACTGACATTAAGACAGAATAATTAACTTATCCAGAAAGATATCTCATTTTAAGTCTAAGTATAACACTCTTCGGCTTTTATAAATTGCAGTAATAATCGACTGTAATTCGGTTACAAAGCGATAAAGACTAAATTTATAAGGAAGGCGTGGTGCATGCATGCATGTCTCGATTATTCGTTATCATGGTTAAACTTTGAACCCTCGCCGATCAAGTCTCTCACCTATTAACGCACAAACAATGCACGATAATTTGCAAAAAATGACCTCGTTATTTCGTTTTGAGATTTTAGGTGTTCCCGAAAATCGGGGGCCCCGCGAAAACATGGTAATGACGTCCTGTCGCGACGCCGGTTTCAACGTCGCCCCGTGAATCATTCGGTTGAGAATTAGAAAAAGCGCGCGCGTCTGCTCTCAGGGGTATGTATATCGGCCAGACGATTATTCGCAGTATTGTTTACACTGCCCTAGATATCGGACTTTATATAGTCGATCCTGACGGTAACTTACGCAAATAGAAGATTCACGGGATCACCGCGGATATCCGGCTCCGCAATTATACGTTTACGTTACGTATAATAACGGCTTCGTCCGTCGATTATTCCACGGATTTAAATTCAAGGAAGGAAAAATGGTCGGAAAGAAAATAAGGGGAATCAAGTCGTCACGTAGATATTTACCATTAACTGGTTTATATCTTACAGATTATCAAAGTAATCGAGTGAAGCATGTGCAGCATCGTGTCGCATGTGCGTAGGCACAATTCCTGTATGTATATATATTTTTGATGAATGAAAATCCGCGGATGACGAATACAGGCGCGTCTTCCATTTATTTTCGGTCACGTTAAATATACACACGTTCAATGTGTCACGAGTTTAACCACCGAAAGCGCGAGCAAAGGCACGATAGATACATGTACGAAAAATAGCTGCCAAACCCGGTTGTGTTCGGCGGGTGGATTAAAGTTGTGTCAGTGTGCGCAGAATTCGAATCTCAGTTCTCGAAGAATTGTTCTAAAAATACGATGTACAACAAATACACGTATTCGTATCGGGATTTGCGTCGGTCCAGCATTTCTCCCTCCTTTTCTCTTTCTCTCCCCAAATGCCATGTGTATATGCACATGCCCCCGCAGAATGTTTGGCAAATTGCCGATGTTATTCCCTCCTCGCGATTCACGGACGTTCCTCTACCTCCCTCGCCTCCCCCCCCCTCACTCTCTCGCGTTTCATTTCCATCTGTGACCCATTATCCCTATTCACGATGATCGTCCAAGTCCTCGGCAGCAAGAGGTTTACCATGCAAACAACACAGTTCTCTTCAGTATTAATCGAACCACCGAATACACCGGACGTAGTCGAATACCGCTGCTGATTTTGGTCGGAAGCACACCTACAATTGCACCTTGATTTGCATTTAGGATAAAAAGTTTTTCAAGAAGAAGGAAGTAATATAAGAACTGATACAAACAAACCAAAACCACTAAAATATCGAATAGAAGATGAGAAATTAAACAAACTTATCAAATTATTATTTTTCGTTTTAAGATATAAGTAAACATAGTAGAATTAGAGAATTACGTGAATACCAACTTTCTAAGTGACGTTTTCTTCCATTGTCTCTGATTGTTTGCTTCGAAACTGCAGAAACTGTGATATCGGTGTATATTGAAGTGTAAGTCACGCAGGAGATAAGCTTTCGTTATTACACAAACAGTGCGGTCATTCGGTTCGGTTACATAAAAGAAATCGTAATATATACTAGATAATTGTTTTTCTTTCGAAACGATATTCGCAGCCTGCCAACAAACACATCAAACAATTCAGGTGAGTGCATGATTTCTCTATCTCTGATACGTAAGATATTAGATATCTTAATGTCCTATCTTTGCTTGTCGTTTCATTGGTTTTGTTGTACGTCGGGTCACATGAAATTCTTCCGAATTATATGCATTTGCGCGATATCACAGCTACGTGGTTATACGCGCATAAGATATACTCGCGATATTGCACTAAACGCGCGAAATAGGCGGATGTCCGCGGCGCGGGTTAAAAATACGCGCGCGCGGTTTACAAGACACACGCTTTTTCGCCTTATATTTTTTTCACCTACTGCGTAAATATGCAGTATAGATACATACGTGTACGTGAAGCGCAATACCAGCATTTCGCACACGGTTTGTATATCGAAATTGAGTACAAAGCCGCGTTTGATTCTAACGTATAAATTTAGTTCTCCAAATATCTAACAAGAATTTTTTTCGATCCTTGTTTATTTAATCGAGCCGAATTTGAGATATATATAAAATCAAATAAATATGCAAAACAGCGAGCATTTTTCAAATGTAACTTCACGTCATAAGTTTACCAAAAGTATCAGCATTGTGATACCGCGACGCGGTTCTTGTGGGGTTGTTTACACTGCCGCGAGTTTCAAAAGTGTAACTAAGTCGGCAGTCACGCCAGAATCCGAAAATAATCCAGTGAGGAACTATATATTTATTTATCGGTGCTCCGCGTATATCTGCAAATATCCCGTTTACGTGTACATATGTATGTATTCTATGTAAAGGAGACGTAACATGACGTTCGGTCATTGCGGCGTGTCTGAATCCGAGTAATTCTATAACTCGTCTGTTTTCCCGTTTCCCTGTTGTTGTTGTTGTTTTTGTTGTTGTAGTTTCCGATGTTTTTTTGGTTTATTTATATGTATTGTTAATATCGACGCCAAATATTTCCTAGATACGCCATGTCAAGTGGATACCGAATTAGAATCTATAAGAAGACGCTCAATCGACCGATAACACCGTCTCGAATTGTGTTCTTCAAGTTTAAAAATAAACGGTCCATCGAACCGAAAACAACTTGAAAGTTTAAAGACACAATGATTATTATGTTGCGAAAGCTTATTCCAGGTTGTTTTCATATATTATAAACATTGCAATTTCGGGAACTATACTATTGCTGCAACTATTCTATCGATAGATCGACGACACGGTTTCAAGCGGTATTCTTTAAATTGAAAAACAAACGGTCAATCAAGCCGACATCGACTAAATGTTTACAGGAATAATTTCGCACTTCCTCCAAACTGTTTTGATAAATTAAATAGGATAAAATACCAGACGCTAAACGCACGATTCGTTTCAACGTAATTTCAAATTGTATTCCAAAAAAAAAAAAAGTGATAAACGGCCGATGGAACGACTCGATAGTTTACAGAAATAATTCCACGCTATAAAAAGTTTTCTGGACACTGTCTTTCGTGTAAATTAACCGTATTTAATTTCAGGAAGTCTATCGGGACAGTCAACGCAGCGATGGGAATGATAACGAGAGTTCGGGGCCGGGTAAGAGCGAATTCGTTGACCGTCGACAAAGAGAGAACGGCCCAGAGCGTTTGTCTCTTGAGTGCTATTTTGCTGCTGCCTTACTGCCCCCGAGGACCGTTGCCCCTGCTGCCGCCCCCGGCGCCAGCCCTCTACTCCGCCCTGGTGCTTCCGGTTGTTCTCAGCGCGAATTACCGGTACCCGGTATCGGCCCTAAAGACGATCGTCGAAGCCACGAAAGGTGCGACACGCGAAAAAAGAAGTTTTTTTTTATCTCTAGTCGGACACGTACCTTGGTTACTCGAAGATGATGCTTTCGATACTTTAAAATATATGAGTCAATGCAGGGTTGAATGATGTTAGAAAATGTACCTGGAGGTATTACGATGACGGGAATTGGTCGTGTTGTGTAGGAAAGAAAGCGACCACCGCATCTTTTATACCCGCTTGGTCCTCCTCCTCCTTCTCCTTGGGGATGGAAAGACACTGTGATATATATTATTATAATTCATGCATAGAGAGAGTGTGGATAGGTAGCTGATATCACCCGTCGATGTAAGAGATATAGCTAAGCTTGTTTTAAGGCACGGGTTGTTGCCAGGCTGCCGTTAAATCCTTACGCGATGCGATGCCTCCCGTCCCGTCCGCCTACTTCTTCTCCTCCTTTTTCTCCATCTCCTGTTTTTCAAGTATACCCCACGTCCTTGTCAGGATAATCTGAGTGACGCCGATTAATATGCAAATTTGCATCAAGATCACCGGCTACTGTAACTCGACATCGTTAGACGATCGAAAATTCGAAAAGCTCGCCTGACAAGATGCTCGATTACTTTGGCGTCAATTTTTATCTGAAATTAAAAAAAATATGGAATCAATTTCCGAAAGTATCATTCGAACTATAAAAATTCTAAAAATTGAGAAATTTTTCAGACATTAATTCAATGCATTTTTTCAGACCAGTTACAAGAGACTGTAAATTATAAGGCAAGAAAGTCTATACTGTGCAGAGCAACAAATACTTTTTAAAATAAAATTCTTATTTCTTAATCACGTAACAAATTTTTACCTCAAGCAATATATCTCTGAAAATTGTTCAAATAAAAATGAGTACATTTTTTCACAGAGTATAATTGTCTCATTAACATATTAGATTTCTGAAAAACGCCAAGTCAAATTTGAAAAAGAATCCATCTACATCTTTGCTCCCAAACGACATTTTACTGTTGCTATAATTTGTATGTTTTATAACTTTTCGAAATTTGTTAAATAAAACGTTTAAATGTGGAAGTATCTTTTAAAACTGATTTTTGCTCTAGCAAGTCACCAGTAAGAATATTCCCAAGAAATTCTGGAATTAATTATTTCAAAGGAATCTCTCTGAAAATTTCTGATTTGTATATTTGAAACATGTGGAATTGACAGACTTTGCAAAAGACCTCCAGAAAATGATTTATTTTCTCTGAAGCATACATAGTTTCTATGCTTATTGTAGAATTATTCTGACCTGGTTTCAAAAAAGTCCCATGAATCGCTTGCTGAGGTTTGTCCAATAAATTTTTTCTGATCAACCTTGAAACATTACAGCCGATAGACTTCTTTCAGATTTTCGTAACAAATTTCATTAAAAAAACATTTCCAGCAGGGGATATAAATAGAAATATCAGTGTCGGGGCAGCAGCCATGCCAATCATTATTAATATATTCCTCATTAAACTCTGATCGAAGAATAAGCAGTTGAGGGAAAAAAATAGGCAGAAGGGTGAATTAATATGCAAAGAAAAGCCGTGGAAGAATCGCATTGACAGGGCTGTCGACTCGCTAGTCAATTATCTTTATCGGAATAAATATCCTTTGGCGTAATTAAACAAGCGCAAGTACACCAAAGGATTTGCTCAGAGAGTAGAATGCAAAAGTAAATATAGTTTCAAATTCGATCTTACCCCGTATCTAACCATTGCATTTTTCTCTTTCAAAGGTGGCGTCAA
Source organism: Neodiprion virginianus (assembly GCF_021901495.1). Taxonomy (NCBI): domain Eukaryota; kingdom Metazoa; phylum Arthropoda; class Insecta; order Hymenoptera; family Diprionidae; genus Neodiprion; species Neodiprion virginianus. The sequence continues at coordinate 1,212,625 of NC_060883.1, forward strand.
GAAGGCATGGAAACCGCTGAGCAGCTTGCTGATGCGAATTTACGCGCCAATCGATAGGGTAGAAAATGTGTTTGCCAAGATGCGGAACATATCAATAATGCTCAATCAGATAGTCTTCCTGACGCTGGCCGACAAGATCCTCGTACCCAAAGAGCGGATGACCTGTCTCTACACCTTGATGTTCTACAATGTGATAGCCTACTGCGTCAGCTACATAAAGGAGCTCGTAGAGAAGGAAGACTGGTCACCGTACGTAACGTTGACGGAACGATCACAAATCAAGCACCTGGCCATGTCAGCGACAAAGATCGTGCTCGAGTGGACCAAGGCTGTCACCTTCCTCGTCACCCTGACGTTTGTGCTCCTTGTTTTCGGACTAGAACAGGGTTTGCAGCACTACAAGTGAGTTAATTTTTTTTCGACATTTTCTTTTTGCTCCGCTATTTGCAACGTGTTCCTCTAGATAATGACTAATTCTTCTCATTTCATAGACCGTCCACGACGTACACAGTGATAACATGGGCATATTACGCGGCGACGGAGAAGGTCTTTGTCGACATGTTTCCCGGTATCCTGAGCGCCCTGCAGCTCGATGTACTAGAGAATATAGAGAATTTGTACGCTCCGGTAATTCTGCGTTGCTTCACCGTCGGCGTCTCCGCACTGTTTACTCTCATACTGCTACCCAGCGCCTCGTGGAAGTTTCTCCTCTTCGCTGCTTACCTCAACGTTTTTCTCAGATCCAAGGAGCTGCTGCGCGAATCCATCGCCGTCCTCAGACATGAGAGAGAGGTTTTAAACCGGTATAGAAAGGCCACGAACGAAGAGATCGAGAGGTTCGACGACGTTTGCGCCGTCTGCCTCTGCAGCATGGTCAAGGCTCGCGTCACTCCTTGCCATCATATATTTCACGCAGATTGTTTGAGGCAGTGCTTGAAGAGCAGCGATAAATGCCCGATGTGCAAGAGGGAATTAAAATTCGACTGAAACACTAGAACAACGCTGTTTACTTGTCGACAAGAACTCGTTTAGTCATTAAACAAGACGAGTCGCAATGGCATTTTTTGAATAGCAGTTATCGAACGAGAGAAATGATTAAAACAATGAAGAAAAGCAATTCGTTAAATACTGCGTTAAGGGACAAATTTTAGTCCTAGGCAAAATGGCAAACGAAATTGGTAAGAGCGGAAAAAAAAAATGCTGAGCAGAGTTTACTTCGTAGTGCATAGTTTTTTCACTGTTTCAAGTTATAAAATTAGACTAGTTTGAAAGTATGAGGATTGTATGCTTGAAATTATCGCGCGAATAATTCAATAATTTATGTTAGTGGTCGATTGGTCTAGATATACAATTTTTAGCTAATGTAAAATGTCAAGCACACACGCACGCACTCATACTTGTATTCCTTTAGATTAATTTCGCTGTGATAAGCACTGAGTCATGTCTGTATCTTTTTCTGTACTTTTCTCTCTCTCTCTTTCTTAGCTGCAAAGCTTTCCAAGATAAACTGTGACGTAATTCTTATTATTATTACTTAATAGGAAGTACGTTTAATATATCGTATGAATAATACCAACTACATAAACTTTATGTTTAAAATCAGTTCTGTATTGCCGAATCGATTTGAAGAATTGGGGATAAATATTTTTCCAAACGTGATTCAAACGTTGCTTCATACCTCAAATGGTTTTTTATTATTTGAAATCTCTTCTACGATATGTCGAGACTATATTTTGCTAACTGTCGCTAAATTTTACCATCATTACTTAAAAAAATTAAAAATAAAAAACACCTAATCGTACGTAAATAATTTTAAGCTAGAACACTGTTTTATACCAGAATAATAAAGTTACGCCAATTTAACACGCCTGTGTAATTTTAATGCCGTAAAGGAGAAAGAAATGAAGCAAAGTATGTAGCTGAAATAGAAAACAAGATTCGGCGAATACTCTTCCAACTGTTTATTATGATACAACATTCGCTAACTGAGTACAATAGAGAATATACTTGCGATAAATTAAGCATCTAACACGTCAGGCGCCTCAACCCCAGGTTTTTGAAATATCTTGATACTCGCCGTCTGGACTTGGGTAATTCTTTATGGGGGGAGTTGAAACCGGACCTCTGGATGAATAGGGGACCAGATTCAGGTCCACCTATAAATCAGAATGAACGAATGTGTGAAAATGCGGTTTACCGTCATTTTTATTAGGTATTTGAACGGATTGGGGGAAAAATAGGTTTTTCAGACAAGTTTTTGCCGTTTTCAGACTAAGAAAAGTAGTTTACTTGTATCGCTTCCAAGTAGAGCTCTTCAGACTCCATCTTTAGCTCATCAAGAGCTTTTTGGTGAGACCCCAAGACTCGGTCGACCATCCTCATGAGCCTATAGTGTTGGCGAAGTTTGTACAGGGACCAGGCTTTTTTTAGCAACTCTCTTTCATCCGTTGTTTCGTCAGAGATTGGCGGCAAGTGTCTCATGCGTTCACTGAAACCAATTTTCCAATAATTGACATTGAAGAAGGGATAAATGATTTTTAAATCAAAGAAGCACTGTAGACACATCTTACTCTTTTTCATCTATGAGCTTCATCGGTACTTCGCATTCCTCAATTGGTTTGTATTGCAGAGCACCTTTTTCCATCCTTTTGATCAGCTTCTCAAGCCTTCTTTTACGCTTCTCTTCGCGCTGTCTTACTATCATCGGATCCAACTTCTTCTTCTTCTTCAATGGTTCGCCTCTGAAATATTTTCATCTTAAGAGTTTCATCTTCGTGTATGACTCTTGATTTATATATTCTTCCCCAAGTGATACTTACAGCAGCACGCTTGTCGCTTTAAAAAACAGAGGACTTGGATTCGTCGTTATCGTTCTGATTGAGCACACGGCTCCACCGGCTACCGATAATCTGCAATGAATTTTTTGAAACTCTGTTATCAAGCCCTTATAATTTTTAAGTTAGGTTAGGTTAGATTAAATCGAATTAGAAAATATCTGTGACCCTGATATTAGTATAGCAATTTCACGGTTTGCTGAAAAAATATACCTGCAGAACGGCGAAATCAAGCCCAAGTAACTCATATTACAAGGGATTTCCTCAATTAATAAACAAAAGTGCAAAAAATAAGACCGGACATCTAACCATCAAGTATTAACTACGGATTATTAATATACTAGACAGGCCGTATGCGAGGCAGCGGACGGAGAATATCGGTAAAGGGATTTTCCACCATTACTGATTCGCTACATGTGCAAATCAATAAATGTAGGGCACTGCTATTACCTTCTGGGCAACGATTGCGTTGTGAAGTTAGCCTATGATATCGTACCAAGCTGTGTACGCAGTGTATATTAGGCTTGATATGTCAAAAACCTAACCTTTACCGGTTCGATTTTGCCGTTGAAAAATTTGTCAACGAAAAAATCCCCCGAGTTGTCACAATTGTCGAAAGATGAGCACAAGAGTCAAGGAATTCACGGTCAACGTAAGCCCCCTCAGTGCTATTTACGTATTGACGATCGACATAATATAATTTAACCTCAAATTCTTGACAGTTTAGTTTATTTTTCAGCTGCCGTTCGGTCCTCCGCCAATTCTCTCAGACATTAAGAGCGTCCTTAAGGAATATATCGAGTGTCCTGAACGCCTGCCGATCCACGATGTGGAAAAAGTCCAATGCTACTGGCCTCGAGAGCCGGACGTTCTTGCCCTCCTCAGGCACGATCTCGCACCTCTTGGAACTAACTTGAAGTTTGACAGAGATCCAATAACAGGTCGCATCGCTGACTTGCAAGAAGTTGTCGTTAAAGGTGCGGGTGAAAACCCAAGGAACTCAATGTCCATGAGCCGCGCTCCTGGTCCACCTACGGAAGGTGTCAAAGGTCTGTATTTGACAATACTCAATGCTCCTTTGCTTTGCCGTAGTGTCTGAATTTTCCTACAGCCAATAAAACTATGAAACTAAAACATGAAGTAAGAATGGCGCAAGCAGTACAACTGCAGCCAACCTGAGTCTAGATGATTACTTTGTTTATCCTCTTTCCAGGCAGCGCGAGTAATTTTCCCTTCTGGCCTGGCGGGTTTGATATACCAGAGCTACCGAAGGATGTCTCCAGTGTCGAAATAAACTTTGAGAGTGACCTCAGGACGCTGGCCAAGGGATTCAAATCAGGAATAGAATTTGCTGCGGACAATTGTACTCCGAAAGACACTGGCGATACTCCGGAAAGTCGTACCTCTCCAGCTCCAGAGCCAGAGCCAGAGCAGAATTCAAACACAGAAACGATAAACCTCATGGCGATGGTACATGAGCAGGAAAGTCTGCTCGGACTGTGGTCGTCGCCGGGTGTTAAAACCAGGGGTGAGAGTGCCGATCAGAAGCAGGAACTTCAGAACGAGAACGTGCTTATGGATTTGGACAAAGTGACGAATCTGCAGCCAGAGCGTAATCTCCCTGTTTTGAAAATAACTGAGAATACAACGTTCACTAAGACGTGTACCGAATGGGCTGAGGTGCTCGATGTCTCTGTGCCTGTTGCTGACTTTAAGAAGCGTGTTCCAGACCCGGCGTTTAAGTACCCTTACGAGCTAGACACATTTCAGAAACAGGCAATCATAAAACTGGAGGAGAACTGCAACGTTTTCGTTGCTGCCCACACTTCAGCAGGCAAAACGACAGTGGCTGAATACGCAATAGCTCTGAGTCAGAAGCACATGACGAGGTTTGTGGAATGTTATGCATAGAAATGACCCTAGGCATGCGTTACCTGCGGCGACCCTTTTTCTCAGGGCCATCTATACGTCACCCATCAAGGCACTGTCCAACCAGAAGTACCGTGACTTCAAACAGACGTTCGACAGTGTGGGGCTGATCACCGGGGACCTGCAGATTAATCAGACGGCTTCTTGTCTCATCATGACAACCGAGATTCTTCAGTCCATGCTCTATTGCGCTTCTGAGGTCGTCAGGGACTTGGAATACGTTATATTCGACGAAGTCCATTACATAAACAACGAGGATGTAAGTCGCGCCGAGTGCTCGCCCAACCCCCTCACACAATCAACTTTTCTTGTTTTTTTCAGCGCGGTCATGTATGGGAAGAAGTCTTGATCCTCCTACCGCCAAATGTAAGCATCGTCATGCTTTCTGCAACAGTTCCAAATACTCTGGAGTTCGCTGATTGGGTTGGAAGGACAAAAAAGAGGAAAGTATACGTGATCAGTACCCTGAAGCGGCCAGTGCCGCTGCAACATTACCTGTATACTGGGTGTGGAGGAAAGAGCAGAAACGATCGTTTTTTGATAGTCGATTCTGACGGAAAGTTCAAAAAGGATGGGTAAGCATTTCTTTTATCCACACCAGAGAGCTTGACACGCAGCTAACGAGGCACATTCGCCCTGTTTACAGATGGGACAAAGCAGTCGCTGCCAAAGCATCAAGCACAAAGAATCCCGGGGAAAAAAAGTATCAGCTTAATCCGAATCAAGAGAAGACTCTATGGGTCGGGTTCATAGATCACCTGAAAAGAGAAGTGCGATCATTGCTATCTACGGAACATAAATTTTCTCTTAAATTTATTTTGAATAATTTCCGTTTCAAATGTCTCACTCAATGGTGATCATGTTTATTTCAGAACAAGTTGCCTGTCGTAGCTTTCACTCTTTCCCGGAATCGTTGCGATACAAACGCAGACGCGCTGAGGTCTGTCGACCTTACGACAGGATCGGAGAAGAGCCACATACGAGTGTTTTTCCAGCAATGTATCATGCGGTTGAAAGAACCGGATAGAGAACTACCACAGATAGTTAATATGCAGAAGCTGTTGGAGCGGGGAATCGGTGTGCATCACAGCGGGATTTTACCCTTTCTCAAGGAAATAGTTGAGCTACTGTTCCAGAGCGGAGTGGTGAAGGTAAATTTGATAAGGCTGGTTCAGTCACGTATGAATTTCACTCCTTCCTTCCCTTTCCAGCTACTGTTCGCGACAGAAACTTTCGCCATGGGAGTAAACATGCCCGCACGAACTGTCGTCTTTGATTCCGTTCGGAAATTCGATGGCACGGAGTCCCGCACCCTCCATCCCGCCGAATACATCCAGATGGCGGGAAGGGCGGGGCGTCGAGGCCTGGACGACACTGGAACGGTGATAATCTTGTGCAAAACAGAGGTGCCAGATGCTCCGGTGCTGCAGAACATGATGCTTGGGAAACCGCAGAAGCTTGAGTCCCAGTTTAGAATGACTTATTCGATGATATTGAACCTGCGGAGGGTGACAGAGTCCGTGACTATCGAGGGGATGATGCGGAGATCGTTCAAGGAGGTGGCGCTAATAGCCCACGAGAAGAAGCACAAGGCCGAGCTGGAGGCGGTCGAAAAACAGCTCGCCGAGTCGTCGGAGCTGACGGAGTCGCAGAAGCAGCTTGGGGGATTTTACTCAATCGCCACCGAGTACCTCGACGAGTGGGTAAAGCTCAGGCCTCTTTTGTTAGACACGAAAAAAGCCGCTAAGCACCTAAATCAGGGCAGAATTCTGCTAATATCATATCGGGAGCATCACAACAAACTGGCAGTTCTTCTCGCGACGATACAACGGAGGCAAGACACGCTTTACAGAGTTCTGACATTGACTAACGTGCAGCAGTCTAACACAGAAGACGATATAAAGATCGAAGTGCCAGGCTCGAGGGTAGAGAAGAAAGAGGAAAAGTCTGACAACTGGTACAAGATCATTGGATTCACTAGAAAGGAATTGTTCATTCCCGAAGGTGTTGCCGGGCACGAAGTACTGACGATATCGGCCTCTGATATTTTGGAGATTACCAAACGGAGCATCAAGCTGGACTTTCAGTTGGTCATCAGCGATTGGGAGAAAAGGCAGATTCCTCGGTTCAAGTGAGTGTCAAAAACCGATCGAAAATCGAAAGTTTCGGTACTGAACGCTTTTTGTTCTCCGTAGGAACGACCCACCTGGAAAAACTTGTCAAGCCGCGGTTCAGGAGCTTCTTACTATATCTCTGGACGCTGTAACGAATCGCGAGATAATCGAGCCATTCGTCGAACTAAAATTAAACGAGTCGTCGCTTGCTCCGAGGTTGAACTACCTGACTACATTGAAAAAGAAACTGGACAGTATAACTTGCACAGACATCGCTAACTTGGAGGAACAATTCGAAACTGTATTCAAGCGGAAGGAATTGGAGACGAGGAGGGAGCGACTAACCTTTCAGCTCAGTCACGAAAGTCTCTCCCTTTACCCCGAGTATACAAATAAAGTTAACGTTCTTAGGTCGCTGCGCTATATCGACGATGACGAGAGAGGTAAATCAATTTTCAATCTGTGCTCACAATTTTAAACATAGTCTGAACTGGTTTGGTTCTATTTTCACTTCTTTCAGTCGCACTCAAAGGTCGGGTGGCTTTGGAAATGGGAACTCACGAGTTGCTAGTCACCGAGCTAATCTTCAAAAACGCCCTCACCGCATTGCAACCGGCTGAAATAGCCGCGCTACTTTCGGCTCTGGTTTTCCAGCAGAAAACCAACGTGGAGCCACAATTGATATCGCCTCTGAAGAAGGTTTGAATTACTGATCCGCTTCATTCAAGTGTAGATCTTTGTACTCTGGAACGGTTTCTATTCTTTACAGGGGTGTGAAGTGATGAAGGAGGTCCAGAAGAGCATAGCCCTTATGGAACGCGAACACGGAGTCGATCCGATCGAGCCTCTGAACTTCGGTCTCGTGCAGGTCGTCTATGAATGGGCGAGGTCAGAGCCGTTTGCAAAAATAATGGAACTGACCGATGTCCAGGAAGGTATAATCGTCAGGTGCATTCAGCAGCTGAACGAGACACTGAGGTACGTGAAGAACGCGGCTGTGATTATTGGCGACCCAGTACTGAAAGAGAAGATGGAGGAAGCCTCCACTGCTATTAAACGAGACATCGTCTTCGCTCAATCCTTTTATACACAAGATTAATGGTGACTTGGTAGGCTTTGTCCTACTTAATTTAATATTATACTGTTTTTTCACAATTTTCTACAATCTCCAATCGGCAGAAGACACATATTGCCCGTTTCTTTCTCTTTTTTTCCCCCCAATGTGCGACACGTCTTTGTTCGTATTGCTTTTGCTGCTCGCACCTGTGTACAAATGTTTTTTTTATTTGTGGTTGTTTTTACATTTTGAAAAACGATCGATTTCTGTCAAATTTGTAAATATCGATTGTCTGTTTACTGCAAGTTATAAATTAAATATTGGGTGTCCGCCAAAATTGCAGAGAAATCGCAAACTAATGTTCGATTTGCATCTGCGTTTTACGAGTGTAAATCAAGGATTTATTAAATTATTGGAAGAATCGATTGAAAAAAAATTTAATAAACTTTTTAAAAAAGTTCACCGCCTATAGTACAGTTTGTAGTTATAAAGTCAAGTTTCGTTTTTTTTTCCCCTTTGCACAAAAAGCGAAAGAAAAAGAGAGGAAGAGGAAAATACGTTTTATACACAATAATAATGATAATCTGATTTTTCTCTTCAGTTCTATTATGCTAATTTCACAATGCTCGTTGTTCTGGATTGTTCAAATTTCCCTGACCCTTATTGAGCTCCGAAATGCATGCCCATTGGCCTTCGGAATTTTCACGCCACAGAGATACTTTGTTGTCACCTCCGCTCACTGCCAGAATCCCACCAGTCAGAGACCAACTGACGTTCCATATAACGTCCTCGAACACGTTCAGGACAGTCGACGTCCAACTTGTGCAATCTGTCGACGTCCACACCACCACCCTGCGATCCTGAGAACAGGAAGCCAGTGCCGCTCTCGGTGGTCCAACTGCTGGCGCCCAGGCCACATCTCTGACCTAATTTAATGTTGCAAGGAAAAGAACATGGCTGGTGAATCCACTAATTTTATCTACAGCATCTTTGTTTTGCTAATGCTGAATAATTTCTGATATGAATTCAACTCTTTTCTATTGATCTTACATGATTTCAAATCGATCACGATTGCGAATAAGTGATTAGTCTCTGGACACAAATGGTTCACTGGGAATAGAAAAAGTAATGAAAATTCTTTTCTTGCCCTAGACAAAGGGAAAAGACCAGATGTCCAAATTTGGTGATACTTAAAGCGAGTTATTACTTACCCAGTCGCTGTGAGCCTCGAGTTTATTTTCCTCGATCCATCTTTCGTTATCCTCCCTCCATATTTTGACCAAATTATCGCATCCTCCAGTCGCAAGTCGCTTAACAGGTCCACTGCGAGGGTGAGGCGCGGTAGCGTCGTATCCAGGTTCAATGGCTGGGCACCAACTGACCGCATTGCACCCGATGGTGTGTGCGTTTGGAATTTTCTGGGCATCCCAGGTGTCACCATTGTTAGAAAGTATGGAGATCGAGCCGTCAGAGCTGCCGCATGCCAATATTAGTCCGAACTCGTGCGGCGCCCATGCAACGGAGTTCACAGACGAGTCGTGGGACGCATGTTCATATATCTTGGTCCACTCACCAAGCTCCTTCCAAATTATGACTTTCCTAAGGCGAGATAAGTACAGTTTAGATTTTGCTCATTTTTGCATAAGGTCGGAAAACCGTGGAGCAAAAGTATTGAGATCGCCAAATTTACCTGTCGTAACTGCAAGATGCCAAGATATTGCCGAACTTCGGATGAGCCCAGGCAACTTGCCAAACAGGACCGACGTGGCCTTTCAAATCTGCAGCGAGGGTTTGCGTGCCGTTCTTCAGATCGAATATTTTCACCGAATTGTCACTTGAGCAGGTAGCTAACCTCAATCCGTAATAGTCCATTTCGGCATCGTGTATCATGTCCTCGTGGCCCGTGTCCACCGTGTTTAGAACGGAGACCATTTTCAATTATCTCTTCGTTTACCCGCAACGAGTTATTATTTATATTGTTTCTTTCACTATTTTTTGTTGTCGCAAATTGTCCGTTGGAGCGATTGAAGAATAACCACACAACTGACATACGTGGAATCTGATGAAGTGGACACGCGCTAAAAGGCACCAACATCAGGCAACGAAAAGCATCAGAGTCACCACGAAGTGCTAGGGATTTTTCGTAAAAAGACAACACGTGCCCCACGTGCCTTTCCATTTGTTATGTTATTTTATCTATCGGCGGGATGGTTCAAAATTTGAAGTAGAATACATATTATATACTTTTAATTATGTCGATTGTGATAAATATTATTTTGTTCGTTATTTTTGAACTAGTTATACACTGACTGGAGATTGACAAATACATGATATGGCGTACTGTAGAAGGAAAAAAATAGGTATATTACGACTAAGTAAAACTAGAGTTAGCCCAGGCGGTCCAATCAATACCAGAGAAGAATGGAGACTCTTTGATTTCGGGAATAGATAAACGTTCCTCTGGCTTGTATCGCAATACCTGAACAAGGAGAGTAAGACAATCATATACAAAGGAATTCATTGACTTGAATGCACTGCTTCATTTATTTTGAGAACTTATTAAGTATTTAAACTCTTCAAACTCACATTAGAGATCAATGATTTCACGTTCGCTGATAGTTCTTCAGGAATGTTGAGAATAGAATGCGAGTGATATGGTCCGGGATGTTTAGTTTGGAATTTCTGAAAACAGAAAACATAAACTCAACGAATATCAATTTAAAGTATGATAATTGGACATACAATTCCAGTGAAGAGCTCGTAGAGCAGGACTCCGTAGCTCCAAACATCGGCAGCAGTGGAGGGTGGAATTGTTGGTGAGAAGATACAAAGTTCAGGGGCTGAGTAGGGCTTCTTTAGCTGCAAGAGTTCGAAGCTTCGTTTTGGGACAATGTAAGTCATCGCGACATGGCCTCCGCTGCCTAATAATATATTATCTGGTTTTAAATTTCCGACTATGACACCCTGCTGGTGCAGAGATTCCAGTGCCAGGAGTATTTCAGCTGCCCAATATCGGATGGTTCCTTCGGGAAGCTTCCAGAGTTCGTCATCCATTTCAATACCGCTGTCCTCGTTAACGATCGATTGCAATTGGCCAGAATTCATAGTTTCCTCAATCACTCTATGAGAGCCATTGAGTTTTGACAATTCTTTCACTAACTCGTCCTCAACTTTGAAGTTCTTAACAAAATTAGACTTAGAATTTGCCAAAGCTTCGTCTGATCTTTTATTTTTTGCTTTCAGATCTATATTTCCAGATCCAATACCATGAACGCCATCTATGCTGTTACCTTGACTGAGTTTATCGATTTCTGTTACATTCAGGGCCTGAAACTCCCCACCGTGAGCTAAATTTCGAGAATGATCCGGCTTATCTTCACTGTACAGTAAAGTGCCAGATTCATTCAACCTGCTGGCTATTGAATTGCTTTTCTTCAGAGTGGCGTCAACCAATCGCAGAAGTTCTTGGGCTTTAGCGAGTAAGTCCGTGGTTTGAAATGTTTTAACAGGCGCAGCATTGGCTCCAAATTTTGCCTCTAATCTTCTGAGCGATTCATCAGGATCGATCGTCTCCTCTTCTTGCGGATCGAGATTTTCTCTGCTGCCACAAGCTCTGTCTTTCGAGACCTCACCAAGTCCGTCAATTTTCGGTAACAGTCTTTCCTTAACTTCTAGCTTCTTCTTTTCTAGACTCGACTGAATAATAGCGTCGCAACTCACTGACCTTGTATGCCCTTTCTCTCTCCAATTAGAGACTGTGTTGCGGCCCTTGTAGTACGACTTGATATATTCCCAGAGCTTTCCTCCACTGAAATGTAAGAGCTGAGTCGCATCATCAAAATCAGCAAAGTCATATCCAGTTTCCACTCACCTCGCATAGTGCAGGACAAGAAATATCGTCGAATCCGTTTCTATGCATGCGTAAAGCCGTACCATGAATGGGATTTTGCCACGCAGAATGTAATCGCGGAGACTCCCAAGGCACCCAGCCGGCTTTTGGACTGTCTGGAAAGAGAATTACTAATTGAAACATCGCTGCCCAGATCAAAGCTAGTTCTTATTTATTTTTCAAAATGACGAATAATACAGAGAGCTTTACCTTTATAACTCTATTGCAATCACGCGAAGTGTCTCTGACCAGCATGACCGAGCCTATAACACGTAATACTTTATAATTTCCCAATTCACTAGTAGGCTTGGAAAGCATGCCTACGTTGCAGTTCAGATGCCTGTTGTAAAGCCTCTCTGCCTTCTCCAAATACTTGGATATCTTGTCTCTGATCGTGGCTCTGCGCCCGTAATCAGGGTCAGATTGAACACCATTGAGTAGGTTTGCTATGCCCAATTTATACAGCGTGAATGCTTCCTCGTATTCACACACAGCCTCGTGTCTGAAAGCTGCGCTCATGTGGGCAGCCGATACTAGAATATAACTGCTCAAGTCTTCAGCGGCACCCTCAGGTAAGTCAGATCCATCATGGACTGAAAAGCCATTCGAAGCTTGAAGCCAAGCTGTGAATTTAGGGGCATCATACCTGTCACAGGTTGGCGATTGCCTCTCAAGTTTTCCTCCGTCATTCGTATTATTGATTGGCTTTGTCCCACTTATGTTGACGCCATTCTCACTGACCACGCCAATTTCGTCAATGCAGTTATTGTTCACAGATAAGCTCTGGGAAACATTATCACTCGTCTCAATATCATTGTTGGCTAGTATGATCGTTCTGCCGTTTGAAGTCGGAAACTGAGTATTCTGCACAGTGGTTGGAACGTAGCTGGTGCCTCTGAGAGCGGAGTTCAAGTTTGGGTCCTCTTCAGAGGTATCGGAGCCGATGGATGCCGAGCAGTCGGTTAGATAGTCTCTGGCATGTCCAGACTCGAAGAACTTGACAACTACATTGCTTGTAAAAAGTGGAGTGTGCCTTGCTACAAACTCCAGAAGTCTGATTGCACATTGTCGTCGCTCCTCAATAACTTCCGCCTCAAAACGGCCAAAGAACTTGGGCTTTGGGAAAGGTGGGAAGGCCTCTTTGATCCTCAAAGTGTCATGACGGCTGCTCAGCTCCAGGTACAACTTCCTAAAGTCGCTGTATCGCTTCCAAACCGAAACTCTGGACACAGCCTCTGGGGCTGATTTAGGATATATCTGAAAGTAGACGAGCAGCTAAAGGAGAGACAGTTGTTCGAGTAGACTTAAAATTAATAATAGTATATGTACCGACCACTGATGTAACTTTGTACACGGTAAATCCTTTCCTGTGACGCGAAGTCTCATTGATAAGGAACCTTCGTACCCATTTTTCCTTAGATGGTGCCATTTACTGTTATTAGACTTTGAATCGTATAGCACCCAATTATTGACCAGGGCTTCTTCGTTCATGCGAACATTTCATTCGAGCACGGCTCGTGCTTTTCTCTCTGTGTTAACCCAACACTAAACCAGTCTTAAATTACGCGAGTCCAAGTCTTTTTCTGTTATGAACGAAGGTGTCAAAAATGTATCGATTAAGTGTGGTGGTGTTGGTGGTATTTCCCACGTGTATATGCATATATGCATACTTTATAATTTGAACAGAAACTCTCTAAATTACCCGCACGCCATCTGGTCGCAGGAATTATCCACTGAGTGTTTACCCATGAACTCGGCAACGCAAAAGAAATAAAAGATGGTTCACAGCACTAGGGTTAGTTTCGGAACGCACCCGCGGCAGAGATCAGTAGATTTATCCCCTCTACAGAACGCAACGAGTTTTTTGCGTTCCGCAACGAACTGCATAGCGACCATGAGGCAAGGCGGTTGGAAAACAATGATAAACATCATATACATGCGTATACGTAACCGGCAACAATAAACTTCGATAATTCAAATCGCGTTGTTACAAACAAGTTGTTATACTTTATATTGTCAAATTGAAGTTGAGTTTTATGAATAAAGAACACCCGTTTGGAGGATCTGGCGCTATCCGATCCTCGCCCAGACGGTAAATATGTTTGTTTACGACGTGTTGGACAAGGAGAAGGTTTACCAGATACTGTCAAACGATCTTCGGAATTTGGGGGTTAAACGCCGGATCAAGAAACAGGCGGCGGCGTCTTCTTCAGCAAAGCCGGACTCGGGAGGCGGTCAGTCGCTGAAGACGGTATTCAAGACGAGTTTGGCCCACCTGCCACTCGATGTCGTGAAGCTATCCTCAGGGGCGATCGTCCACGTTCCCCAGTTCGTCACCCAAGCCTGTTCCTACATTGAGAAATACGCCAGCCAGGAAGGAATATTCCGAAAGGCGGGATCCCACCTCCGACAAAAGGAGATTATCGCCCGTCTCGACGGTGGTAGCACCCTGGGTGAGAAGTACCAGGTCGTCGACGTTGCCAATGTGCTAAAAACCTTCTTCAGGGACCTCCCTGACCCCCTGATCCCGCGCATTTACCAGGATGTCTTTCTGCGTTGTGCGCTTCTAAAAAATTCCAGGGTTCAGGCTCTGCTCATAGCGTGTCTGATCCTTCCTCCACATCACCTCAACACGCTCGCCTACCTTGCCGAGTTCTTGAAGCGAATCGCCAGGCTTGAGAGGCAGAACAAAATGGGCATTGATAATCTAGCCAAAGTCATGGGGCCCAGTATTATGCCGCTTCAGGAAACTACCATGTCGGCCGTACAGTCGAGACTGGAAACCCACCTTGTTATAGTAAAGGTGAGAATCTAATTTGCGCAGTCTAAGAGTTGATACTTATTCTGTTACCTCGGCTTCTTAGATATTGATCGAAAATGCTGAGCGCATCGGGGTCCTTCCTGATCACGTAGCAGATCTCATTGCCTCCGAGACTCCGGGCAGTGTTGAAACTGAAATAAATACCTCTGACTCTCTAAACCCATCCAAATACAAGAAAAAAAAACGACGGAGCGGGAGTCTTACACGTAAGCCACATCTAAGCGCCTCCAATCTCAACCTGAGTACGTCTATCCATCTGACTTTATTTTCTCTATACTTGTTTGCGGCAATCAACTTATTTAAGATTATGACTAGTTCAAGATCCCAGCCTTATTTGTTGTCGAAATTTAATGGGGTTGTCTATAAATAATGTATTTGTATGAGATCATGGCTAACTCTTCCTATTCATTTTTTCTAACAATTTTTGTTTTACCAGCGTGATCATGATCATTATTCAGTTTCAAATCTATTCGACGATAAATAGTGCGTAATAGTTTTTCTTTAAATCCAAAGGAATGTTGAATGGGTTGAAGAAAATGGTTAGCAAGAGCGGATCACCAGACGCAGCAGCAAGTAGCGGAGTTGTGTCGAGTGAGTTCAGCGCTACCGACACACCTTCGATCAAAACAGGGAAGAAGCGCAAAGTGGCTGAGTCTGCGGCACCGTTGAGTGCAAAGAAAAAGTAAGCAATCGAGTTTAAATAGGCTTTTTTGCAATCGTGTTTTATTATCTTCTTTATCAACGTTCTGGGGGTATTTATTGCGTTTATATTGACTTACAGGCGTCAAGTACTTCAGACATTGCCTGACGGCGGTTATCCTCGGCCAGAAAACACTATGTTTGCATCCATAATATGTAATGATCCAAAGTATGTAATGGTTAGAGTGTATGGTTTTGATATTACATGCAAAGATTTCTCGTGTTTCAAAATACCCGATATTGAACTTTTATTGTCTGCTTCCGTTTTATTACAGCCCGTACAAAGAAAAGAGTCCCGTTCAAAAGTCCCGAGTCAGAAAATACCTTTCGCAGAAAGTGCACATCGAGATGTAAGCCCAATATTTTCATATCGTGTGCTTCGCCAGGTGGAAGTGAATTTTGTCGTGGCATAAATTTATTTGTAACAAATTGGAAAACTCGTAATTTCTTCATTTCAGAACAGGCAGTGAGAAACTAGAGAAATCTAAAAAGATTCGGCTTAGCCTCGATAGACTCGTTTCAAAGAGCAAACAGGTGAGTGGAGTTTTTTCAAGCACTGGACAACCAGTGTAAAAAGTAACGAGTTGGCTTCACGGAATAAATTTTTTTCAGAAATTCGCTGATTTAGACTCGGAAAACCACAATGCCCCGAATTCGCCAAGGATTGAAAGACGCTGGAGTTCTGTGAGTAGTTCTTCGTGGTCGAAGAAAAATCGGGTAGGGTACGACGGTTTCACAGTGGCTCAGTCTCTCCTCAAGGCGAACAAAAAGCTTGAGGATGGTCTCAACTTGGAGTACGACCAGGACGAAATATTCATGGATGCAGAAGTGAATTTGTCGGACGAGAACACTGCCGAGGAGCGAACATCGGAAGAACCGATGGACAGTAACTGCCGCCAGGCCCTGCCGTTTTCAAGTTTTGCGGACCAAATGGTCAAAGGGAACGAGGAGTACGTAACAATACCAAAGAGCGAGTATGAGGAGATAAAAAACAGAGTTTCAGCAATAGAGTCCAGAATTTCTCAGGAGTTTTGTTGCATATCGACGAGTGCTGGCCAAAGTTTGAGCCAGACTTCGGCCAGCAAGGTGCAAAGTGAGTACGAAAAGACTTTGGAGGAGGCTAGCATAGGCAGCACCGTGACTGCTGATCAACTCGCCAAAAGATTAAGCAGGGAGTTGAAGATACGAAGATCCGCGGAGCACAAAATAATCCGTTCACCCAGTGCCAGAAAGATCGGAAACCTCCGAAGACGCTCTCAAGAAAAACCAGTCGGGTAATTATCAATTGTATCCTCGTTGGCCCACAACTCGAATTTCTCAACTTTAAAATCCGATAATTTCTTTATTTCCCCAGGAAACGAAGCAACCGGCACATCTCGTGGCTCGCTGCCAAGCCCGCGAATACCGACGAACCTGTCGAGGAGCGGAATAACTTTTGTCCAAAGTCCAGTCTGAAGCGAGGCCGACCCAATACGGTATACACCGGGCTGTCGCAGCGTTCTCAGTTGCTCCAGGGTTCAGACTCCATATGCAGTGATGAGACAAACGCGAGGCTCGATTTTCTGCAGCAGCAACTCCATGCGTTGATAACTCACACCGTTGAACATACCAAAGGCTCTCTGAGCGACGATGATACGTTCCTCAGCGATCGCGACGATAGTCTAGAAGCGTCGGACAGTGCATTGCGGCCGACAGTAAGGCGCGCGTCCTCTTTCCACGGTTCGGAGTTTATAGACAATTCCAGACACTTCAATGAGAAGATGAAGGAACTGAAGAAGTCCAACAGTCAACAGGACGTCACGTTGAACAACGAGCGTCTAGGTACAAGGGAAACCACAGGGGTGGCAGAAGGGGGAATGGTTAACGGGGACAACAATGTCAATTGGAGAGATGCGGATTGCTACTTCGGCTCAGAAGTCAGGTCTCGCACTCCCACCCAACAGACCGGTAGGGCGTCAATTGCCAAACTGAGGACTCAGAACGCTGGGATGGTTCTGGCTAAGGCGAGGCTGTTCGATGAGACTTCCAAGAAGGACGCTTCCAGCAGGTCGAATAAGAGCAGAGATGTTAGAACTGAAGCGATTAGAAGACAATCCGTAAAACTGGGGAGAGCCAGGGAAACGAAGAGCTTGGACAGCACCGACAGTCCATCTGGACTAAGGAAAATTGGTGGAACACCACGCAGGAAAAATAGTAAAAGTCCAAAGAACAGCAGCGCCAAGTTGAAGCTCCTTCACTCGACAGGAACATCGCCACTGATCAAAATGGAACTGACCATAATGCCGTCGCATCAGAATCCCCAACCGGGTTCGGAGAAAAGGGGAGCCAGGCTGAGCGGTGAGAAGTACGAGGCCAGCCGGCGTTTGGATACCACGAAAAATGACGTAAAAACTGAGAGAAGCAATCTTAATAAATCCTTGTATTTTAGTAGTGGAAATAATTTTCATTGCGAAAAGGAGAATCAGAACTTGTTCAGTCCCAGCGAGAAGCAGAAATCCCCTGACTGCATACCCAAAGAAACGAATAGAAACATATTGAACGTGGAGTCACTGACGCCGTGCAAAACTCCCCATATCAAACGGCCTTTAACGTTGAAAACGCCCAAAGATGCAAAAAATTTGATAAGAAAACAATGCAATGATTCGCGACGCACTCCGATGAAGGCTGTAGCTTTAACGAGCTTCTCAACTTGAATAATGAGTGCTGTCTTTACAGCTATTTGAAAAAAATAAATTAAAACATTCTTCATTTTCTTTAAATTCTTGTTACATAAATTCTCTATTACAGAAAATTTGCCCGTGAATAAATAAACAGTGGGATCATTGTACGAAAAATGTCAGAAAAAAAAAAATTGTACTTAGTTTTGAGCAGAGAATTAAACCGGCTAACTCACAGATCTGGTTAATGATCTTGACTTAAGTGCACTCTGGGTGTCGCTTCGGACTTCTCGAGTGGAGCGTAATTTAGGCCGCAATTAGCTCAACTTGAACAATTCATTTTTCATTATCACTTTTCACCTTGTTACGAATTAATGACTGTCATTATATTATATATTTTATTCTCAGCTTTTACATCGTAAATCCTAATGTATTTTGTACTTTATTACGGCGTACTGCCGGCGATCTACGGATTCTGTATTAATTGTATCGTCGATAAATGTGATCGATTTTTATTTTAATCTACACAATAAATTATGTCCCGCAGAGTCGAGGTAACGATTACTTATCTTATACCGGGAGGAAAAATTAAAATAACATATAACAAAGTGTATACACCAATTTCTAGGAAGGAACATAACAAGGGCTGTGTGAATGATTAAAAAATTATTTCACAGTCTGTACTCTGCTAGAAAACTAATCTATTCAAAATCGAAATTATAACGGTTGTGTAAAACTCGGTGACTGGACAATCTAGATCTTCGAAAACTGAAGACAACTTCTGGGCTGAAATCTGACGACGAAGTCGAATACTGTGAAAGTACAGTCTTTGGACAGTTTGGGCAAATATCATCTTTCCTGCATGAAAGAAAAACAAAAAACAAGGTTGTATTAAAGCATTTTTGTTGTAGGCATTTTACATCGCTGCTTCTAACAATGAGAAAGCTCAATTGGACTAGCAATGAAGTAAAAAATCATACTATTATACTTTTCGATAATCTGTATACTGAATACGTAATTTTCATCAAACATTTTGCCTTCACCTATTAGAATGCCTGGAGGCTCCCGAGTGGTTTACGTGTCTCCGACGAGACCAGACCTTGTGGAAGGGTCTTATCATCTGCATCACCTTGTCACAGCAGAGGCGAGACACCGCGCCACGATGATGCATCCTCTCCCAGAATTTGTCCTTTTGTGTGAAAAACAGGGACGGCGAACAACTGACCTCAGGTTCATCAAGGCCAATGTGATCGCGGATCATCACGCGAGCGTCGTCCTGATCCTCTTCCATGTCATGGGCCAAGTATCTGGGTGAATTGAGTAGACAAACAGTCGTGAGTTACCGTAAATGGATGAATTACATTTTCTTTTACTCATCTCAATTACTTAAGTACATGAACGCAGTATTTTCCCATTGATACAGATGTCTCATCTTTTTTTTCTCATCGTCTGCTTGCGCTTTTGCAATTAAACTCTGTATTGAATATATTTCCCCAGTTACCGATGAGATGATCTATACATAAGATATTAAGCTTATTGCTATTTATTGAAAACTTTATCTAATCGATTATGCAATAGAAAGTGAACCGCTAAAAAACGGGTTTCCTATTACAGGGCCACGAAGAAATTCGTTTTTGTGTACTCCTCTGGTCGTAGAGCAGCTCTGAGGAAGTAGGTGAACACCATCGCGATCAGATAGTTGTCAGCCATCCTACAGCACTGATCAGCGTCCAGGAAGTCGTCGAGTTCATCGTCTGTGGGAGAAAAATGATCATAGTCAATGAACAATGGTGTAAATATGAGGAGCTGGGGAAGACGCGTAACGCTTAAATTCGTGTTTTTCCTGATTCAAGTTTGAAAGTTTGTTTCTTTGCTTTTTAATGTTGTGTAATCGTAGGTCGAGATGAATATGGATCAGTTTACCGATTAATTTAAAGAATGAAATTACGCTCCAAGATTTTATCCGTATTAGTCTTGGGGCGCAGCTCGTCGTTGACGTAAGGATAATGTTTCTTTGCAACTGTTCGTCGTGCACTTCAATCTCCATTTTGTCAAATTCTTATTTTCGATTCTTTCGTTTTGTCTCTGACTGTTGATAGATTTTCTTGAGTGATAACAAAAACGATGACAAAAAAAAAAAAAACGTGTAATGGGACCAACAACTGTTGAATTCTCTCGTTTGAAAACAGTCGAAGAATATTTGTACAAAAACAAAAGACGATAACAAAAATTAGAACGATCTATATGTTTACATGTAATTATATTAGTCAATGGTAAAACAAAGCGTGTGTACTATTCTCATTGTTGTGCGTGTACCGCAGTTTAGTTTTCACGATTTTAAAAATACACATTCGAGAAAGAGACTTGCGAGGGCGCGCAGCGTCGATGAATTTCGCGTTTAAAAATCCCGCGGCACGTGTGAGAGAATTTTACGATTTTTCTTATTGCAAATCTTCCGATCGATTGCGCGGAGATAGAGGCTCGGTCAGGGGACCGATAAGTAAAACGATCGTGCACGTGATACCGATGAACCGTTTTTTTCTTTTCGAAGAAAGCGGATAAACTACGACGGCTATTGTTGACTCGGCAACCAATCGCGTCACACCACCTGTACAAATAGTTCGCGAGTCAAGCCGACCGAAGTTCGAGTCGATCGGCTTAACTTTGCATTAAAGAAACGCACGCGATGCTGAATGACACGATAAATGATCAGCTACACCGGTTTTCAGGTTGAAATTTGTTATTTTATCTATCGAATATTCTGTCGATGTGACGCACGCGCGGTGAACGAAAATCAAAGACACGCGTGAGAGCTAATGAGGATTATCCAAATTGCGAAAACCTGTTACGCAATGATCCGTATCGCCCGCGCGTAGCAGTGATCCACGGGATTGAAATTAAGGCAGGATTGCCAATCGCAAGATGAAAAATTGTTATCATACATTATCACAATGCGTACGATATTCAGGGATACTAAAGGAAAATTTTCGAGATCTTTTTTATCGGTTGGTAGCGTTGCTATTTATTAATAACAGTTCGCCGACTGGCCGCACGATACGAGCGCCACTCAAGTTGTCAAATCGTCCCTCATCTCGATCCAATCACAAACGCACACACACACGACACGACTGTGCCAAATATCATGAAGCTCGCCTAATACGACACATAAAAGCAAAATTCTTGGTATCGAGATCGCAGCATCAGAACTAGCATCAACAAATACGACAAATAAATAGGACCACTGGCCAGGCGACCTGACACACACCCATGTAACCTGCAGCTCAAGTCAGTCGAAACGATGAGGACAGCCGGTATCACTTTAATAAGCGTTGCGCTAACCTGCGCCGTCATCGGCAATGCCTATTACCAGAAGAAACAGTTCTACCCGTCCGTCGTCTACATAACCAAGTCCAACCCCAGTATGGCCGTAAGTTGTCTTATTATATTTCTTATCTTCACTTTCCTTATGGTTACGAAGATCAGGCTTATGCCAGTCCTTGTCGTTCAATTTTCTACCGTGTTCTCGAATCTTTGCAGCATCTCTGACTGTGTGGTTATCACATATTTGTTTTTGTTGTTGTTATTAGATTCTAGAATTTTAGCTTGTCACAGCAGATAAGAACTGGCTGCTGTCCATACGAACCATGCATAGCTGGTATAAATTTTACTCGAGGTGTTATTATTTTTCTAGGTAATATACGTCCAGGGGTTGATACTGGTTTTTATAATGAATACGTTCCTACGCAAGATATTCTTTGGTAATCTCCGAGCCGCTGAACTTGAGGTAAGCTGTGCTTTTGCTGCTTTTTCAGAGTAATCGACCTTGTTTCATATCATGTCTTATACATTTTCAGCATCTGGTTGAGCGGGCCTGGTACGCAGTGACGGAGACCTGTCTTGCTTTCACGGTATTCAGGGACGACTTCAGCCCCAAGTTCATAGCCCTTTTTACGTTGCTGCTGTTTCTCAAATCATTTCACTGGCTCGCCGAGGATCGAGTCGATTTTGTGAGCCCCTTCGTCTCTTTGATGCTTCATAGTTGGTTTATTGGATATATACATCTGATTGTTTTTTTGATTCTGCAGATGGAAAGAAGTCCCGTGATAACCTGGTTGTTCCATGTGAGGGTCTTGAGCCTCTTGACTCTTTTATTCACGATAAATGGAACGATGATCGAGTATGCCTATATGTCGACCCTCACCAAAGGCGCATCTGTGCAGCTCGTCTTTGGCTTTGAATACGCCATACTCCTTACTGTCGTTCTCAACATCACCATCAAGTATGTGCTCCACACGGTCGATCTTCAGAGTGAAAATCCCTGGGATAACAAGGCAGTTTTTCTGCTCTACACGGAACTGATTATTGGGCTATTGAAGGTAAAATGCAAAGGGTTGAGAAGACTGTTTCAATTTAAGAAAAAAAATTTTTATTGATGAAATGTAATCCAGGACCGTAACAAAAATGAAAAGAAACAAGTAAAGTTTAATTTCCAATATCACAGGTGATCTTGTACGTTGCGTTTGTCACCATAATGGTCAGGATATACACACTACCGTTATTTGCCTTCCGCCCGATGTACTACACAATGCGCAATTTCAAGAAAGCATTCCACGACGTGGTGATGTCGAGAAGAGCAATCAGGAACATGAACACGTTGTATCCAGACGCGACTCCGGAGGAATTAGCAGCCGCGGACAATGTCTGCATTATTTGCAGGTATGTCGTGTTTCGACTGCAGAGAAGTAGGGATAAAACACTGAATACATTTCAGATTCGAGAAAACAGTTGTGTAAACTCGACTCCAATGACAATGTATTTCTTTCTGACAAAACTGATGCATTTGTTTTTCCAGGGAAGAGATGTTTACTGCTAGTAAAAAACTTCCCTGCAACCACATATTCCACACCGCCTGCCTCCGATCTTGGTTTCAACGTCAGCAAACCTGCCCAACATGCAGATTGAACATCTTGCGACCCACACCAGCCAATAATGGCCCGAGGGCCCAGAATCAGGCTCCTGCGCCGGGTCAACAAGCCCCGCAAGCAGCCCAGGCACAAGGTGTTAATCAGCAAGGTAGTTAAGCTTACAAATGTATAAACGAAACAGTACATCGTTTGTTGTTCAGAAAAATTACTCATCTAAATTCTCTTGAATTTCAACTTGACAGTTGATCAGCCATTTCAAATGCCAGCTGGCTTCTGGATGGGTCTTCAAGCACAGCAAGGAGCTGGCGCGCAGATCCAGGGCCAGAATAACGCCCCCAACATCGGTTTGCCTCCGTTCCAATCTGTGCCTCCAGGCAGCTTGCCACTTTTCGTGCCACCTTTTCCTCCGATGGTTCACCTGCCTCCTGTTCCTGCTCCTCCTCCCAATCTGACCACACTCACCGACGAAGAGCTCCGGGCAATGGAGGGTAATATGCGCCAGGCAGTTGAGGCCAGAATTCAAACACTTCAGCGAGTTCAGCTTTTGCTTGACGCTGCCAACGCCATGATGAGCCAGTACCAAACTGCTGCTGCTACTGCCAAGTGAGGAGTTGTTTTGTCTTTATTTTTTTGTTCTGTTTCTTGCAGAGAATAAAGTAGAGCTTGAGATTGAGCGGAGTGGATTAGCTCTTGGAATTACAATTTTTTCTAGTTCGTGGCGCGTTAAATGTAAACTGCGTAACTATGTCTGTTGCTTAATCCCCAGCATTCCAGGGCCACACGTGGGGTCGGCGGCT
Organism: Neodiprion virginianus; assembly: GCF_021901495.1. Lineage (NCBI taxonomy): Eukaryota > Metazoa > Arthropoda > Insecta > Hymenoptera > Diprionidae > Neodiprion > Neodiprion virginianus. Next base: position 1,236,347 of record NC_060883.1, read on the forward strand.
GAAACGGCGGAGAAGGAAAAGAAGGAAGAGAAGGCGAATCACAGCGAGGATGCGGGGCCGAGTATGAGCGAGCAGGGCAAATTTGCCGGTGAACCTTTACCTGGTAGCAGTGGTGTGTCGAACGAGAGTATTGTGCAAACGGATACGAAGACAATGAACGCAACAACGTCAAACGAGAATCACGCGACTCCGTCCACGTCGAGAACAAGAACAGAACCAACTGACGAGAAGGAGATGTTGAGGAGAAGGCGGTTGCAAAAATTCATAGCACAAACAACGACGACGACGGATTGAAAAAAGAAAACAATTAATTTAACGCGTGTTTCTCTTCAGCGTAAAACAGACGGGTCGTATACAATATTATTGTATGTAAACGAAAATACCTAATATGGCCGGATCAAACGAAAACGCGGTGTATTAATTACTCGGCATAATGCCGTTTGGACAAACGAATGCTAGGACTTGTGTACTGATTCTGGGAAAAAAAAAAACGAAAGAAGCAAAGAATTTCTTTTGAAAAAGGACGCTGATCACGAAATCAATGATTGCTGTATAAAAGAAATGAAAAAAGAATAGTAATGAGATTTTTTCGATGAATATTATTTTCATTTCTCGAGAGTTTGGAATATGTTATATACCTATGTGTAATATAAATATATAAGTAATGTGTATATCCTACAAAAGTTTTACTAGTTTCTCCGAGTTGATATAAGAATTCCAAGTAATCATTTTTAACGATAAATTATCAAACGGACTGCTTAACTATTTCGGGAATGAACAAGAAAAACTGTGTCTGTAGGTGATAAGTCAACATACAAAAGATTCGATTATTTCACGTTTTACTTCCCTATATTTTTTTACCATCTGGCACCGGTATCACTACCACTGCAGTAAATATAAAAAGAAAATATACCGTCACGGGAGTCTGTCCAAATTTCTATTTATTATATTTCAAATTGAAAAAGAATAAAAACGGGAGTAAACAACTACCGTACATTTTTTTTTTTTTTTTTTTCGAATTGCTACAATCAGTTCAAATTTTTCGGGACTTCGCAGTAGGTGTTAGTAAATATTTTATCAAATTTGCGATGCTCAAGAATCCCGGCCGATTGTAATAGTAAGATTTCGTTTACAATAGGTCTACTGTATGTTGACCGTTGCCATAATTCCTTCGAGCATTACCTGTGTAAATAGCTGATTGTTTTTTCTCTCGTCATATTGATTTTTTTGTTTTTTGCTTTCCGAATCGCTAGATTACCAACGAATTTTATCGACGGGTGTACACTTCTTGCATAATTCTTCAATATCCCTATCCCTCTTTCGATGGCAAAAGTATAGATTCATATTTACAGCTGAATCATTTGATACTTCATTTATCTTGTATATTCATCATAATTGCAATTATTATCGTGATTATTGATAAACCAAATATTAGTCAACTTATTCTACAGATACAAAAGTACCACCTGACGTCTGTATTATTGTTTGTATATTTCTAATATAAATAAAACTATCTGTAATTATGTTATTATAATTTGTTCGAAAACAGGTGGCTAGAAATAGTTTTTTCTTTTCGTTTTCTCAATTTTTTCTCATCAGATAAAATGTTTCAGGTTCAGGCACCAGTCGTATTTCAATTATTCGCATTAGGCATCAGCGTACCCGAATCGACACAATTCGTTGGGAATTGAATTACTGTTAACAGTGGGGGTTTTTATGGGACAAGGTTGTGACACCAATGCGGTGGCAAAGTGAGAATTCACTGTATCGATGTGTAAAAAAGAAAATAAAAACTTGTATGATAGAGTTTATTGAAATTATAATAACAACTCTTGTTTACAATAATGATAATAAAATTATTTGTCTATTTGTAAGTATATATGTTGCATATGTGATGTTTTCCTGTTACTTCTGTTTTTTCACTGGTTTATTTGCATTTTAGACAGTGATCTCGGCGTTTTCATTATCGGCAGTTGGTGGACCAAAGAAATCACTTATCGACACCGTGCAACGATCATTTGCAAATTTTGTCGTCTATCTAGGTACGAATAGTCAGATTCATTTAAGCCATGCTTTGGAGAGCAAATAAATCGCAGTTTACTTTTCAGCGACTTTTTAATACGCGTTACGATCACCGTATTATTCATACCGAAATGCCACGCAGACTTCACTTTTTATATTTACAGCAGCTTTTATGTCTCGTTTGTAACAATTTCAACACCCCTACGCGATAGAAAATCAATTCCTTTGTAGATTTCGGTAGAGAACAGAAAATATGCAAAGTATATAATTTTTTTTTTTGCAAAATTAACGTTTTCATAATCTTGAAGTAACCTGTACACGGTTTCTGGATATATAATGTAAATTGTTGCGGTATGTACAATAAATTTTCAAATGTGTTTTTTTACATACAGTTATGTACAATGACGCCTGTACGCTGTAAATATTCTTGAATCTTGGTTGACAAAAGAAGGTAAAAGGGCTTCTCAGTTTCAGCGATGCTGTTTCAAAGCAGAACATTCTAGCAGGAGTCTCCCTCCCATCAAGATATTAGGATCGACGAGGAGAAATTGGGATAAATTCAAATATCGCGGGGCGGAGCTGTGAAATCGGCGCGGTGAACCCCGTGGCGCGTTGTTGTGATCTAATATGGCGGAGTGTAATGTTGTGGCTGCTGAGTGTCTACGTGAATTATAGAACGTGAATAGAGATCATCGGCGGGGTAGGGTGATCGGGATGATGTATTGTGCGGACGTTGCGTCGTTGGATTGACTCTCGTAACGGTACGCGGATAGCGTCGAGGAGCCGCGGATTGTCCCGACCGCTTAAACACGACCGCGCGTTGTTTTCCGTCAACGAAAGAATTACACATATTATTTCGGTGTGGTGTATACACACGCACACAAGTTCACACATCTTCCGATTCGTCTAAAGACGTGCCGCTGTTAAGATTCTACACAAATTTTCTACCGTTCGTTTCGCTGCAGCCGTTTTCGTCGCTGCCGTCGCTACAAACACCGTTGAAGAGAGTAGCAACAGCAACAGCAGCAGCAGCAGCTTAGTGTTGTCGGTGGATCGCCTTTACGTTTAGGGGGTTGAGGGGGAAACTTGGCCGACGATTGTAGTGTATCAAGCCTGCATAGTTTTTTGGTAGAACCCGTCAATTTTCTATCGCCAATCAATTATCGTTTATTGTTATTGTTTTTTCCGTCCGTTCTCTATCGTCGAGTTTCCGTTATCCGCAGGCAACGGACGTACGACGACCAAATGATCATATAACTGTGGACGACGACAGGCAATAACGCACGCACGCATGTGTACGACGTGTCGTGTCGTAGTATGCGTACGACATGTTATAAAAAAAAGAAAAAACAAAAGAACGTGCGAAAAGTGCCGCTGAGAGAGTAGCAGGAGGAGAGAAAGGGATAGTAGTAAGAAACTGTGGAAGAGAACGACGATATCGAGGGAAGAAACACAGTCGGTGATTATTTTGGTGAAAAATAAAGAGAGATAAAGATATAAGAGAAGAACTGTCTGAGAAGAAAGTCATATATTTTATCACGCTTAATCAAACGGGTGGTGATTGACGATCGTGGAGAACCAACCGAGTCGTATTAAGTGCAAACGCTTATGAATATTGAGTGGAGTAATAAGTGAATGAGTGAGTGTAAGATCGTACGGGAAACACGACGACAATCCTCGAATTCCCGCGCTACCGATATTGTACACAGGCAGCAGCAACCCTGCGTGATTGCTAAATCTCTGAGGAGAAAGAAAAAGGAGCAGGCATCGAATAGATATAATATAAAGTTATAGTAATAATAATGATAATGAAAATCGGTGCAAGGAAGGTTGAAAAAAAAAGGGGGTAGACAAACAATACTATTAACGATATATATATACACACACACACACAAACACATACACGTGCATATGTAACACGGCTTACGCACACTCGCATATTCTACGTTGTTTGTAGACAGTTACAGTCTGGGGAGAGAGAAAAGTAAAGAAAAAAGCAAAATGCGGCGCAAACTTACATACTACTGAAAATATCTGGGCGTTGAATTATCGGTGACTCTGAAAACTGAGCGCGAAGATTTGAAGGAATAGACATACATACCCAAAGCCAAATAACAATAATGCGGATTTTATTGCCTAGGTCGATCGTCAAAGGTTGTTCGACTTACACGGACACTTGATCAGGCGCTGGGAGGATCTTTCAAGACCTCGAATCAGGGGAGAAAAAGAAAGTGAAGACAGAAAAGAGACAACAGAGAAAGTAAAACAAACGCCAATCATAACCTATGATGCGAATCTTTTTGTGGTGACGTCATAAATATAGTTATAGAGGTAGTAATAATAATTTGGGTTTCTTGAGAAAGAAAAGAGAAGTAAGAAAGTATACATATTCGAGTAGATAGACACTATAGATGCTGTTTTGGTAGTTATAATATATATTTGAATCGAAGAGAATACCACAATGACGGACACGCGAAGAAGAGTCAAGCTATACGCTCTGAACGCCGATCGGCAGTGGGATGATCGCGGTACCGGACATGTCTCGTCATCGTACGTCGACAGATTGAAGGGAATCTCACTTTTGGTCAGAGCCGAGAGCGACGGATCACTTTTACTAGAAAGCAAGATTCAACCTGATACCGCGTATCAAAAACAACAGGTAAAACAAAGCCGAAGCATAAAATATTTCAGACAGTATACTCTGTTGACACATTGATAAAGTCAATCATGTGGATTATTACCAAGATGGCATGATTTTAATTTATTTTAGCACTCCAGGTGTGTCATTAATATAATATTGATGTACCTCTGTTGGTAAATCCGATTGTATGGTTAAGAGGTCAATTACTTTCTATTGTTTCAATCACATTTGACTATAGTCGATTTGATATCCTTGTTATATGGTTGCCACTTGCAAAAGCGTTGAAATTATTCTTCTCAGAGTTTCTAATGTAGGAAGAAGCTGATGTTTTTATTTTCAAACTTTGCAGGACACACTGATTGTATGGTCGGAAGGAGACAACTTTGATCTGGCGCTGAGCTTTCAGGAGAAGGCAGGGTGTGACGAGATATGGGAAAAGATATGTCAGGTACAGGGCAAGGATCCGTCTGTGGAAATAACGCAGGACATAGTAGAGGAGTCCGAGGATGAGAGGTTTGACGACATGTCGGACTCGGCACCGCCGATCGAGTTGCCTCCGTGTGAATTAGGTCGGCTGGAGGACATAAACGAGCTGGTGGGTAACTGTTTATCGTCGCCGATAAGGAAGGAGAAGCTGGCGATGGCGTTGGAGTCTGAGAGTTATATAAAGAAGCTGTTGAACTTGTTCCATACGTGTGAGGACCTTGAGAACATCGAGGGTCTCCACCACCTCTATGACATATTCAAAAACATATTCCTTCTAAACAAGAACGCCCTCTTTGAGGTGATGTTTGGAGACGATACGATATTCGACGTCGTTGGCTGCCTTGAGTACGAGCCCACGCTTCCGCAGCCAAAGCGTCACAGAGAGTACCTCAGACAGCTGGCACGGTTCAAGCAGGCGATCCCAATCACGAATGCCGAGCTACTCGCCAAGATACACCAAACCTATCGTGTCCAGTACATTCAGGACGTGGTTCTGCCTACACCCAGCGTCTTCGAGGACAACATGCTCAGCACACTGAGCAGTTTCATATTTTTCAATAAGGTGGAAATCGTCACGCTAATACAGGACGACGAGAAGTTCCTCACAGAGCTATTCAGCCAGCTTACGGACGAGTCAACATCGGATGCTAAGCGGCGAGACCTTGTCCTGTTCCTCAAGGAGTTCTGCAACTTCTCCCAGAATCTCCAGCCGCAGGGAAAGGAGGTATTCTACAAGACCCTCACTGCCCTTGGCATTTTTCCTGCCCTTGAAATCACTCTCGGCATAAACGACGCACCGACCAAAACGGCCAGCATTGACATTCTTACGTACATTGTTGAGTACTCACCTAGCGTTGTGCGGGACTACACGCTGCAGCAAATCAACAACACAGAGCAGGAGCAGATGCTGATCAACGTCGTCGTCGCCCAACTCGTTGGGGATAGTGATCCAGAACTTGGCGGAGCCGTCCAACTCGCCGGCGTTCTTCGCCTGCTTTTGGATCCTGAAAATATGCTCGCATCTGTTAACAAGTCGGAGAAAACCGACTTTCTCAATTACTTTTACAAAAACAGCATTTGCACTTTGATTGCCCCGCTCCTGGCAAACACCATTGGTGAGAGGCCTGCGCGCGAGGATTACAGGACTGTCCAGCTGCTCGGTCTCATTTTAGAACTCTTGTCGTTCTGCGTTGAGCATCATACCTATCACATTAAAAATTGTATTCTCAATAAGGACTTGCTGAGGAGAATACTCGTTCTCATGAAGTCGACGCACACGTTCCTTGTCCTCTGCGCCTTAAGGTTTATGAGAAAAATCATTGCTCTGAAGGACGAGTTTTACAACAGATACATAATCAAGGGAAACCTGTTCGCCCCCGTATTTGACGCTTTTGTCAGAAATAATGGCAGGTACAATCTGCTCGATTCAGCGATTCTAGAAATGTTCGAATTTATCAAACTGGTGAGTTTATTTCTCTTAAATTGTTTTCGTTACATACTAGTAAAACAAATTATGTACACTTTTAATCATACGTGCAAACGTCGAAAACGTTGACCGCGTTCCAGGAGGATATAAAGTCGCTGTGTTCTCACGTCGTCGAGAACTTTTCCAAGGAATTGGAGGCCATTGATTATGTTCAGACTTTCAAAGCGCTCAAACTGAGGTATGAACAGCACCAGGACAAACTGAAAGATCGCGACAGAGGCGCCTTGGACAGGTTAGTCTGTTTTTTTATTTACAAAATTAGCTTTCTTTACTTCTTACTAACTATTTTTGTTCACGCTTTTTTGTCTGCACATCAGCGTCCCCTCGATATTAAGGAACAGCCGATACCGTCGCGATCAGCGGCAGCTCGACGAGGAAGAGGAAATGTGGTTCAACGAGGAGGAGGACTTCGATGAGGGAGAAGCGGTCGTTCCCGCGGCTGCAACGGACATTGTGCCGCCGGCTGCTGCCAAAAAACAACCCCCAACGCCTAATCCGGCACCAGATCCTAATCCTGTGGATCCGAAGACTCCACAGCTGCAACAGCAACAGCAACAAACTGTACTCAATAATAATGCAACGACGCACCAACAGCAGCAACAACAACCGCCACAACAACAACAACCGCAATTGAACAGCATCCAACCTTCCAATGATTCTCCGTTACCCGCCGAGAGTGCTACGAGTCCAAGCGTTGTGATAGAAAAGACTGGAGCTGCTATATTTAGGAAGGTAATGATCTCAAGAAACATACAATCACGTAATCTATGAATAAGACTTGACTCTTCTTTCCACAATATTTTTTGAAAAATCGCTTTGATGTTCTTTGAGATAAGTTTCATAATTGGACCTTGGCATCTGTGATCCGAAATGAAAATAAAAATTATTTCTAGTAAATTGATCTAGGGTTGATATGCTAAGTATCAGTATCGACGATTGAACAAATAACGTATTATTTCAGGGTCTTGTCGACTATGAGGGTGATTCGGACGAGGAGGAGGAGGATTCCGAGTTGAGTCCGACGCCGAAGCGGCAGCGGCTCTCATAGTCCATTGTAGAATAAATGGATGGCGTCGTGTTATCGCCGTGTGACGTGATGAACGAATATGATATACATATATCCATGTTCCCGAGCCTAGCTCGTAGAGGATATATCTGTGCGTGTGTGCGTGCGTGTCTGTATCGAGGGCCGCGAAAGGACGGGAGGGAGGACCAACTCGAGTATATCTATCCGCGCGTCGAAACTGGCTATAAAGGAAACGGAAAATTTAAAAGAAAAAACAAAATTATACACGAAACGACGATAAAAGGAAAAAGAAGAAAATAAATAAAAATTGTACTAGCGCGGAAATTGATGTGAAAGATCGGTTTTTCAAATGCGAAGAAGCAACCGCAAGCGAACAAGTAAGGTGAAACAAAACAAAGTATGCAACGAAGAGGAGAATGAAGAGGAGCTGGAGAAGAAAGGGCAATGTGGTCAAACTACACCGAGCACGAGATACACGCATACATACATACGATATACTATACATAAATATACAAACATACTTATATGTATATATGCAAGATATACATACATAAATACAAGTGGTTAAGAGGAAAAAGGATGGAAAAGTATAGAGACAGGGTGAGAGCGAAAGAGAGAGTGAAAAGAGCAAGGCGAAGGGAATATTTGAACTTTTATATATATATGCGACAGTGACTAGGGAGCAATACTCTTCCATTCTAGAATCTTTGCGCCGGCAATGATTTTCAGAGGTTGAGAAATGTAATTTGTTTTGATACAGTTTTCAGTCAGTCGGAAAAGAGAAATTCATTCATTCTATGGGCTCTGGGTGAACCAGATTTTTTCAGCTGTCGAATACACTGAAATTTTATCAAATCTTAGCAAAGGCACCCTCGGACTACTTGACAGGATGAGAGGAAGCGCGCGAGGCAACTCGGTGTTGTAACTATAACATTAAAACTAAACGCAGCTTGTCGACTATAACGGTTCTATTTGTCATTCGACGTACCGCGATTGGTACCGGTCCACTGAAGCAAATCAAAGAGATTGAAGAACAAGAAGGATAAGGCAAAGTAAAGAAAAACTAATGTACATGACGTACAGAAGACGAAGAATTAACACTGTGCTTTCCTCTCGGTGTCGTGCTGCGCCTGGAAGAGAAAGAAAGAGAGAAAGAGAAAATCAACGGATTAAGGGAAAAATTTAACAATCGACGCATCTATTTGAATCATACTTTTTATTGATATTTTCTTTTGGTTTTCTCTCTCTTCCTATCCTCGTAATTATTTTCTTGTTTAGATCAGCTCCGTCATACTGTACATTTGTCAGCGATTAAATAAGTTTCATCTATCTTTTTTTGTTTCTCCTATCATCATTTGCAATGCTCCAAACTTATTTCATTTTCATTTCCTATCCAGATGACGAGATAGTGAGGGATTATTTTTGAATAATTTATCGATGTTTAAAATGATCAATCGCCATTTTCATATCTTTTCATTCGAATTTTCCATCACTTTGAATAATTGGTATTCTTCACTCGCAGGCTGTAATAATAATAATTGTGTATAGGGTATAATAATTTTTTCAAAGTGGTATACGTAATCTGATTTATTGTTATTATTATTACTATTATTGTTATTATTATTATTGCTATTATTATCATTAAAAATATTATTATTACTTTTACTGATACTGTTAATGCTATTGTCACTACAGTACTACTATTACAAACTACTACACAACTACCACCAACTACTATTACTTCTATTATTGATTGACTAGGTGAGAAGAACAGGTCGCAGGGAGCTAATCTGTACATAGAATTTGATAAACAACATACGAAAAGGAAGTAATGAATAAATTCATACCGCCCGGACTGACGTCAGACGAGAGTGTAGCAGAGTATATAATATTAATAAAATTAGATAAGGAGAGAAGGAAGGTAAGAAAAAAAAACTACGAACAACGGAGGGGAAAGATGGAATTGGAAAATTGAGTAAACGGAACTAAACAGTGGATTAAACTATGTTTAACGGACGCTTAACGTCGTTTGTACCAGTCCGTGTGTTTTACTATGATTTTTATTACGTAACGCACGATTCAATTTATCGTTCGATACTAGAGGGAGGGAAATTTTTAAACATTTTATGATCGGCAACGAGAGGGTGGGGGGGGGGGGGGGAAGATTTTAACAAATGAATAAAATGAGACTAAATAAAGATATCGTAAAGAATGAAGCCAACATACGCGATGAAGAATAGTGTAAGTAGTAAAGAACGACTAAAGTAAACAAACAACAATAAGAACAAAACAGATGTTGTCGTAAATTTAAATAACGACTAAGTAATTAATTAATTGATTATTATAACTAAATAAGTAAAGTAAACTAAGTATATACAAATATAAGCGATTAGTTAATAAATACGAATAATTAAGTAATTAATAACTGAATAAAAGTACGGTCGAGTGCTACTTTTTCTTTCTAAATGTATATTTGACACAGATTCATGCGAAAGTAACAATGATTTTACGGCAAAATTTTTCTTGAATGTTTTTTTTTTTCCTTTTTTTTTCTTTACTATCCGTATGTTGTTTTCCTTCCATCAGACATTGTCGTTTCTAAATTCTGTATGCTGTACAACAAATGAAATATCTGTAGGTGTATATCGTGTGATTTTAAACGTAACGACAGTGAAAAGAAAAACAAACAAAAAAAAAAAAAGAAGTGAAAGTGAGAGAGAAAGAATTATACATACAATGCACCGTCCGTTTGTCGTTATTAACGGGATTTTTTTTTTCTAATGCTTCTTTTCTCTTTCTCTATTGAATGATTGAAGAGAAAAACACATGTGCACCCATACGCCCAGAGGAGAGAAATAGAATCTCCTTTCAATGTCAAATTTATCACAATGATTGCTACGATGATGATAATAATAATAATAACAATAGTAGAAATAGTAATGCTCGTTCTACTTTGTATAACAGTTACTCGCATATGTATACTTTATATAATTACTAATGCGATTGATCTCTAATTATACATATTCTCCAGTATTGTATACCTATGCGTAGTAATGCATTAATTGAAAACTTTACGACGTACAATGATATTATTATTGTTATCGTCGTTGTTGTTGTTATTATTATGCGTCATGTGTGAAGTTGGATAATATTGTGACAACGTATCTTGATAATGATTTGGGTAGAGGATAGCGTGCCAGAAATCCTTGAGACAAAAATTAGCACGAATTCGAAGGTGGGCAAAAGAAACGTATATAATATTCGACCATGGAGAGAATAAAATATAATTATGATGTTCGAAGAGAAGAAGAATGGCAATTGGTGAAAAGAAGAGAGTAGATCTTTTCGCTACTAAAACGAAAAAAAGGAACAATGTTAATCAATCAATCATTGTTTTCGAATTACGTTTTCAGCTCTAATCGATCAGCATATTATAGTTTGGTACGATATGTTTATTGTACGTACTATCATATTGAAATGAAAATGAATATGAATGAAAGAAAAAGTGACGAAAACATGAGACAACAGAGAGAGAAATTCTCCAAAAGTATAATAATCACACCTACCTATTAGTTATGACGAATGAACAATGAGAAACGTTCGTACGACGTATGTGTTTATGTATGTTTAATGTATAGTTGTTACCAAAATCAAGATAATTTTGGCGACTAAATGCCCCGGGCTGGATGAACGATAACATACTATTATCATTATTACTACTAAACAATAAATTATTATACATTATTATTACTGCTCCTACTACTACTACTATTATTATTATTATCATTATTATAATATCCGTTACGTCACTGATCAAAATTAAAAACAGCAAATTAACACCAACCTAAACGTAGTAAAAAAAAAAACAAACCGAGAATAGCAACGACGTACGAATTGCCTGCTTCATTATAATTATAATTTTACTCTCAAGCAAGAAGAAAACTTTTTTTATTTAATCATTGCGCGACGACAATGCGGATTGAGAAAAAGATTTAAAATATCTCCAAAATTCGCTTTTAAACTATAGCAATGAAATTTTTGTCGTGCGTTTACGCATGTTCATGTATATAAATATAGTTAGTTGAATTTTATCGAAGAATCAATTTTGTGGAAGAAAAACGAATTGTGAAGAAAACGTGATAAGAGAAAAATCTTTATTTTTCTTGCAAAAATTTAAAGATACAAATAATAAAAGAACAAAATAGAACTTTACATGCATTGTAATGTTTGATATCAAATAGCAAATTGTTAAGATGTACATTAATTATTTCACTCAATCGATAATATATTTCCATACACTGGTGATTGATTTGATTTGGAAATAAATTCAATGCCATTGATATAGCCGAAAATATCGCTAACAGCAGTGTACAAAACAAAGTGACTTTTGAATCGACACCACAGAGACAATGAATAGAAAAAATTTCTCTAGTGATTTTAGTACTGCGTTTTAAACATTGAAGAAGAAAAGACGATCAAATCCAGCCCGAACTACGGCATAGTACACTTACATGAGCAGCAAAGAGCGTTATCGAAGGGGAGAAAATTTTTATTTAACATCTCTTTTTTTTTTTCTTCTCTTTTTGTTTAACGAATGATTGTAAATGAATACAAATTACATGAATGTGTAGAAGCGCGGTGATGAAAAAAAAGGAAGAAAAATTTAATAATAATATTGGTTAATGATAAAATAAGGAGGAAGAAAAAAAATATTTAATTAAATAAATCTTAAAATTAGAAAAGAACTTGGATTAATTTTCACGCTCAATTCCCTTACCCGATCGAGGTGCATTTATTTAACTATAATCACCCGTCATTCTGGCAATGATACATTTCAATGATATGCCACCATAGCTTTGTATGTTAAAATTGAGACGAGTACAGAATTCGGTTGTGAATCGAATACATCTGCAAAAAGGTCACAAAACTGTATGCATGTGTTAAAAAAATTGCTTATCATAATATTTTGATAAAATCGCATGTAGTAGCTTTTTGAATAGCAATTCATCTGTAAGTGTTCTTCGTGCGTATAAACATCCATTTGATACTATCTTTGTTCACAAGCCATTGACAATATTATTGAAAAAAATCAGCTTAACTGGAAACCTATTTATTTTATATGTAAGATTCATAATATCGCTACTAATATCGTCTTAGTTGACATTACGATAAACAACGTCTATTATTATCATCAATATCATTAATGCTATTCTAAATATTGGATCATCATAGTTTAATGTTTCTTTGTCTTCGAACGAAGATAAAAAAAACATTTTAACTTGGACAAAGAGTGAAAATTGTGTACACCGAATGGTCTTTTTAAAAGAAATTGTTCATATTATTTCCAGTAACGTGTCAGTTGATCACTTGCGGACTACTTCGGCTTTTAGTCTGGCTGCGAGAGCCTTGCGAACTTGAATTTTCGAATCTTCCATCAAGAGTTGCGGCGACTCCAAGTCCTGCATGCCCATCATCGACGCCTCTGCTACCACTCGTGCCGATCCGGGACGAGCCGCGTTTGTCTTCAGACGCTGACTACGAGCCTCCTTCTTCATCGAGACCAGCTTGTCTCTTTGAGTTTTCAGGTATATTTGGCGCTTCCTAATCTCCTCGTCACCAGCCTCGAAACAGAAGAAAACATATAAGACGAAGAAAAGAATGAGGCTTCAATTGTCACTTCGAAAGTTGATGTATCCACTCACATCGGACAGTTTGCTGCGGCTCGCCGCGGGCAGCAGTGCAGGATCCAAACTCTGCTACGAAGAAGGATCGAATTGAATTTCAATAATGCATGGTATATTTCTTACGTACTTTTCTGTCACTGTTTTTTGTCACCAACTCAATTTCTTCTCCTATTTTATCTTCGCCTGGTTTTTTCAGTTTTTGCGGTATCGGTTGCAAAACGCCAAACTTCTTGGATTTCAAAGCTGTGTTTGTCAGTTGAAGAGGTTCAACGCTGACTACTTTTTCCGTTTCTCGTCTCTCCTGCTCTGGCGAAAAACCCGACGAGGATTTTGCCGATGGTTCTTCCATCAGTGCTCGCTCCAGCAGCTGTCTCTCCGTCTTGTACTGTGTCGCCAAACGCTGGTGTTCCCTACGCATTGCCTGATCCGATTCCTGCTCCGTATCCGTTTCATCTTCAAGCTCGTACTGTTTCCTGAAATTGAAACAAACTCGTCGTGACCTTGCAGCCTCAGGTCCATCATTCTTAATTTTCAATCTACACCCACTGCAGCAGCTCCTCCATCACTAGTTCGTCCCGTAGACCGTCTTCGTCACATATTAGCGACGCTGGAGTCAGGCCGTACTTCTGTTCAATCAAACTCAGTGCCTGCAACTGGAGTTCCAAGTTCTTCTGAATCATCATCCTCTTAAATATCTCGTACTCGTTTGCAGCCCAAATCTGCTCGAAGAGACTCTGCAATTGCGTTTTAGAAGGTTTTATAATTTTTAACATTCTCTATCTCGTTTTGCATCGAGAACTATTTTTACTCTGATAGAGAAGAGAAAATACAAGTGAACATCGAGTGTTTGTTCACCTGCTGAAACTGTATCGGCATTTTTGTGTTCTTGTTTAATGTACAGGCATGCTCAAACTGCTCGGGAGTTATGCCCATGTCCTCCATGTAGCAGCCAAGGAGAAGATCTACCAGGTTTTTATACTCTTGGTAGATGTGGCGATACTCCTCGCTGTCCTCCGTCTCACCGTCGAAAACTAAAAGGGGAGCAAGAGGCGTAAAATGAGTCAGGCTAATCGATAGACGTAAGTAGCATTGAACTCTTCCAATGTAATGGCAATCCGATAATTCCTACTCAGCGATTTTTCTTCTATGAAAGTTAACAACGGCGCCGACCAGATCGGACCCTGCAGAAATCCCACCAGCGAATCAAACACCCAGGAACTGTCATCCTTTTCACTCATAATTATTTTTTTTATTCAGACTTCTCTATCAACCTGTCACTACCGTAAAATTTGTCATCAGACTTCTGTAATGTCAGGCTTGTCGCCATGGCAACAACATCTAAACATTGGTAGTGAAATGTCGCAGCTGACACAGTAGCAGTGTTCAAATCGGAACATTTTGCAATTCTTGATCCGGAGGGATATTCATTAAAGAAAAAAATATGTAATTTAGAGAATGCAATTTTTTCGGTAAATGCAAAACATCGACACTTTGTCAAAAGAAATGATCATGAATAATTAGTATAGCAAGAACATTTGTCATCCAGTTCTAATTATTTAAGTGTACGTAAACTCATAGATGAAGCTTAAAAACAAGCTTTAAGCGTTACCGGTAAAAGAAATTCTTTGATGATATGATTAATTAATCATATTGAATCATTTTGAATATTTGAAACATGCATTTTGTTCAAGATTCAAAAATGTCTGGTCGTTCTTCCCGCTCCTTACAAGGTTCCGATAAAATAAAAAATGGCGACTATAGAGCCAATCAGATGACGAAAAAAAGCCAACATGGCCGATAGTGTTTCCTGATTGTCTCCATAATTTTTCCAGATCTTTTCAATAGTTGGGAGCCAATCAGATTAAATAAAAGCTGCAACATGGCGACGACGACTCGCGATTGGTTTTTGTTTTCCCGCGAAAAAACGGGGCTTCGTCAAAGTTAACCTAACCTGACCTGACCTGTTGTTTGTGCATGTTTCGCGTTACAATAAAAATAGGCGTCTGTATAAAAGACTTGTAGCTAGCGGGCAATAATAACGATGGAGGGGTTTGATCGGCCAGATACATTCTTTGTGGAACATTTTTCGACCGAAGAACCGGACGATGGAAAGCAGCTAAAATTAAAACAGTGCAAACAGAAGTTCAAGGAGTTTATCCGGCAATTTCACGAGGGCAATTTTAACTACAAATATCGGTAAGCTTTCTCAGCTAAAATCATACATCATACGTCATATCATGTTATAATATCATATCATCATATCATATCATATCATACATCATCATACATCATACATAGTATATTAAATTAAAATTCGGAATAAAAATTTGGATATTCGGTTGACAAGCACTCCGTAGTTCTGGCTGTCCAGGTCCTTGACCTGGTGATTTTGACCAAGTTATATCATTGTTGAATTTTTTTTAATGATTTTCGTCTCTCAATTTAAGGGCATACCGACTGAGATGGTTTGCGATGTATAGAATTCATTGCACAGTCGTAGGTTCTTACGTCTATTCAGACGTATCCGACCCCGAGCGAGCTCTAGCGAGTGAGGGTTTTAAAGCTAGTCTTGAATAAAGATGATACATTTGCTGGATCGAAGATTTTCCAATAGTTTTTGTTATCGTTAGTTAATTTCGACGTTGTTTGCAGGGACGCCTTGAAACGGAACTATAATTTGGGTCGGTATTGGGTCGAAGTGAATCTCGAGGACTTGGCTGCATTCGATGAATCCCTTGCAGAGAAAATATATAAACAGCCCCTTGATTATTTACCAGTTTTCGAGGAGGCTGCCACTGATGTTGCTGACGAACTCACCGCACCTAGACCTCAGGATGAAGAAAAGGTCGAGGACATTCAGGTTCTCCTTTCATCCGATGCAAACGCTACTCCTTTCAGGGGGATGAAGGTACGCGCATGTAGATTTATTTCAATCTCGTGCAAAATGGTCTTCTCAATTTCAACGTTGAATTCCAGCAAAGACGATTGTGCTGCTGTGTTTTTTCTGCCACTAATACAAACATCTGTTATTTACAGCACGATGTTGTCTCCAAGCTCGTTAAAGTACCTGGAATCGTAATATCTGCGTCAGGAATCAGGGCAAAGGCGACAAGAATCGCGATACAATGTCGAACCTGCAGAAACGTCGTGCCTGACATAGCCATTCAACCAGGCTTTGAGGGTTACCAAATGCCACGGAAATGCAACACGTTGGTATTATTTCCTTGATGAAGATAATCTACCTACCTCGAGTAAAAAGCAATTCTAATCATTTAATTTCATACCAGTCAGCAGACAGGAACAGCCTTAAAGTGCCCGTTGGATCCGTACTTCATAATACCAGACAAGTGCCGATGCGTCGACTTCCAGGTGCTAAAGCTGCAAGAATTACCGGACAATATTCCCCAGGGTGAAGTGCCCAGGCACTTGCAGCTCTATTGCGACCGCTATTTGTGCGAAAGAGTTGTGCCAGGAAACAGAGTCCTCATACTCGGCATTTATTCGATAAAGAAAATCGATAAGACTGGAGGACGACGCGAAACAAGGAACAAGGCAGCAGTAGGCGTTCGAGCGCCGTATATCAGAGTCGTGGGGATTTCCGTGGACGGTGACAACACTGGAAGTGGTGAGCGGTCGTTTAATTTTGCCTTATTCAATTCTGAGCTATCATCTGATATCTTTCGTAACCTCATCAGGTACGCAAGCGCCGTTTACCGCGGCCGAGGAGGACGTGTTTCGCCGTCTGGCTGCCGATCCTGAAATCTATGATAGGATATCTAGAAGCATTGCGCCGAGCATTTTCGGCGCTGAGGACATGAAGAAGGCCATCGGCTGTCTGCTCTTCGGCGGCTCGAGAAAGAAAATGCCCGACGGCTTGTGCCGCAGGGGCGACATCAACATTCTCATGCTCGGCGATCCTGGAACGGCCAAATCCCAGCTCCTAAAATTCGTTGAACGCGTTGCTCCCGTCGCCGTTTACACTTCAGGAAAGGGTAGTTCGGCCGCAGGTCTCACCGCGTCCGTTACGCGCGATCCATCGACGGTGAATATCTTTCAACAGTCCCCCCCCCCCTTCCGCCTTTTTTTTTTTGTACCCTAATTACAGCTGTTGATCGATATTCCTTAGAGAAATTTCGTCATGGAAGGTGGAGCGATGGTGTTGGCCGATGGTGGAGTCGTCTGTATAGACGAGTTCGATAAGATGAAGGAGGATGACAGAGTCGCGATTCACGAGGCGATGGAACAGCAAACAATATCGATAGCGAAAGCTGGGATAACGACGACCCTGAATTCGCGATGCTCGGTTCTTGCCGCAGCCAATTCGATATTTGGCAGATGGGACGACACCAAGGGCGAGGAGAACATCGACTTCATGCCTACCATATTGTCCAGATTCGACATGATCTTTATTGTCAAAGATGAACACGATCAGGCCAAGGATATCACACTGGCTAAGCACGTGATGAAAATACACACCAACGCCGGTCAGATCACCGAGCAACAAGCTGACGGCGAATTATCATTGAACCTAATCAAGAAATACATTCATTACTGCCGAACGTGAGTGCTTCACATACTTTTTCGAGCAGAGTTAAATTTTCGTAATCGTTTTTTAACTACTAATTGATTCATAGGAAATGCGGCCCAAGAATAAGCAAGGAAGCTGGCGAGAAGTTGAAGAATCGTTATGTTATGATGCGCAGCGGTACTAGGGAGCACGAAAAAGACACCGAAAAGCGACCGTCCATACCAATAACCGTTCGTCAGCTCGAAGCCATCATCAGAATAACAGAATCTCTTGCTAAAATGAGGCTACAGTCGTTTGCCACCGAAAATCACGTCAACGAGGCCCTCAGGCTCTTTCAAGTGTCGACGCTGGATGCTGCCATGAGCGGATCTTTGGATGGTAAGTTGCAAAAAAAATTTAATTGTATTTAACATGTTTCTACTTAAATTCGCGCTTGTTTAGGAGCGGAAGGCTTTACAACGGACGAGGAGCACGAGATGTTGACGCAGATTGAGAAACAACTGAAACGGCGTTTCGCTATCGGATCTCAAGTGTCTGAGCAGAATATCGTTGCTGATTTCACCAAACAAAAATATCCCGAACGCGCAATCTACAAAGTTATTCACACGATGATAAGACGCGGCGAACTACAGCATCGCATGCAGCGAAAAATGCTCTACAGGCTTTCTTAAACTACACGCCATTAGAGAGATGCACACAGGTGGTAAATTTTTTTAATGTTCGTTTTATTTTACAGTTCATTTTTATTACGGCAAGATTCTGAACTGACTACTTGTTAATAGTCCAACTCGTCCTTAAACGGGTAATGCGGATGTTTTTCGACCCTGAAAAAAGCAGGTAACAAGGGGACAAGTTGATGACGGAAATCAAGAAGAATCTTCGAATTGAAAAAAGTTTCACTTTTTTCTACTCACCCCTTGAAAAACAGAAAGTGAAAAATTCTCCCGTCCACACCGCGATCCAGCACGTCTAGCGAGTTCATCTCGGTTTGTGTTAGTTCGAAATCGAATAGATCGATGTTTTCCTTGATCCGCTGGGGACTGGCACTTTTCGGTATAACAACGACGCCCGCCTGCACAAGGTGGCGCAGCAAAACTTGAGCCGTCGTCTTGCTGTGAGCCGCGGCAATTTCTTTAACGACCGGATGACCCAGAAGATCGGGAAACTTCTCCGCGTTGTAATTGTACTTTGTTTGAAAATGAGTTTTCGCTCCGGGTGAGGCCAGCGGACTGTAAGCGGTCACCGCGATGTTGTACCCTTTGCACAGCTCGCGCAATCGCTTTTGTTGCTGATAGGCGTGGAGCTCGATCTGCGATTGAAATTATAACGGGTTTTGTTCTTTGAAATTATAATATATTTTATTTCTGTTTTACCTGTAAGTTACTTGGTTTTATGTCAGCATTATCCCAAATTTCCGTTAATTGTTTATCATTGAAATTGCTCAATCCGATCGATTTTGCTCTACCATTTTTAACCTGTTTTTCCATTTCCTGTGCAAACGATGAAAATTATTTTGAGAATTCATGGCTTGATTTTTTCTTACATCAATCATTTCTGTTACCTTCCATACAGAGACGGGGTCCGTGTTTAGATCCAGCTTGTAAAAACCGTCTGGATCAATCGTCGGAGCGTATCCATTGGGGTCCTTAACAAATGCAAATGGCATGTGGATCAAGTACATGTCTAAGTAATCAAGTTGTAGCTTATCCAATGACAATTTGATGAACTTCTCAACGTCGCCTGGTCTGTTTCCGTAATGGGGGAGCTGCAAAATAATTTCAAACTGTGGAAATATCGAAGTGGCGTAGCCGCAGACGTCCATGAATGTCCCGTACTCCGTATGTATTTTCTTTTCTATACTGAATGATATCTTGTACTTCATAAAAAAAATTAATCCGAGTATTCAATAAACGAAATAAGATACTCAAGAGATTCACACTTTTGACGTAATGAAGAGATCGCGACGTTGACCGCCCTTGTCAAACCATTTTTTCAAGCTTCGTCCAATGGCCTCTTCATTATTGTAATTGAAAGCCGTGTCGATATGCCTGTACCCGTTTTCCAGCGCGGCTTCGACGGCCTTTTCAATTTCCTCGGGCCCTGACTGAAATATAAATATTTTTCGGGACTGTTATCAAATTTTATGAAATGATCAATTGACGATCTTTCATGTTTTTAGACCACGTGTCGCAAAATTTTTTGTGTTACAATTTACCGAGAAGACGTAACACAATCACCTGCCATGTCCCAAGTCCGACTGTCGGAATCTCGAAGTTCGATGACAACCGTATATTTTGCATCGCTGTTGCAGCCGCCGGTATTCCCTTCGAATAATGCAGTGATAGGATAGCGGATAACCCGATTCCAAGTCCGGAAGTATTCCTCCTGAAAAACGTGTTGCATAACTCGATTATTTTTAGCCACGCTGGGCTTGTGCAAAAAATTATATGTATGTCTGTTCAACATAGGAGAGTATGCAATTTAATTTGTACCTAAATCAATAAGCGTTTCAGCTCCGATTTAAATGACGATGGACAGTAGGATCGGTTAATCACCGTTTTGTTGCCTGCGCGATTTACCAGGCAACGATTGCGATTTATACCGGTTACTAAGTATTGTTTAAATAACATTCAAACTACGTTGATCAATCTGCTTGTTCTATCGCGGATTCTGCGTTCCGTTAAGCGCTATTTTTAACCATCGTAAAAGTTTGATGTTTGCGTTTGACTAAGTTTTGAAATACTGGCGCCGCGCCAGTCCCTGACGTTTAACGGTTCGTCACGTCGACGACAGATGGCGGGTGAAATAAATTGCACTGCCAGTCTTGCTCTGCGCCGTGACTGGTTCAGGAAACACGCTTAGCCAATCATAGTACAGAGCATTAGGTGCTACTTCCATGGGTAGTGTTAAAAAAGCTGAATGATACATCAGCGAGAGGGAAAAACTGCGAATTACGTAAAGTTTTCTTCAACACGTGAATTTGATTTTTCGTTTCAACGGATTCAACAATAGCAAGTTCAATTGGAAAGCAAAGCGAGACACTTGAAAAGAAGTAACCAAATTCGGATCGTACACACCACATTCTGTTCGAGATGCGATAAATCATCGTCAGCTATTCGAAAGAACCTTCGCCAAGACCCAACTCCCGAGGTTATGTTTCACGTCATTCCGGCTTGACTGGATATCCTCTTTGAAATCAACCATGTCGAACTTCAGCCACTTCCTAAGGGCACATCGGTTCGAAATCATCGCTTGCCCGGTTTTGGCTATTGAATTTTACATATGGTGGCGAATGCAACAGAGCGAACATTGGGGCAGTCAACGGGAGCCAAGTGCAGGTGTAACTTCCTTGCAATTTGCGAAAAATATGTCAAACGAATCGCCGATCAAGGAAAGTGACTTGAAAAAAGCGCTTGATTCGCCAAAGAGTTGATCGAAATACGTATCCGCGTATCGAGGCTTCTTGTAAATGATCCATGTAGTTTGATTCGTCGATTCTAATCTTCTCTCACCTCTCCATGTAAGCAGGTTTAATACATCATTTTAATAAACAGTTGACCCAATGTCATAAGAATATGTTCATACATTGTATTAATTTATGATGGGATTCTAAGAGTTACATCAAGAACTACATTTAATACATACCAGAGAATGTAACAAGTCTTGTAGTATCTATCGACAAGGCTGTAAGAAGCTAATCAGAAGGATGGTAAATTTCTGAACCGTGTCGATTAGTTTGATCAGCATTCTTTGGTTGATTGTTTCATTTATTTCAAATTACATATGAAATCTTTTTTAGTTGATTTAATTATCTGTGATTGGACGATTGTGTTTCCATGCTGTAGGTAATGAAAATGCAAAAAATGAAAATCAAATACTCTGGTAACTATAAAATTATGGGGGGGGGGGTAATAAATTGACACACTGCTAGTAGGAAAATTAGATTATTTTGAAAAATAAATTAAAACTATCAACAATACAATACTTCAATGATTTCTAACAGAGTACAGCGAAATAATATGCAAGTTCAACTCACAATGCATATTTATAACATTGTAAGCACAACACCCTAATTTTATACCGAGGTCAATTGTGCCGTTACAATTACCTCACGTCACATACACAGTATGTGCACGCGTGTAAATAACTAGACTCTTTTTAAGACGTGACTACACTTAATTAAAAGAAATAGCGGAATAAAACAACCATGGCGACGACCCACGTTGGAACAACTCGATCACGTGCCTTAAAAGTTCTACCGTCAACGGGTTTTGCACGCGAAAATAGACGCGTGTGTTCCGCTTCTAGTGCCGTCTGTAGGTCCTCGTTTCGCGTGATAAGCGCTACTTGAGTCTCCAAGTCTTTCCTAACCGATCTGTACCCTATTAAAATTTGATACAAAAAAAAATTAACTGACTAACCAATTTTTCGGTGTTATTTGAGAATCAAAAAACACTTGGGCTGAATTTACCGAAATTCGGTGATCCGATAAGTGTCAAACAGGGCTTTTGTTCTCCAGGAAGGGAATACCAAAGGCCTTTGGCGTGATAGGTCCACCCTGAGCGGACAAATTCCCAAAGTGTAACTCTATCTTTCTGTCCGCTCCTCACACAGGATTTGTAAAACGATTCTTCAATTTTTGTGTAAGCCAACGGAATGCCGCCAGCGATTCCTTTAGCACCTAAAAATCACAAGTTTGAAGGTATCGATTAGATATTTATAAACAAAGTGCAACTATTTTTAGTAGAAAAATTGTTCAATTCAATCAATTTATACTTCAATGCCTCATCGGCTTACCGTGAAATCCATTCGCAGTTGGGTGAGCGGTGAGTAGGTGACATGTCGCTTTGCAATCATTGAGCAAAGCTTTTCTGTACGTAGGGATCAGGTTAAAGTAACCGGTCGCAAGTTTAAGCGTAGCGCCTGACTGCGCCGTCTGAAGAAGCCTTAATGTCACTTCGCTGTCATGC
The DNA here is from genome assembly GCF_021901495.1 of Neodiprion virginianus. Lineage (NCBI taxonomy): Eukaryota > Metazoa > Arthropoda > Insecta > Hymenoptera > Diprionidae > Neodiprion > Neodiprion virginianus. The sequence continues at coordinate 1,259,191 of NC_060883.1, forward strand.
CTGATGTTCAACTGGCCCATTTCGATTAGAGGAAATATCCATGTATCATATTCCGAGATTCCATCTATTAATGCTTGAAAAATTGGTTCTGTGTAATTATTTTGAACTGGTAGACTTCCAATAATATTTTTATCCTCTAGTACACGGTTATATCCTTTTTCTTTTACCGTTTTTCGTAATCTCTGATCTTTTTTCCATCTCCTCGTGAAACAGGGATTTTATATTCCTCGCGGCAGCATCGGTGAAGTTTTTCCGTCTCCCTTTGTAGGGATGTATGTTTTCTTCCGATTTGAACGTCGTTGTGCCGTTGGATTCCAGTTTGAAACTGAATTCGCTGACTCTCTCAACCAGTTTGGAATAAAAATCGCACAACTCTTTACAGTCTTCTATAACAATGTATCTGTCTTGACGATTGGTGAAATAGTCGTGACTCAAGTTTGCTCTAAAATAAATATCAAAACAAACGAAATGAGGGTCATTTTCAACCATCGTATCGCCTTTATCCTCTTGAATCCCTCAACTCACCCACTGATTATCAAAGTATCATCAAACAGGTACAGTTTCATATGCTGCAGGCCCACAAGTTCGTTAAATCGATCTGGTATCAGAGCCTTCAAAATACCACGCAGCTTTGGAGTGTGGTAAAGAGCTACACTGCACGATTTACCCCACCGACCTTTCAGCAGAGGTTGAAGCATCGTTCGCGAGTTTTGCTTCCCTCTCGAGCCCCTCGTGTAGTCCAGCAGAATATTTATCTTCACTGTACCATTGCTCCTTTCCAAGTTATCCCCTAAGGCCGCGACCTGATTCCGAAATCAAGTCGATGAGTTAGCTAATAGTCGGTCAGGCTTAACTAACGAATGATGGGAAGTTATGAAGTTCTTCTGACATCTACTTGGATAGTTAAATACTGACCAAGTTTGATTCAAGCTCTCCAGTTCCGAGGTACAGAGAAGCTAGAGTGATTCTTTTCTGAGCAGTGTGGCATTTATCGAGTAACAAGTTGTAGAACGCACTTGGTTCGTGAACAACTGTGATCTGGAACAAGTAGCGAGCATAAACTGTACATTGCTGGTATCGCTTCAAACAGTAAAGGTACTATTTTTTTAATTTCTTTGCTACCTTCGAACCATTAGTAGGAAATCCTGGAGAAGCCTTATGAAGCCAGGTGAGACTGTTCATCTCACAAGAGGTAGCCTCGACCTCGACATATTTCTCGTCATCAAGCATGGCTATTTCTGTTTTGCACCTGGCAATGCAAGTACTCGAGGCATTAGGCCGTGGGTTAAGTAGTAAATTTCCACGAGTATTTTTGAGATTGTAAAATCTGTAACGTCATTTAATGCAGCACTTAAAACCACTTTTGAATATCAATTCCATGATGCTGCTAAAAATTTTCAAATTCAAAAATCGCAACTCGATGTTTGACTTCCTGATTTCGGATTATAGGGTTAGGTTGGGCAAGGTCAAGATGAAATTGCGAAATTTAAATTGAAATACGTAAAGCAACGGGACGGTGATGAGCTGAAATTGTTTTCTCACCCACCTTTTGAACGTTCGTAAAATTAAATGTTTCATTAGAACTAAACTTTGCCAACGCGTTAATAGTCAAGACACATTTAGTACCAAACAACTTAAACCGAACGGCAACCGTCCACGGAACAGAGTCGCGCGCAACTAAACGTCCCACTAACGCAACTGTTCAAATTGAAGTCCAGACGAATAAGCCATAAAATCAAAAGTTTAAACAATCGTTACGGACAAATCCGGACCTAACTTTTTGGGGGGTAGGTGAAAATATGTTCGTCCGTCTGTGATGAACCTATAAAAAAATCGGCTAACCTGCGTTATTCCTGAATAGAACTTTATTTTATTCTCCTGGACTAGAACCTAGCTAGAGGGAAGTTGGAATTTAAAGAAATTAAATAAAAAAAAAACATTAACGAACGCCACCTACTTCCGATGCGGTCAGTTTTGTCGTTCCTATATCTTATCAAATACATATTTTGCGGAATCCCCGGTCGTTTGAAGGCCGTACACGTGGATGGATCGACTGTGACGCATGAGGAGATAAAAGATGGAAGAATACGCGAAGTACGTGCGCGGTTTTGAGATGGGTGGCAAGGCATTTACGCAGTTATAATTTTACGCGTTAGCAACTAGTTGTTTCACAATGCCGTCCGATAAGAAGAAACTAAAACTCGACCTTACCGGAAAAGAGCATGCGTACGCAAACTTTACAAAGAATGATTGTGCGAAGGAGGTAAATATCATCAATTTTTTCGCACGAATAAGTTCGCAATAAACTGAGAATAAATATATAATAATAAAAGACGCGCGCGATGCGCACACGTATAAAGCCGGCGTTTATCCTGGGCGTGGCATGCATATATCGTTAGCGAATAGTGCGTGTGTTCAAATCAATTTATTTGTATTTATTTATTCACCTGAAACCACGTTACATCGTAATAATTCAATAAAATGCTGTATTCTGGCAAAGATGTACCGTATCTAAATATACGCACTCTGGCCACTGATTTAAGGTGGCTCGGAACACGAACGGAATGTGAACAGAGAAAAATAATTTTTTAGTATACTATAGATAAAGTACTCATTCTCATTGATGCGAAATTTCAGACCATGTTAACGACTAAGTAAGCTAAATCAAAATAGTTGAAGATCGGATTTTTAACACTGGGCTTACGGAAGAATCATCTCTGCGAGACATGGGCCGAGTAATATCTCTGCTTATGTTCACGAAAAACAGTTGATACTGTTATCTCTTTTTAGCGATCTCGGGATTGGGATATGTAGGATGGGGCAACCTGCAGCTACCCCTCACTTCTTTTTCTCTTTCCCTCTAGCGCATGGTCCCCCAACCATAGGTGGCACAGCACCAATAACTATAGGCATTCAGGGGACAAAAGAAATAGCCGGCGTGCTTAGTTTATTTTATATGTATAGGTATAAGCCTATGTGTATGACACAGACGTGTATATTACTAATAATACTGAATAAATTACGGGCCTTGCTTGGGCCGCCATGCAGATCGGCACTGAAAGATAATGTCCCAGTCGATTACGATGTTGTCGTATATGTATATCTCCAAGGATTGGAGTTAATAAACCTATCTTAAACGTGGAAAGACGCTTAACAGTCCGATTCTGTACGGAATTCTGAATAAAAACATTCAGACACATTTTCATTCAACGCAGAAATAAAGAAATGGCACGGGCTGCTGTAGGAAATTCGTAAAATTCAATCCATTTCTTTATTTCTCCGTCAAATGCACTCGAGTATTTTTGTCATTTTTCACGATTAACAGTATCAAAGGCTTTGGCTAAATCTGAAAATACTTCTGCAACGCCCAGTTTTTTTTAACTTGTCTGTAACAATGCTTATTCCAATATCATCTATGGCTGAAATTTATGAATAGGTTTTTTTTTTATCGCCGCGCCGATTACTGCAATAGTCATTTGCAAAATTGATGTCCATAGGACGTCGCAAATCCGGGGCAAATAATGAGATTGTACATGAATAATTTCCTGAACTACGAAAATTGGGAACTTAAATTCAACCACAATGTCAATTTCATTATGACCGAGAATTTTCATGGCAAAAGTACCATTTTTCATGCTCTGTCTCTTGGGCTTGGAGGTGGACTAAATAGAGTAGGTCGAGGCGGTACACTCAGAGGTATGTATATGGATAACACTATTTTTTTTCAAACTTTCATTTACCTCATAAGAGCAAGTACTTGTTTTATAAGCTATGTATTCGTAGCTTTTAATAATTTTTATATTTTTTTTTATCTAGATTTTATTAAAAATACGGAATTACCTGCCACAATCAGAATCACTTTATGCAATAAACAAGAGTCGTCCGACAAATCAAATCCGTCTGAGGATTATATCATAATCCAGTGTACAATCAGGACATGGGGCAATGTGCATCATCGCACGTATAAGCTATTAAGTGATAAAGGTAATCTCTTGTCAAACTTTTGATGTATTAATGCCAAGGGATGAAACCTATCCCCTTATGAGTCATTTGGCAGTAAAACGACTCACCAAATTGTTTCAAATTTTAATTCTCTATGGGCAGGGTAGCAATACTCCTGGAAAATCTAGAGACGTGTCAGGGGATTTTTTATTTGGTCATTGAAAAAACTGAAAATATAAGTTTTCTATCATGGGAATTATGACTGATTTTTTGAGAAGTCAGAGTGCTTTTTTTCCTTAAGAAAACAAATGGGCGCTTTTGAATATTATATTTTTCTTCAATTTGAATTGAATATAGAGTCAATAAGCTGATCGATTTGTGGCCACTCTGACAGGGTTCATAAAAGCACCGTAAAAAGCAAAAATTGTTGCAATTTTCAGACGACGTAGAATCCGTCGATATCAGTGTGAGTGACTTGCGAAAACAAATTAAATCGATGAGGAATATTGAATGGGATCACCCAGTACTGACAATGAGCCAAATTGAGTCAATGAAATTATCCACTATCGATCCAAAAAAATTTTATGAAGATCTTATGACCGCTTCAGGTTTAAGGACAATTGACAACGATAGTTTCATCGTTATGAACAGACTGAAAATGAATAAAACAAAAAAGGTGATATTACCCATTATCAATATTAAACCAATCTTGGGTTTTCTTTATATCAAGCTAGTGGAAAATTCTACCGCGCTTAAGTTATGAACTTAATTCCTTGATTTTTCCAGCAATTGGATTTCTTGAACAATGAAATTTCCAAGATCAAGGAGATGAAAGAAATGCAGCAATCAACTATCGTAGATCGTGAGAACTTGGTAGATTTAAAAAAACAACTGCAATGGTCGATGGTCAAAGATTTAAAAAAAATTCAGGATGTCATGGATGGATTGAAAGCAGAGCGGAAACAATGGGAAGAATTAATGAGGAAAAAAAAGTACGAACATCATAGATAAATATTTTAATTGATAATTGTACTTTCAAGTCAGGAAAAAAAAATTTCTGTATAATTTCGTGTTCACACTTGATTCCAATTTTGGAATTATTATTATGCACAAAAACACTATATTCTGATGCGGTAGTAATGATCCAACGTATTTTTTCCTATCCGATTAATAGATATGAGTAACAAACTTTACAGAGAATACGTAATGAAACTACAGAAGCGTCACAAGAAGGTTGAAAAAGATATTAAGGCATTAGATGATTTAGGAAGGCGCGTTGCCTCCAATAAAAGAAAACTTGCTTTAAGGATTACGGAAAAAGAAAAATTGCAAAAGGAAACAGCTAAGATGAAAAAGCACATGAACATTTACAGACAAGAAATAAAAAAGTTTGAGTGAGTATTTTGTAAATAAGTACGTGACTTTTACATTTCTAAGCGAATTGAAAACAGAAAACAGCAAAATGAAGTCGACTAACTGTTAAATAGCTTAATGTGTATTGAGGCTAAATTAAAGGAGAAAGAGGAAATCAAAGTAAAGCTTAGTGGTGAGCTAGAAGATCTGAAGAGAGCTTTGAAACAATTGCAGGCTGATTTTGAGCTCAGTATTAAGGGTATGGGTAAGTGAGTCACTTGTCTAAGATCGTATTTTTGGTAATATCTTACAGTCATCGTATACGAATCGCTTAATTTTTTTCTTCTGCAATATTGCACAGATGAGAAATTCAGCAAGCTACAACGATTGCAGAAAATGCGTGATAATCCAGATAGAATCTCTGAGTCTACTATGTCTGAATTGCTAAACACAGTAGAAGAGTATGAAAGAAGCTCTGAAAGACAGCCATGTGGTCCTTCAGGTAATTATTATCGTAATCACTAATTTTGAATACCCTGAAATTCCGTTGTTTAAATCACTTCAATTTCATGCAAATTAGAAGGTCTGAAAACGTTTACATTTTTCATACCTGTGCAATACATATAGGGTCTATTCTTCGTTTATATTAATTTACATACCAAACATGTCTGCAAGTTTTATTTTATCGCAGGATTGTATGTAAATCTAAAGGATCCTAATTGGGCGGCAGTTGTTGAAGATTATGTTGACCATAATACGTCACGTGCATTTTACGTGAACAATTCCCAAGATAAAAAGACCTTACATAATCTTCTGCAAGAGTTTTCTTGGGACGAAAATATGCCTGACATTATTTGCTCAACTTATTCTTACTGGGTAAAAGATAATATTCATTGACCTAGATATCAAAGCAAAACTAATCAACAACTTGATTGGTGGTGATTAATTCATTTGCAGTTATTTAAACCTCTACGTGAATATGGATATGAAAATCTATTAGATATTGCAAGGAAACATGGGAAAGTCACAGTCACTTGAGCAGTTAAGCAATCGGTTGTTAGACTTAACAATAATGTATTTATTCGTAATAATCAAAGCAAAATATACAGTACGTGAGACGTTTCGTTCGACGGTTCTATCTGTACTCTCTAATAATCCTTTATTCACGCGTTCGGTTTCTCAGGTCATCCAAATCATAAACATAAGTTGACACCCACACACCGTAACCAACAGCAAATATACAAACATACACACTCTGCTTCACATCATCTAAAGTAATGTTTAACAATATATCCCTCAGACAACTCGCTAGCTCTCTCTCCTTCTCACATATTCTACACTCACACATCTATAGTTGAAGTGGGGATGCACACACGTAGACGTTCACTTGTATATCGTGCATGCATTATATCATGTAATGTATGATTTTCTACAGTCAGTGTACAGTATGTAATGTACTTATATTTTAACAGATATGATGGGAAGCTCCAATACTCTCGTGGCTAACTGCTGTACGGAACAAAGCAGAATTCACCTGATAGATATCCTTTTGGAGTGAGTAATCCTGTGATTAGTAATTGAATTAACTAAATTGCCATACATTCACCTATACATTGTTCTTCTATTATATAGCAAGATGCAAAATGAGCTTCAATCTATGATGGCAACATATCATGATCTTAAGACACAGCAGGAATCCTCTAATAAAAAGTTGGAAGCAAAAAATTCGGATTTGGACCAAATTAAAGAGGTAATCGCAAACTATGAATCGAGAAAACAAAATATAATTAATTCCATGGACGTCACTAACGATAATATTTCACTGCCGGATACTTTTGAAGAATTGGTGAGTTCATATATTCATGACTCATGTAAACGAGACAAATATCTGAAAAATTACCAATACCTGTACTGGCTTGTGCGACAGTGTTATATAATAGTCACAAATTTTCCTTAGAATGCCACGATACAAGATCTGACGAAAAAAATTGATAATAATGCAACCAATCAAAAAAAATTGAAGAAGGCAAAAAAAGAGCTGCAGGTGGCCATTTTTGAGGATGAAATTAAAATATTCGATACGTCGTATGATAAGCTAAACGGAAATCGGAGTAAATACAGAGTAAATGCTTTTTTCATATAAATGCAGAGGTTTCGTTTATTATGCTGCGTTATTGAGGGAATATATTTCGTCAGGGTTTATTTTTCCTGTTTTTTCATTTGCCACTTTTACAATTTTTCATTGTAATCTTGCGTTTAAAGAAAACATGAAAATAAACTCTTGTCAATAAATTTTTCCAAATACTCCGACTTAACAAAGTAGCAATTTGACCATTGTTAAAATTTGTATTTCAGAAATCGATTGCTGCTCAGAAAATGATTCTGGTAAAGGTTTGTAAAGCCTGTACATCCATAGATAACAAGTTGCAGAAATTTCAGAGAACTGTAGAAAATTTGGAAGCAGATATGAAAAAAGAGAATTTCACCATTGAGTCAATAGTTTCGGATGCTACCACACTATGTCCTGACATGAATCCGCAAAGGTAAATGAAGCTCGCCATCATTCAATCTTAAAAGTTAATGTTTCATGATATTATTTTTGTAAACTGATATCAAGAAGTATTTTGAAAGCTCAATTGCTTCGTATAAATGCATTTGTAACATAACTCCGTACCAATCACTTGGCCAACAGGGTAAGTCTGTAATGGCATTCGAAAAATTGATTCTTGAAGTTGGAATTAACTAATGCTCACCGATGCACAGTTCACCATTGAATGGAGAAATCACGTGAGGCGATCTGTATCTAGGGGATGTGCATGTTTCGCATATAGGAATGCAATTAGATTTGTTGGATCTTTAATTTAAAACAATGACATTCAATTATTTTTTGTAGGAGTATTAAATCTGCTTATTAGTAAATGATACTCGTTGAATCAAATTCGAAAAATAAACTGAAGCCAGTTCAGCAAACGCAGTAGAAAAATGAAATAGTATTTCATTTCTTTCATTTTTATTTTTGCTAATTTTTCGTAGAGAAAGTACTGTAAGATGAAGTGAATGTCTTTAATTATCGTTACATTCGTTCTGACGTTTATTGAATACTTAGATCTACTGTCGAAATCAATCAGGAGATAAAACAAGTAGAGAAGCGTATCGCAGCAGCCAAGCAGCAGCAGGCGTCGTATATACGTCAAATGACTGCTGATTTAGAGAAGATATCGAAAGAGTTTGACGAAACGGTAAAATCTATACACGATATGGAAGCCGTCCAAAAAAACCATATGCAAGTGAGTGGATTTAGTTATTATTGTTGATAAACGTATTGTAAATAAACGTCTCTCTCCCCCCCCCCCCCCCCCCTCTCTCTCTCTCTCTCTCTCTCTCTCTCTCTCACTGCTAATTTTTTGCGATATCTTATTAATATTGTATTTACAATTTGTTCCACAGTTAACATTGAATCTGTCGATCAACATGGAAGAAGATATTTGTAAAACAATGCAAGAAGAGTTTGGACGTTTGGTAGACATCGGAGGATGCAAGGTATCCGCTTTTTTGTTCCGTATCTATGTATTTCATATATGGACACGGCGTGCTATTTTATTATTAAAACAACGTTTTTTCTTCATTTGTTTACACAGAATTATCTCATTATCGACTCGGGAAAAAAAAAGCTTCAAGTTCCGATGAATTCTTTTGGTGGAAACAAAGAAGCAGAAAAATATTTTAACATACCGGATAGCGAAATACTATCGTATTACATTCTGGCATTTACCTTAGCATTCTGGAAGTGCTGCGTGGATGTCGCGTTTTATATTATCGACAATATCAACTTTCCTCAGGTGAGTCAATAATATCGTTCACCTGATGTTCGTAATTTTTTTGCTCTTGGTAATGTTCGCATGATGTGTATAATTAATATTATCTTTTGTATCATTTCATAGGAGAGTGTCATCGGGAAGTTCGCAAATAAAATCGTATTAGAACATGTCATGAAGCACCCAGATCGCCAATTTATAATTTTCAACCAGCTTACCGACTCTCATTCAATACGCGCAGATCACGTAACTTATCATAGGTGAGTTATATAGTTTTGTTAATTATAATGAATATGACAAAAGTCGCAAAAGGTATCTCATTGTTTATGTTCTTATAGACCACCAGCACTGCAGGAAACGCCTGGAACCAGCTCGCAGAGTGATAAATAGTCAGAATATATTGGAAAAACAAAAGAAGAAGTTAACCATTTTACTAAAGTTTTCTTTATCAGCGTATTTTTTATAAGCTGATTAACTCAATCCAAAAATTTTACATACTGAGTTTTACACAGTAATGTAATTATTCAGGTATGTTTTAGAATTACACGTATAAGAGATACATATATTAATTTCTTGCAGAGATGAATATCACCTGTCTGCAGGCCCGAATCATACATTAATATTTCACGTGAATCTAATGCTTATATATCGACATATAACGATTTTAATGATTTTTTTCTACTTTTTTATGCAATTTCACTGGAGGTAACATCGCTCATACTACGTTAATATACATCGACATGTTTTAACCAATCGAACCATAGCAAGGGAATAACAAAAAGAACGCGAAAAATAGTGTGATAAATTATGAAGAGTATGGATAAATATAACCCCATTACAAGTGCATGCATGAATTATGAAGAGTATGGATAATTACAACCCCATCACAAGTGCGTGCCTTGCCCAGGTGATAATATTACTACTTTTACGTTAATAATTATTCAACTTGTTGTACCTGATATATAACAAGTTTCTCTCTACCTCTTGTATTCCTTATACTGTAATTTGAAGAAAAACAAAATAATTTTATGACCTCCGACAATGTTTTTCAAAGCTGCGTTGTTATTATTCATTTTGTGTTGTTCAGTTGTATTCCATATTTGATTTACTGTACCAGAGCGTACTTTGTAAGGTTTTTCCGATTTATATGGGTTTGAAGATTGTGTAAAAGCCAATGTATCGCGCGGTTAAGTTCAGTCAACGCCTGTGAGTAAGGTTTCAGTTTTGAATTCGCGCCATTCACGTGTCGTGACGTTACTAATCCGCGACGTGACGTCATTGTACGTGAGGTTATCATCATAGTCTGATAAGCGGGGGCGTAACTAGCGAATATTTTGGCATCATGAAGTCAGAATGTAAAAAAATAACGAAAATCGAGATACTCAACCGAACTGAAGAAAACAAATTGATTATTCATCAGATTCAACGTACGCAGGAGAATCCGAGAACTAATTATCAAGATATTATGCATATGTCAGATGTAATGGAAGGAAACTATAGAAGAAACTTTGCGTAGGCGGGCAGCTTCGCACTGTTTCGAGAAAGCTCGCTCACGCTGAAAAGCTCGCAAGAAATACACGTGCACAAACAAACGAGCAGTTGACCGGAAGAAAAAGAAACGAAGAAATCTAAAACGTATCCAACTGTACCAATAAATATAACGGATAAAAAAAAAATTGCAATCGGGATTATTGTGTCATAATCAGGCAGCAGCGCAACATGGCGACGCTGCCTGCAAGCGCCGAGACAACAAACCGATCGTCAGCCAAGTTCTCATCTATTGTTGAATTACAATTGAGGAAACGACTTATTCGCGTTGCTCAGGGTTTTTCAGTTTTCTGTTGATAGCAACCCGCGCATCATCAGTTCGTATTGACTGTTGTTTTCACCCTCGCCTGCCCATCGCTACTCGTCGTTGTCGTCGTCGTGGTTGATTTCGCGGTTGGTGTCTGCTCGTGCACCCCGGACACGAATCCACAGGCTCACACAGCTGCGGTCCTGCGTGTAAATAAAGCGAAAAGTCCAGGGATAACGAGACGGGAATCGCTTCACCGTCTGCGACAGCTGTGGCCGACGCTGACTTGCCTCGAGGACAACGGGGCCTCGGACGAGCGAGTTTATCACTATTGAAACACACCCCCATTGGCCCTGATTACGCTGGACGAAGACGACCGTCTGCAGAGCTGCCTACGCTTAAGCAATCAGGTTAGGGCTAAGAGAAATTCGACTGCCACGAACTACGAACCAAGACTTTCCTGACTTCCTTGACCCTTCGTCGTCGCCCACCTCGGGCGTACGGACGACGTTTGCCCAACCTAACCTAACCCTAACCTATAAGTGGTGAAACGGAGGCTGGCAGTCAAAAGGATTGAAATTATTCTGTCATTTAGTAAAGGTATCGACGTCTCAAAAAACGTCTAGAATGTACATTTTTTTTCGTAAACTGACATTCGTGTTTTATCGATGCTTGCACTTCCTCTTCTTTCATCCGTTCATTTCTTATCATCTTCTCTCTCGTTTTTCCTCTTCTGTATTTAGATTGTTTCTGGTTGTTTGATTTGCCCACGCTGAAGCTGTTGGGATATACATGCGAGGTTATGTGTTATTTTAAAATTTGTTTTCGCTATGACAGTTCTGCATATTTTAGTGGGCGGAGAGAATGAAGTAAAAGCATCGCAATGCACTGGTGGAATCTTTACAAGGGACGGTTACACCCGTTGATTCAGGTAGACAATGAAAATGTTGTACAGGGCTGATGATTTATTTTCTTGAATAACATTTTACACCGAATGTAATGTCGAAAACCACAGAAAAATTAACGTTATAATTTCATGTTTTCGAATTCGTAATTTCAGAAATAATGAAGGTATCGCTAAATGCATACCTTTGCTTTTCAAAAATATCAGTTTAAACTAAACTCTTTTGTTACAACTTTCAAAGTGTCTTTTCGGAAATCTCAGCCTTTTTATTTTAGTTTGTAATGATATTTTGAAAAAATAAGGGTATGGATTTTGCCATATGCTCATTATTTCTAAATTGAACAATTAAAAAATGTATGAATATAAGGTTGATATCTCTGCGCTTGTCGGTGTTGCATTCGATGTTATAAGTTACCTGAATCACTTACTAGAAACAATGGGTGTACCCTACCCTTAATAACATAAATTTGAACAGTGCTTATTTCTTACTCGTTCGTAACGTTATTTATGACACCTCGATAATTCAATAGTGTAAAGTTTTTTTAGTTAGCCAATCTTAGTTCCATTCCCTGTACCATTTCTGGTTTAATATAGTTCCCTACCTTGATACTTTTAACCAAGTAGCGTAACCATTTATTAATCCCACAGGATGTGATTCCACGACAGTCGCTGCAGAACGGCGATCACAATGAGCGGTGGGGGGTTTAGAGGAAGGGGACCGGCACTGCGTGGTCGTCGAGGAATGGCTGGCGGCGTTGGCGGGCTGCATAATCCGCGGCCAAACTTCAACCAGCAAAGGAGAGACGGTCATGGTCCTATGAGAAATTACTGGAACGATCGTTCACTTCCTCCGTGGCGACAGATGAATGGCATGCCACCGCCTCAACGGCCGCAGTTTCCCATCTATGAATCTCACCATTATAGAGGGCAGCCACAGTTTTGTCCAGGTCCCGGCCACAGAGGTAGGGGCAACAATCAGCGGATGCTAGGAGACAGAGGCATGAGGCGGGGGATGCCGCCACATCCTCCTGGCTTTAGCGGCATGGGAATGATTAGGTCACGACCACCGGAGCCAACGCGTTTTCCCCCATTGGGTTCAGAGGAAGAACGACAGCAGAAGATTGCGGAAACAGCGGATAAACTAAAGCAGAAACTTTCCACGCTCACTGTCAGTAGTAGCACTGGGGTTAACTTTTGGGAAGATGATTTTGAGTCTGCAGGATTCTCCAAAACTAACGAGGAAGATGACACTATCCTTAATAAGGGCATACCGGAGCTCAGGCACGAACCTCCAGAGCTGAATCTAACTGTCAAAGACCTCAAAGATATTGGTAGGGTAGATCCGGACTCTTCCATAAACTCCTATGAGCACGCGGAACGCTCAGCTTACCGGGAGGAAGATGGACTTACGATTGGTGACCATGGGAGAGAGCCTGAGCCCTTTGACAATAATACAAGTTCGCAGTATTTTGTCAATGACAAATCCACCACTCGATATTGCGGGGATATTGGGACTGAAGGACCAACAGATGTGCGGAAAGAAAGCACAATTCAAAATGAGCAGATGGGCTGCGGATTTGACCAGGTAAGAGATGGGTGTGAGGTAAAGTGGGATTTGCCATCAAGGCTGGAATTCCGCAAAACTTTGAGGTGTCAAGAAATTTTTCGAATCAAGCATAGATGAGGGAAATTTGAGGAAATATTGAAAATTAATACGTAATAATGATGGGCTGAACCTTGTTATAATCTAGTGCTGTGATCCATGGTTAATGTACCAATTTTTCATTTTATTTTTTTGTTTGAAACCTTGATACTGAATATCATGTTTCACGACTCACCTTTAATTTTTGTGAGGTGGTAAATGTAATGCGATGACAGTGGTGTATTGGACTTTGATACTGAAGATTTAAATAGGCTTACTTTAATAGTGAATAAATACTCAGGAAAAGGATGTGAACTAATGAATCGATCTTACAGGTTGATTTTGCGCACTTGGATCATAGTCAGAGTCGGGGTCGAGATACCTCGTCGCCGAAAGCGATGGAGGACACAACGCGGTTCCAGAATGAAAAAGATTCGGAGCAGCAACAGAAGGCGTCACAAATTCATCACGAACCACATTCGGTCGTCAAGGAGCAACCGGATCAGCTGAAAAAGGTGCGAGAAAAGTTGCGCGAAGTAATAGAGAACGAGCAAAGAGGAGAAGGAGGAAGAGGAAGAAGATTTGAATCAGAGAGAAATATCGGGCAGCAAACAGACACTAGGATGGGTTTTCAGCTGGACATAGGGCCGCGTCTCCAGTCCGAAATTAGTTCGGATTTTCATCCAGGATCGCGTCCAACTTTGCAGCGTTTTCAGAGCCCGCCTCGTTTCCGGCCACCGTTCCGTCCTGAGCACGAGACGCAGTCGAATTTCAGGCCTGCAGTTCAGCCGACACGGTTTGATCAACCCAACTTCAGCATGGGGCCGAGATTCCAGAGGCCGCAAATGATGCACTCGGAATTCAGCAACAGGCCTGCACCCAGGATGGGATCTGGGGATCGCGATATCCGAATGGGCTTTGATCCATCCGGTCCACCGCCTGGGTTTAATGCCGGCCCCTTCTTCAACCGGAGCGAGCTGCCGCCGAAGTTCATGATTCCTGGTGGACAAAACAGTCAACAACCGCCTTTGGGATTTTTCCCCGCAGGCCCGATATCCGGATTCGTCGGTCAGGACAAGGAGCCTCCCTTCGGTTCAGGCATTGTATCTTCGCCGCCGGTTTCTGATTTTTCGCAAATCGGTTACACCCAAATCTCGCATATACACATGACGCAGGGTCCAGGTTACATCCCCGTCGTCAATGGAAGCTTCAACCCTGTCATTCCGCTTACCAACACCGCCTCGGGCATAATTCCGCAGTTTCCAGTGTCTGCCGTGCCTTCTACCTCAGCTTCCAATTCTCCGGACGAACCTCGAGTCGTAATTAACCCAATGCCGATAGCTATCGAGGCCCTTGATATTCAGCCTCCACCTCCACCTCCGTCTCCACCCAAAGAGAAACGCGAAACGTGTCAGCTGACTGAGGAAAAATTACTTAAACCAGCGGAAGATCAGCAGATTAGGCAGAACCCGACATCCAACATGAACGAAGAACTCGAGGACATGCAGGAGGCACTTGAATTTGCTAAACAATTCATGAATATGAACACTGATGTGGAGGAGAAGGAAGAAAGAAACGAGGAGGGCGAAAAGACACAAAAGACGCAAGAAGACAGTGGAAAATCTGATGGGCCAATGCTGGTTGAACTGCCACCAACCATTTCTCAGGTGCAACCGCCTCCTCCGCGTGAACCTGTCACTAGCGAGAAGCAAGAAAGCAAGGAGTCGAAGACAAAGAATATTGAGACGTCCAGCAAACAAGTCAGGCAGGAAATCGTATTGAATAAATATGCCGGTAATGAGAGTTTAGTCTTAGACAACAAGTCGCTCATAAACGAACTGCCCAGACCAAAAGTCGCGTTCAATGTCAATTCGACAATAAAGAAAATAACGCAAATCGAAGAGTGGAAAACTCAGCAGGTTGAACCGATTGTTCAATCAAGTTCTAGTCAAAGTCGTCGATTGAAGTTGTCTGAATCTTCGACTTCTCCTCTTGCTGTTAGAGACGAATCAAAGGGCACCAAAAAAGAGTGTGTACTCATCCTCAATCCTGTAGACGACAGACGAGATGTCAAAGATAGGGAACAGCGTGATAACCAGAAAAATAAAAGACGACATAGAGAAGAGGGGAGACGTGGCGAGAGGAAAAGTTCTTCGAGGAATTCTTCGAGGAATTCTTCAACGTCGCCGAGCACGGTTTCGGCTGATGGTTTCAGAGACAGTTCGCCTAGTCAGCTGGTTCTTACGAAGTCGGCCCACCAGAGCAGCCCCAAAGAAACAGCGAACGACCGAGTTGATGCGGCCAGTCTAAAGATACGCGCGTCAACCTCAAAGACTTCAGGGAATTCGCTGCTGGCTTCAACAGTCGACGCTAACTGGAAAGACAAGGTGATAAATCAGTTTTTGAAGATGAGCAAAAATGACATATGCAACATGGTGAACAGTTCTGGCCTGAGGAAATTCGACATCGCGATGAAGCGGCTGGTCAAAGAGCGCAAGTACTCCTTGTCTCAGGAGAGGAGATCCTCAGCCGACGACGCGGTCAAGGGGTACGACATGTCACGTGAAGAGTTCATGAGCCAACTGAGCGCAATGCTTGACCCGAGCGCCACTGTTGACGTGAAGAATTTACCTGCCAAGTTCATTCAGCATCTCAGTGAGGTGCTGAAACTGGACGTTGAGTCGCATCTGAACGATGGGGCTGAATTGACTGTGGAAAACGACAACCCGCTAGATGGCTTGGATTCGGCTGAGGTAAACAGAGAAAATGAAAACGAGGGTAATAATTTGCTTGACAATCACCCAGAGACGCCGAGCTTCGAACAATTTCTTGGCTCTGATGTTAATCCAGGGCCGGATTATTCTACCGACGATACTTTCGCCCTTAGTACTAAATCTGAGCTATGTTCAAACCCAGAGACGCATGTTACTACTGACATTGGTCATATGCTTACCGACTCTCACGACAGTGGTAGCAATCCGGCCAACGATGATAGTTTACCAAATATGGCAGCTATAGACGATATATTCTCCGCAGGAATCGCCAGGGCAAAGCTGGGCCAAAAATCTGCCAATCGCATCACGGAGGAAAATAGCTTGGATAAAGCTGACATGGATTTTTCATCCAAAGGTGGATTTCTCAGAGCAAGGAACTTAAGGACGATGCAAGCATCACCTCCACACGTTCTCATCAACGATATATTTACTCTAAAACCGGACGACAGTTTGCCAGTATCATTACAAGATACATTTCAGACAAGCATTGAGTCTGGCGCTGAGGGGTGGAACAGAAAAAAACGACAGAACCCTGACACGTTCAGGAATTTGACTAAGGAAGAGTGGGAGGCAAGATGCGCAGAGAAGGATATTGCATCTTCGAGCAAAACAAGTTCTCCAAGGGGCACGGGAAGCCCTAGAGCACTGAGTTTGAAGTCTAACAGATCTACGAGAAATCAGTCGCCCCCAACGCCGGTGAGAGAAACAAGTACTCGCAGCTCAAGCGCCACTCAAGGCAGGCAGACAGATAGCAATGACTCAGAGGATAGTAGCAGCGGTTGGAGCAGCGATTCAAGTGACAGCGAACACTCGTTGCATGGCACGCCAAACGTGTCGAAATTGCTGCGTGTGATAAAGGAACGCGAGAAACGAGCCAAGAACAGAAGCCTGAACGAAACAATTAGGGACGAAGTTAATTCCGAAATAGAACGTGAGAAATACAAGGATAGGGAACGACAGAGGGAGCGGAGGATGAGAAAACGCGAGAAAAGTAAGAGGAAGAGAGAGCGCAAAGGGAAAAAGAAGAAGCGGAAGCACAAGAAACGGGACATTGAAAAGCATGAGCAAACAGAAGAGGAATTGATCGTTCCCAAGGTCGAGGTGAGCTCTATGGATGTGATAATTAAGGAAGAACCTGAGTTTGAAGAGCAAGAAACGGTAAGCAAAAAATTCAATAGTACTGAAAAAGATCATCCTGTTATGAACAAATTGAGCAGGTCCGCTCCTGAGGAACAAACACATGTGCAGCATCAGAATGCAATCCCTAAACGGTTGGACAGTGGTTTAAGTAGTCAAAAAGCACCCAGCCGTCAGAAATCCGTGACCTGTCCAATGACACAAAAATCGACTGGTGAAGTTAAGGCTAACAAAGCACCACCACCTTCTGTTCCCAATGTGAATGTAACGCCATCACCTGATGTCGACACTGTAAAAAAGGCCCTGACACCAGCCGTTAACGTTGTGAAACTAACACGAGCACCTGCTATTGACTCTGTAAAAAAAGCACCATTACCTACAGTGAAATTGACACCGTTACCTGCTGTTGACACTGTAAAAAAAGCACTGCTGCCAGCCAATAATGCTGTGAAAATATCACCATCACCTGCTCTTGTGACTGTAAAAAAAGCACCGCCAACAGCTGTCAACATTGTAAAACTGGCACGTTCATCAGCGGTTGATACTGTAAAAAAAGCGCCACTGTCAGCCATTAACGCTGCGAAAGTAACACCAGTACCTGCTGTTGCCACTATAAAAGAAGCATCGCCGTCATCTGTTGGCATTGCTAAAGAAGCGGCACTGCCAGTCGTCGACGTTACACATAAGGCACCGGTGTGTGTTGCTGACAACGGAAAAGAAGCCCCCAAGGTTTTATCGACATTGGAAAAGTTGAGGAAAAATACTGAGAGCGGAAGCTGGCCGTCTCTTCCGGAAATTCCTCTGGTAAACGTGCGACTAGTAGACATTAAACACACTGTGAATCAGCTGAAAAAATCTGGAGCTAAGAAGATTAACATACAGGCCTACAAAGCTCGAAAGTTGCAAGGTGACACCGAGAAACAGGAGAAAGCTAACGAAGTTGAAACGTGTCCTGCACCACCGGCTGATGATTCACCCAGTTGCCCAAAGTCAAGCGGTGAGCTGGTGTGTGATGTGAAAACCAACGAGAAGGTTGATGGTCTGAAAGGTCCGAAAATCAAAACTCAGGATGATGGGACAGAAAAAAATTCTACCAACATCGTTAAGTCCGAATTGACGGAGTCTCAGGCTGCACATGCTCAGGGTCCGTTACGGCGGCGTATTTTACGGAGAGGGATTTGTTGCGCAGAAAAATTAGGGGCGGAAAAAATGGCAACGGAGAAAACAAAGCAGAAGAAAAAGGCAGAGGCTACAGAACAGAAAAAAAATCAGAAAACAATGGAAGAACAAGAAGTCAATGATGAGAATGAGAAGGAAATTGACAGGAAAGACTCAAAGAACGACTCAAGGGACAGAGAGGCATCTTTGTCAAATGAGGAGAGGTGTAAAAAGATGAAAGAATCCGAAGATAAGTTGCGAAGTCACTTGGTTCAAGAAAAGAGGTGTGACTCTCCCAAACCGCAGGATAAGTTTCCATCGAGATCAGCACAGCAAAAGAATAATTTTATCATTGAATCAAGTAACGCCGAATTGGATAAACTCAGCACCAAAAAGATTAATGAAAAAAGTGATGTACAATTCTCGAAGGATCAGAAAGACCTCTCAGAAACTAAACAAGTTGGCAAAAGGTTGGTAAGAAGGCGGTCCAGGGCTAGTAGCGAACAACGTAACCCGGTGATTATTTTGGAAAAGATAACAACTGAGCAAAAAAAAGAGAACATTGAACTCCTTAAAATGGCAGAAGCTCCAGCAAAGCATGCTGAAGTACCTGCGGTAAGTGAAACGGGTGAAAAATTGCAAGTGCCAGGAGTGGCAACAGGTGAAAGTGGAAGTTTGTCTTCCGATAAACAATTAACAAGAATCGAGTCTAGAGCTAGTAGCGAACAACTTAGCCCAGTAATTATTTTGGATAACATAGCTACTGAGCAAAAGGAGAACATTGAACACCTTGAAATGACAAAGAATCTGGCAAAGGATGCTGGAACACCTACCGTAAGTGAAACGGGTGAAAAATTGCTACTACCAGAAGTGGTAGCAGGCAAAAGGGAAAATCCGACACCCGACAAACAATTAGAAAGGGTCGAGCCTAGAGTTAGCAGTGAACAACATAGCTCAATGTTCATTTTGGACAAGATGACAACAGAGCAAAATGAAGCGGAGAATATTAAACACCTCGAAATCATAGAGAATGTCGAAGCACCTGTCGTGACTGAAGTGACCGAAGGCTCAGCGGCGCATCAAGTGATAGCACCTGAGATTGCGGAACCAATTCCTGAAGAACAATTCGCAAGGATCGAGCCTAGAGCTGAAAACGAACGACACAGTCCAGTTCTTATTTTGGATAAAATAGTGACTGAGCAAGAACAGGAGGAGAATATTAAACACATCGAAACCACAGAGAATCTGGAAAAGAAAGCTGAAACACCTGCTGTACACGAAGAGGCTGAAATATTGGAAGTGCCAAAAGTGGTAGTAGATGGGGGTGCAAAACTGATTCCAGAAAACATTGAAACAGTGATGAGTGTCACCGACCCATTGCCTCAGATAGAAGCGGAAGCTGATGAGGCTGTAGTTTGTGAAGAACAAGTGCTGACGGAAGTGGAAACTCGGAGTGTAGACGATTCGAAGAACGATTTACAGACCGAGAATCTGCGAGAAAGCATTGAGAAAGATTTGAGCATTACGGAAGATCCTGTGATTCAGAATGTGGCAACAAGTACCGCTGCAGTTGAACGAGAGATGAGAATATCGACCGAATCGAATGTGACAAATGAAGCAGAACATGTTATAGACGCAACAGATAATGTGATAGACTTGCCTGAGACACAGGAAGAACTTCTGAGGCACGAAGCTGAGAAAATAATGCTGGTATCGAACCAGCTTGATGGCGACGAGCTTGATCCCACCGAATCGCGCGACAGCGACGTGAGAACGGTAGTTAATGATCTAATACAGGAAGTAGTTTCTCGTCTGGAAATATTGAGTGACGAGACTGAAACTGAGACAATAATTGCAACCTCCTCAATGGTGGAAATTGCGGCTGAACTGTCAGAACTATCAGAGTATGGTGCACTGGATTTGAAATCTCCGGAACCACCTGAGAGCCCACTGAAGGGTTTCTCGGAGGATTCGATAAACAGCAGCTTACTGGGAAAACGCAAACTGGTTCAATCGGTGCTGGAAATAACGGAAGATTTTATATCGAGCAAGCGGTGCAAAGACATCGATGAAATCATGTTGTCAATGATCAGAGAGAGTGGAAGCTGCACAGAGGTGATTGTCTCTCCAGATTCTGGGGAGCTCGGCGATTCCGCGTTGAAGATTAACGAAGGTGTTGAATTGGGATCGACTATAGAGGAGGAAAATCAGCATATGTCCGATGCAGCAATTACTAACGGCAATGGTGAAATCTGTCAGGGACCTGGGACGCCTTCCGGTGACACTCTTTCACTTGGCAGTTCGATAGACCTTGACAATAGCGAATTCATTGTACTGTCAGAGATATTGTCAGATGATAACTTTCCTCGTGAGGAAAATGAGTTTGACGAAACTGAACCAGAAGGTCAAAAGCAGGGTGGAAAAATAAATTGCTCAGAAGACGCGTCCGGGAAAGTAGTAAAAGAGCACGTAGAAGCGCAGGAAAATACAGAGGTTCTTAGGAAATCTCTCAAGGAGAAGGAAGAACTAGAAGCGATCCTCTGGGACCTGACGGAATCTTCGCATCCTGCCATTGTCAAAGATCTTAGTCCATCAATAGAATTAGAAATAACTTCATCGCGTGAAATTTGCGATACGCAACAGCCAGCTGACAAGTGCAATCAAACACGGTTCGCAAAGCAAATTTTCGAATCGAATGAGCCTGTAGAAGATCTTGTGAAGGATAAAGACGCGGGCGAAGTTTTAAACTGCGATTCGCATTCAAAAATAATTCAGAACACAGAGAATGACAAATGCATTAGAGGTAACGACTCCGCCACTCCTGAGGTTAGTGATGATAAAATTACCAAAACGGACAAGAACGTTTTGTCCAGTGAAAACACCAGCAGCAGTAAGCACTTACACGGTGTTAAACGCAGGCACGGAATGAAGCATAAAAAGCAAAAGAAACTGGCAGTTATTGGAGAAAAGAAGATAAGAGATATGCTGAAGGAGGAGGAATTGGTAACCATTGTTAAAAAAGTACAAACGAAAGAAAGTGTCATGGCAAGAATGGTGGAGATAGATTTGGAGGTACATAAATTAATGTCAGAAAAAATGAAGTTGTATGAAATGCTAAAAAGTGGCGATCTGCCGGTTGAGCAGAGTTCAGCTAGCACGAAAGGATTCGCCGAGCCTCTGTTAGACAACACGAGCACTTCTCATCGAAAATCCAACACTCATACAGGGAGGAAAGAGTGCAGTCGAACTCCTGACAGGCAGGAGTCTACTTCCAAAGCGAGAACAGAATCTCCGCAACCACGGTCCGAGACTTGTACAGGAAAAAGGGAGTGCAGCAGAAACTCCAGAGAGTGTGAATCAAGTTCCAAGACAAGATCAGTGTCACCACACGCTAAATCTGCCAAGAGTGTTAGCTCTGCTGCAAAGGATGATACTAGTCATCGCGACGATAGCGAAACAATCACGGTGTTCAAAAAGAAGAAAAAGAAGAAGAAGCGAAATCAAGAGAAGCGCGAAAGGTTGACTAGGCATAGTGGTATCACTGCCGATAATGAGTGTAAATCGTCTCGAGTTAGAAAAGAGTTGCCTGACAAGCAGGTTGATTCAAAAACCTTGATCACGAAGGGAAAAGGCGACAAGAAGAGCAATTCCAGTCATAGCAGTAAACACAATGAGGTAAAAAACTTGAACTTGAGTTTGCGGTCCGAAGAACGTGAGAGTAAAAGTGTAGAGTTTACTAAAACTACGGAGAAAAATCCTGTGGCAGAAGTCCAATCTGCAGCTGGACAAAGGAGCAGAAGATCTCAGCACAACAGGGAATCAAGGCGAAAGGCAGACAGAGCTGCTGGCCTTAAAGATGATCAGTCCAAGAAAAAAGAGCAGCTGCAGGAGGCAACTCATGAAACTAAATTGCGGAGCAGAACTATCTGCGAATCTCTAAACAGTGCTGCTGAAAAACAGGATAGTAGTCAGGTTTCCGAAGCGATGGTAAGCAAGGGGAGCAGAAAGAGTTTCAGTGTACCGCCGCCGGCCAAAAAGCCTGAGAAACGGGAAAAAACTGTGACGAGAGTTCGTCGAAGAGTTATTTTTACCAAGGGTAGAAAGGGTCGATTAAAAAGAGCTCCTAAACCGCGGGAGTACAGCCCCAACGTTTTGTCGGCATCCGAGGATGAGATACCCCTAAATTTACTCTACGTTAAAATATCCCCGAAGAAGCACAGAAATTCTTCCAACATAGTTCGTAGTACAAGCACAAAATTGCCAGACACTAAATCTAATCCAGTTATCGACCATCTTCAGGAGGCGATAGACGCAGTGGCCGAAGGCAAGATCGATGAATACCAACAGTCGGGTAAAAGCAACGTTGTTGAAGTTCCCAAGACCACTGCAACAAAAGTCGATGTTCCGAAGGTCATTCATCAAGTTCTACCTGATGCGAGTATTCAATGTGAGGTTCATCCATTGGCAGCGGATCGGCCGAGTTGTGACGAGACCTCAGTACAAAACAACTGTGAGGAAGAACCAAGAAAGCTTCAGAGTCTGAATGAAATTGAAACAGCTATCGGAGCGATTGCGAGAAAGTTGCAAACACCAATTCTTCAGTCTGATAATAATTCCCCAACAGCGAGAGTCTTAGAGATTTCTCTAAAGAATAGCGGTGGAATTGATGTGATCGAGACGAACCAATGCAGAGGGAACACAGTGGGTAGCAAGGGCGGGGTGAATCAATTTTTACCATCAGAGCAGTCCTGCAACGAGAGCGGGGTTGCAATTGCATCATTGAACCCGATGGTCGATATCCCGGACTTTGTGAAAGATGAATCTAGAATCATGCCGCCCGATCCTGATTTGGGTAGTAATTCTATATGCCGTAATTTGGGAATAGAGAAGGACTTGGACAACCTCGACTCCATGCTCGAAACGGTAAGCTGCAATGTGGAGAAGGAAGTCGAAGTTTCTTCGAGTGCTGTCACCAGGGGAAAGCGGAAAAGGATGGCCAGCACGGACCGAGGACCTGGTGGTAACGCTCTTCCTAAAAAAAGGAGCGCTATCACCAGGTTAGAGATGATGAGCTGCTATGTGTGCCTGACCGATTGCAACAAGTACGCCGATCTTAAGAATAGCTTACTGAAAACAGGCTCTCGTCGAAGCTCCAGAATATCTAATGCTGGATCAGACAGATCCGTCGAGCAAACACCTCAGCAGAAATTAAATACCGCCGGTCCGTTTTGCATTGAAAGCGCAATGGAGTGCGACGTCAGGACGGCCAAATCAAACAGCCCATTCTGTCTGCAACCTACCTCCAGTGCCGAGCCTACTGCTGCAACAGAATGTCCAGACAAGTCGCCTGCCAGGCATCGTCAGCCTATCGATGGTGAAATCGACATTGGCGAGATGGAGCGGCATTCCCAGTGCGACAACGAGGAGCTTTCGGTAATCGAAATTCAAAGATCGACAATGACCGAGGGTGGAAGTCGTCCGGCATCAACACCTTTGAAACTAGCCGCCAACGTTGCTCGAAGATACAACCCCACATATTTTAATTCTTCTGGAAGAAGTTCGGTCGTTCTTGAAAAATCGACTCAAGAACAACCGAGTAAACTCAGACCACGTTCCAAGTCTGTTATCAACATTGCAGATTTAAGAGCGGACTGGGACGAACCTAGTCTTGAAGAGACTGACAGTACAATCGAGCAAACGTCTGCACCTGTTAAAGAGAAACCAGACACAGGCCTGAACCAGGACGAGATTCAAATAGTCAGGGAAACTGGAAATGAGCGGACGGAGAACGAAGTCCAAGAGGTTGAACTGCCTAGGATACAGTACAGCGTTCACAAGGGACCAATACTTGAGGTCAAGGTACGTAATGACACGTTATTTTGATCGAATTAAAATTTAATTAAAAAATTAGTAATAAATATGTGTAATATAGGTATAATGTTTATGTAAAGTTAATTTTACAAAATGAATACGAGGTAGAATAAGTCCAACGTGAGTTTATAAGATATTTTTCTTATGAAATGAACGAGCCTGTGGATTTACTTATACTACCAACGCTAGAGATTATAGTGATTTATTGTATTCATACAAAAACTTTACGATTCCATAAAGATCTTATCGAATTTTCATATAATTCATATTATATATTTCATTCTGTTCAATGAATGCCTAAAATTCATATCTGATCATGCGACATAATATTTTTGTGATTACGTATTGCCTGTAAAGCCATTTTCGACGAATGAAACATAAATAAAATAAAATGACACGACCTTTTCAGGTGTTCGGTGATTCGATTCTTGCCGCCAGCGAAGACGGGGTGATATACCGATATAGTCAGACCTGCAATGGGATTCTCAACACTTATGAGGGCCACAGAGCGGCGGTGACGTGTATGTATGTTCTGGGTGTGGGTGGCATGGAGATTGTGAGGGATTGGCTGTTCTCTGGTTCCTTGGATGGGTCGCTTCGGTGTTTTGACATAAAGGTGTGTGTCATTGAACGTTCTCTGCACATATATTCCATTCACAACAACTCTTTAGAAACGTATGATGATAAACTGATTGTACGTTGAAATATTTATAGACGAGCGTGCAGATTCGAGGTGCCGCAGACGTTCGAAGCCCGATCCAGTGCATGGATCAGGCGTGGGGAGTGATTTACCTTGGCACCAAATCGGGCTATGTCTTTCGCTTCAATATAAAGGTGAAGAATCAGGTTGTCAGTAGTAATTCTGGTCTAGCACTAATCACCTGTTCAAAGTAAGACGATGACACGCAACGTTTCTTGTTACAGTCTCATACTTTTAAAAGTGATGAAATAAAGTTCTCTGAGGAGGCGGTACTCGCTTTAAAAGCAACGACAGAGGGTCCGCGTCGAGTCCTAATTGCGGCATCCAGAAGCCAGCCAATAACGATAAGAGATGCACTGAGTGGTCTCTTCCTTAGAATGATAAGCGGTAACAGAAGTTATACTGTTTACAGCCTTATGATGGAGAGTAATTTGGTTTACTGCGGAACCAGCAGCACTGCATTGCCAGTTTTTGACTTCATCGTGAGTAGTGCTGTTCCCCAAAGAAAAACAATTATTTTCTCCTTGTCCAAGAATTTTTCGTAACAATATCGCGTAAACTTTCTAAATCGATTCAATTTTAGAACGGATCACAAGTCGAGCTGTATAACGCAGGACCTGGCATTGTGTGCATGAGGATGTACAAACGATTGCTTTTCGCTGGATGTTACGATGGCAATATTTACGTATTCGACACTAAGGTGGGAATAGCTAGATTGGTATTGTGATATTAAGTTGCAACACAAACGAAGTGATTGTATGCATTTATTTACAGGAGCGGAGACTCGTCTGCAGCATACCTGGACCAGGAAACATGCTGCTGAGTATGGATATCGTGAAGAATAAGGTAAAGCTATTGCATTTCAAATCGTTTTGTTTATTAATTGTCCAAAAAGAGTCGATTGAATCAATTTAGATTTAACATTTTTCACTTGTGTGCCAGATTGTAGCGGGTAGCAAAGATCGAAGATTGCATATGTGGCAGATGCCGGATCAAGTGCAAGCAATACTGGCGACAAGAACGTAACGTAAAGCTTACTATTAAGTATGTGAATCTAGTCAATGGATGCAACTAAAAAGAGAAGCTAGTTGGTAAAATAAAATATGAATTGGTCAGACAATGAAGCGCTGCTAACTACATGACGAACATAAAGGATTAAAAAGAAAAATAAAAATATTTGATACACAGACATGATTAGGGAGAGTCAGCGAGCGTTGCCATTCGCCAGGGAACGAGTACCAAGGAATCGAGTACTCTAGACCATAAGTATGTATAACATCACGATAAACCGTATGCAAATACTATACTTACGTATAATACAATATACGTATATACGTGTTGTGTTATATGTCTAAAATAATGAAAAATTATAGTAATTGAAAACGCGTTGATTTAATCGTGAATTTCAGATTTATAATGAGTGTAATAAGTACACGATGTCTACTGTACAATGCTAATTTAAGTGAAACTCCCTTCACGCGTGAATATGTATATGCGTACGTACATATGCAGCTACGGATATGTTATGTACCGTGTTATAGTCATTTGGCGATAGTGTAACATACTTGTATATATCTATACATAGAATTAAAACAGTAATAACATTATCTAAATAATACATATATCATAAAATGTTATAATAATGATTATTTGTAAAGAGTCGTTTTCATTTATAATTATAGTATTACACAACCAGATTCTCGGTACGGCGTTCTTTATGAATTTTTGACAAACGGAAGATATAAAATAAAAAAATTAAAATTAGGTATGTTAAGAGAAACAAAAATCGACAAACTCACCTCGTGACAATTAGACTGATGACATTCACGAGGATGTCGACGAGTTTAACTCTACTAAGCTAACTAAAAATGTTGATATATGTATGTAATGCTATTGTAATTAAGTCTAGATTATTATAGAAATAATACGAAAATCGCAAGATCGAAGGAACGGGTACGTAAACGTACGAGAGAAAAAAAAACGAATCACATGAAAAATGCGAAAATGTATCATTTTCGCGAAAGTCGTTGCAATTTCAATCATTTTTATCTGCTTATCTGTTGCCAATAATTTTCTTATTCCATTAAGAATGTTTTGTTTGCCTGGTCAGTTGAACAGGCAGTCGTTTTTTCTACATGTTGATTATTGTATATTATTATTATTATTATTATTATTACCACCATTATTATTATTATCGTTGTTGTTGTTGTTGTTGTTATTATTGTTGGACGACATTTTTTTCATTCTCGGTATCCACGAGTCATCTTTACAAAATACTTAATCAAGATTATACATACAAATACCGTAGATAGTTCATTTGTTGCGACTAAAAAATGTTATATTAATATAATAATTATTGTAATGAAAACTGAATGTTTTAATGGATTTTTTTTCCAACGAGGAAAAATTAAAAAAATAAAAAAAATCTCACAGAGCCAACCCTTTGGCTGCAGGAGAATGAGTGAAATAAAAAAATAAAACAATTGAGAAAATAAAAATACAGCGGACGTATTTCGTGTTTCGTGCAAATGATGAATTTTGAAACGCCTAGGTCATCGTTTTTTTCTGCAATCCGTGTACAGTAGTAATAGATTAGTAATAGTACTTATAGAATTGTATAATGTATATTAATGAATAATTACGTGATAAGAATGAAAAAATCCAAATTTCTTTGATAAGAAAACAAAAAAAGAAAAAAAAACCTGGACTCAATCGAGAATAGACGAAAATTGAGTACAAAAAAAGCATAAACTCTCGCCGTTCATCGTGCAAGCAAAAGGGTTGAATTTTTTGTAAGCGTAATATCACCGTAATTCTCAGATGTATATAGATATTATATCGTTTCCTCTTCCTCTTCTTCAGAATTGTTGTTTATGTAAATGATTGTGCAACAAAATATAGTAATAATAATAACAACAACACGACAGTTGATAGTCGGATGAATAATGATAGTAAAGAAAATAAAAATGAATAAATATATAAAATTGAAAAACAAGTAATGGAAAGGAAAAAAAAACTGATTGTTTAAAACTCGTCGAGCGTACAAATTTGTGGCACGTACTTTATATACACTCATGCGTTTGATCTTAAGGAGGAAAAAAGAAATACAAGTACAAAAAATTCTTAATCGTTATTTTTCTAACTTTTGTTTCCGAATAGAAAATCCATGATTCCCATCCGATCTGTTAAATTTGGATTAAAAGAAAAGGCACTTCATCGCCCTGGCAACAGCAAGGCATTTTAATGATCCAACAATTGGCTATAGGCACTTCACCTCACTTCACCTTTGACGCTGAGTGCAATGTATCTCTGCCTGGGTCCTGAGAGGTCAGGGAAAACTCTTCTGATGAAATCCTTGCAAGGAGAGGACATCGATGAGGCAACGCAAACTGTACCAACCAACGGTACTAACATGTTTACAATCCGCAACGACGACGGTCATTTTGAGGCAGTGATCAGAGAACTTGGCGGAAGCATGGCGCCGATATGGAAACACTATTTCACCAGGGTGAGAAGCTGGCAGTGTTTTGAACCCAGGTTTTACAGTTGATAAATGAAATGGAAAAAAAAAAAGATACATGAATCTTTGTTTATAACGGATAATCTCTAATTTATTCTATGTATTGTGCATAACTTCGGCAGCCATTTTTTTGTTTGTTTATTTTTTTTTTTTTTTTGTTTTTTAACACAATAGTCATATTTATCATAATGGTATATTTACAAAATTATTATCTCTATCTAACTTTTTATTCTGTTTCTCGTTTTTGTCTTCTAAAAAGTCTTCTAAACGCTCCTGCAGGATAGGAAAAGAAAAAAAAAAAAAAAATCGTCGCAACAAATCTGTAACAGAAAGAAACTGGTTTTCATTCAAGGTACGCAAGATTATCTACGTCGTCGACACGAGTAACCTCTGTCAGATTAGCGCAGCTGGAGTGTTGCTCTATTCGCTGTTAGTCGAGCCGTCATTAAAAAATGTGAAAATTGCCTTGGTTCTTGCTAAAATGGATCTCTCTTATCGGCAAATGAGGAACGAGGCGCTTCTTATGCTCCAACTGACCAGATTACGGAAAGAAATCACTCAGGAGATCACGGTCTTTGAGACAAGCGCGATGACTGGGGAAGGAATTGAGAAGCTAAGACAGTGGATATTTGACCCTGACACAATCAAGGCTGCGATTGCTGCCAACATGTAGAGAGAAGTATACCGAACAAGGAACGAGAGGAAAGTAATAGTACACAAAAAACAAGTAAACGTAGATATAGAAAAACAAAAAACATCGATTAAAAATAAATTACATGTTTATTCACGTGTTGTGCAGGGATAAGTACAGAAAGAGGGAAGAGGAGAGACGATTTTCAATCATCAATATACAATCAATTTTCGTTTTTCTTGTTATCGTTGTTATCTCTTTACGTTATCCGATCCGTGTCTCAGCGTTCCTGATTCTGGGTACTAGTGCGTAGCGTCATGTCTATCTGGCTAGGAAGATGCGTGCATGTTGTGTAACGGGAATGGAAAAGGTAAACGAAGGAACAGAAATGGCCAAAACAACACCTCGACGCATCCGTGACTCGCAAGTCACAGCCAGATTCGACGATGAGAATTGCGTCAAGTTCACTCTGAGAACCCAGAGTTCTGACATGCTCGTTTATCCGCACCCGATCAACGCTTGCGTAGCGCGGGGATGAAAATTCAAGGTATTCACGCATCAAATACATGCCTGTCTCCAGGAGCCTAGTGTATCCTCGTTAGGTCTTCTACGATTTTCACGAGATCGTCCACCGTCGCGTCTTTTTTCATTCCGCTGCCGTCGTCGATCTGTAATAGAAGACAAGTTTGAAGAATATTTCATCGCTGTAAAGAAGTAAAATTGTTCTCCATTTTTAATTGGACTGACGACCCGTGAAGATATGGTCCTTTATTTTGGTTGGACCTAACTTACCTGGAGGCCCATGGCAACTTCGGCCATTTTATCGCGGCTCAGGTCGAGGAAGCTTTCGATTAGATCACCATCAACAAAGCCCTCGCAGGGTTCCATCTTCAAATCTGTGTTGAAGCTCCTCCAGAAGCTATGCTCTATTTTACCAACGCTTTTTATAACCGTCGTCAAACGATCTTCCAAATTGTGCAGAAAATCGTAGAAGCCTGATGGAATCTGAGTAACGAGACCGATGGCGCCGCCCACCGTTCCGAACAGGACGCAGCCCTGAGTCGGTGTGCTGGATTCTCCCAGGTGCTGCATGACCAGGGAACCGTGTCTAAAGACGTTCACCATATCGCCCAAGTGGAACTGTCCGACTTCCTGCATCTGCTGCCTCTCCTCCTCAGACGTAGCTGCACTGAAATTTCAATTGAAATAAGAATTTAGTGAGTCGTTCCTCTGTTTTACACCCTTGCTTTGAGATTCGCTCACCTGTCTTTCTGGCAGACGAACAAATTGAAGCAGTTCTCAGCTCCTAGGAAAGTGTCGTCGTCCAGTATCTCGATGCTTGTCATCCAGTTGGGACTGTAGTCTCTAGCTATCTCTTCAAAACTGCCTTCTAGCGTTTTGTACTGAAGCAATGTCAGCGAGCGCATTAGATCGCCGACCAGCACAAAGTCCCCTTTGGTCTTGAGGAAGAGTGCGATGATGTTGTTGAAGTGGCTGCACTCCAGTCTGAGCTCCTTCTCGGCGGTCCACTCGAACAATCTTACGGTGCTGTTGATGCTGGCCAACAACTTGCCGTTGAATTCAACCAGTGAGTAGCAAGCACCTTTTATCTCCTTCTCCGTGACCTGCGTCAGCTTGCCATCGTTCCAGTGGTACAACAGTATCCTTCCTGTCTTTGGCTCGGACTCGTCTGGATTGATGAAGGCGGTACCAACGACGAAGTACGACGTCGGGTCCTCACCGAGCTTCGTTGATATCAGTGACATTGCGTACTCGGTCGGCCTCAGCGTGTGAGCATGGAGAACTTCGAAAGTGTGTTGGTCGATTATCAGTAGATTATGGACCTCTATCTCCTGCCCAATGTCACTGGCCGTGTGTCCAGGCTTGTTGTGCGACGCTATGTGGCTGCTACTGGACGTTGACGCAACCTGTGTGGATGCGGACGATCTGACAATGCTGACACCGCTGCTCTCCTGCATGTCTACCCGCATCGTGATAACACCGAAAGTCTGCGAGGTCTCCTGGTACGCGATCCTTCTTGGTGACTCGCCGAGTGGCACCGTTCTTATGTGGAGCTTCTGGATTTCATCTATCGTACCGATTGTAACAGTGCTGTCCGTGGCCAGGGCTAGACTGTCTGGGTAAGCCTCGGCGTTGAGCGAACACATGTGGTTCACCTCCTTCAGGTTGACGTTGCTGAAGACTAGCTTGTGGTTCGAAGAATATATCACCGTGGGACGGTCAGAGCAGGCGAACACGTTAGTCGTCGAAAGGGATCTGAATGTCCTCAGGACCGTGGGCTGTGTGCCGAGGGTGACCTTCTTCTTGTCGGACAGAATACCGTTCTGTTTTTGAAGCGTAAAGTAGTACATGCTCCCGTCACCTAGCGCGCATAGCAGATAGGTGTTTCCCTCGAAGCAGGTCATCAGGATCGATCTGGGGATTATTTCCCCACCTAGGAACTCTTTGTTCATTTCCTCGAGGTCCGGCAGGGTGAGAATTCTCACCGATATGTCAGTCCACAGTCCGACAGCCACGATCTTAGCCTCTAAGTTTCCGTCCAGCGGGGAAATGTCCAGACAGGCAACCTCGTGCTGCAGAGCTACGGACCCTTTTGGGACGATCTGAGAGGACACTATTTCCATGTAAAACAAATCATTTCCAGTGGCGCAGAGGACCTGCGTACCATTGCACGCGACAACGCTGATGGTCCTGTTGTTCTCGGGCTTCCACTCGGACACAATGGGATTTGCGGTGTTGGAAATCAGCCTGGCGGAGGTCGGCGTTATCTGGATGAAAGTCTCGGCCGTCACATTGCCTGTGTGGAAGGTCTGTTCGTCGGAAACGAAGCCAGGAATCTCGGTCTCTTCCACCTCCTCGTCATTCAGTGTCAGTATCCGTGTCTGCCCGACAAATGAAAGCACCAAGGTATTGTCGCAACTGCTCCCCCCCATCTTCAGTGCCCACATGCCCTTTATGCCAGGCAGATCTATGCTAGCGTGCTCCTGAATACCAATTCCGTTCCTTATTATCCTCAGAGATCCCTCTTTGAAGGCACCCGAACATGTGACCATTTGTCCCTGGCCCTGCCGCTCCAGGTCTACGACAGCCATGTCGACGATTGGCGCTAAGTTGGTGAATATCTCTATCGGCACGCAGTAGGAGCCGTTCTCATCTGCCTTTGTGACCAGCTTGACGAGCTGTGAGTCACCTAGACGGCTGCCGATGAAAATGACACCATTGTCGAGGTAAGTGATGCACTCGGGGATGCTAATCTCACCTAGTACCTCGACTTTCAAGTCCTTGACAACCATTGTCCCGTCAGCCTTTTTCTCTTGCTCTAAGAACAGCATGAACAGATGCCCTGCCATGTCTCCTAGTAGATACCGAAGCCCCTGGTTGTCAACCTTGGTGTAGCACGTGATTGTACTCTGTTTTATTACCGGCGGAACTACCGCGACGTACGTTGTCCCGTCGTGGTAGAGGATGCTCTCCTGGCCGATTATGATCGCACCGCAAATGGGCGAGGGGACCGGAATCACCATCATAGCTTCTCGTTCGACGTTATCCTGTTTCCAGGGTATTTTTACGAACTCTTTGTCTCTCAGCGATATCTCGTGAGTTTTGACATGCCGCCCATTTATGTCCTGATAGATTAGAATCAACGTTGGGTTTGAGCAGCCGTGCAGAAAATTTACGTCCTGAACTTGCAGTTCCTCCATTCTGATCGAAGATGCCTTAAGCTCTGGGTTGTCCTTGTCCAGAGGTATTATCTTGAATAATCCATCATAGAGTCTCAGTCCTATTACTCGTGCCTTTGGGTCTATCACCGCCTTTATTCCTGTTTCTGAAGCCTTCCCAATTCTGTCCGCTACGTTCCCATGTGCCTTTGTTATTATCTCTATGTCTTCGCCTTCGCCTATGCATTCGAGTATCATGGCGTTGTATCGAGTTGTCAGGAGAAATAGCAAGTCCTTCTTCTCATGCTGTTGTTTTCGGGATAGAGAATAAAGAGAGCGGTAAGATCGGAGCTCTTATAGGGTGAAAGGAAATTATTTAAGTTACTTCTTCTGAAGTGTGGCTGATTGGATTTGTGGTTTCATCGATTGCATTGTATTATAGAAGGGTACAATTATCGTATTAATAGTAACAGCATCAACAGAGCAGATAGTGTTATTGCTTATGTTGACAATAAAGTTTAAACAAAAGTCGAGGTGATGGTGCACGGAGGAGAGGTCAGGAGACCGGTTGCAACTCTGAGGGATCATGTATCAATCATATTATGGCAAAATCAAATATAGTGCATAAAGCGGTTAAAATTACACAAATTACTGAACATTGTGCCATTTCAACTGCATTAAAATTAAATGTAACAAATGATATGAATGAAGTTAAAACAATGCTCAATTTTAATATACGCGCGCCTTTGGTATCCGTGATAGGGTCTACTATACTCGGTACTATGTTTTTATAGTGGAATGCAATAAATAAGTAAACGAGAAATGTATGAGAGAAGAGTTATATATGCTAAGGCAACGCGGTAATCAGCGTTGTTCATAACCTCACCGGCGGTCTGAAGAACTTGATTACGGCGATTTTTCCGTAGATCCCGACTTCCTTGAGGGGTCGCAGACCCTCGGGGGTGACGAGGTGGATCTCGAGCCGCATATTCTTTGCCAGAATGAGGTTGAGGTCGGTCGGAGATGTGAAGTTACCTGGGTGTTGAAGGGCAGCATGTTTATTACCTCAGTCGTTCGAAGAACGTTGAAAGTGAATGGGGTCAAGACAAATCGGCGTTGAATAAATGATACGAGTATATTTATTGTTCTCAAATCCAACACATAGTTCTATAATACTCACCGGTCACGCAAGCCGTTACCGCAGTTGGCTTTTGGGCCGTAACTACGTAGTGATGGGCCATTATTTTCATAATATTCTCTGTTAGTCTCTTGATTCCAGATTAAGAAAATCCTGCTATTTACCACAAGTTATTCACAGCTCGTGTCTTCGGCTAGTCCGATGATTCTCCCTGTGTTTTTCGCAACATAACATAACCAACCCTTGCGCGTTACACCGAGTTTGCCGTCTCTTCGACGCTTCTCGGAACCACCGCCAGATGCTGCAACTAACTTTTTAATTTATGGGTGTCTTTTATTTACCAACTTTCGGAAAGGAAAGGTTAACCATCAAATCTATTGATTGACCGATTCTTCAATGCTGACCCATCAGATGAGTTTTTTAGTTCTTTTATTTTCAAACTCTGACAAATAAAACTGCCATCAGCAATCATTTATCTATTTTGCGTTGCCGAGTTCGTGACTATTATAGCTCTGCTTTAGTCCTAGGGAATTTGTAGTTCGTCCAGATGAACTCCGTCTAATTTGGGAACGCAACCTGAAACAAATGCTACATATCTCGTAGGCCAACTGCTACCAACGTAATTTTTTTTTGCAGAGGAAACCACCAAACGCTTCGATCGGATTTTGGAACACATCGTTGTTCAGATGTTTCACCGGTTCCAACATTCGGCGTCAGTTACCGCTGCGGTTCGCGTGTTTGAATCCGACACAGTTCCGCGGCCAATATCGATGCGGAGCTGTCGATAGAGTCGCGAAACGATCGATCGACCCGCACCGACTTCCGGATGTCAGACCGCTGAGCCAGCGCAGAGTGTCGACCTGGTAGTTCGCGGCAGGTGCAGTGCAGTGTGTGCGTCTGTCAGTCGTGCGGCTCGTGGTGATAAAACAGTTAGTGCCCCTCGCCGCTGGCTGGTCCTTGACAACGCAGGAGGAGGATCTCTTCCCCGACAACATTCTGGAGACCGTCAACTTTACGATCGGCGATTCCGGTGAGTAAAACCCGACAGTATTCCTTCGCAAATGTACACTCACCGACAAGTAATTTTTCACGCGATGTTATCTATCCTGCCTACGAAGTGCGAGGTTCGAGTGGGCGGGGATGTCTCCGTGTGGTACCCCCCTCTCCACCCCCCCCCCCCCCCCCGCCGCCTTGCCCATTCCTTCTCCGCTATCGATTTTCCAGCTAACGAACTTGTGTCTGGCGATTTTATGCCGCGAGGCAAACAGTTCCCGTTGACTTAAATCACTTCTTATCTACCCGCAGAATCGCCTTTTTCCCCACAATGATAACAGGCCTTACGTCTCACATGCTGCATCTGTACGCGTGTTTTCTACTCAACTCGTCGTCGCGGTTTTATTGCTAGCCGGTAAAGCCGACGGCCGCTTTATCTCCTGTGTCTATATATATATATATATATATATATATATATATATATATATATATATATATATAATATATATAATATATCCATGCGTTTGTCATATCTGTGAAAAATTTGAAAACGCAAAAGAATGCGAGGTAAATGACGTGACGTCATTCGTCTTGTAGTTGATCTATAGACGGTTGTATTTCTCGCCTTTGAATAGAGACTGGGACAGAAGATTTTATGAGGTTGAAGTTAGTGACGTTACTTTAACGAT
The DNA here is from genome assembly GCF_021901495.1 of Neodiprion virginianus. Classification (NCBI taxonomy): domain Eukaryota; kingdom Metazoa; phylum Arthropoda; class Insecta; order Hymenoptera; family Diprionidae; genus Neodiprion; species Neodiprion virginianus. The sequence goes on from NC_060883.1 coordinate 1,294,933, forward strand.
GCATGTTCAGCAAAAATCGTTACTCGGACCCTTTAGGATTTTCTGAAATTCAGGCTAGTAAATAACAACAAAAAGAAAACATGTTGATATTTTGAAAAGTGAACTCCTTAAAAGTCGTTCTACAATTGTACAATAACGATTTTTTCCACGACGTTCCGTTACGTTAACGTTACTAACTTCAGTTTTCTGAAATAGTATGTTCAGACACTGTAAATGTGTCGTGTTAAATGAAGTTCGATGAATGTCGTCGTAAGAATTTTTTTCCAATCTTCTTTCGCAAGTTGAAGAAAAATCGCCTATCAATGCAAAGAAAAACCGAATTGAAACGGTAACGAAACGAGCCTGCACTCTGTACAAGATTTAATACAAGTACTGTTGACGATAAAATCACCACCCTTATTCCTCTTGAACTCCGTGTATAACACGAGTTTCGAGCCAATTTCCCCGGTTCATTCTTTCCTGAGCATCGTCGGCGTTTTTCTCGTTCCTGCTACTCTGAGTGTTTCTCTTATGTTCATTTCCCCGCGCTGCTCCTGTAACTCTTACACGTCCTCTCCCAAACACAACCAACCGTCCCTCTTTCCTCTTGGTAGTTATGAGTTTTTAACACGATTTCTTCACTTTCTTCCGTAGATATTTTTCTCTTCCTTTTCTCTCATACCAGAGTGATTCGTACGATTTCGAAAATTGCTCCCCGCGTTATTGTTGTTGTAATCTTACGTGGAAAATTAATTTTTCATGCATGAACATTATTAAATTGTTAAATTGTTTGAAATTTATGGATTTCTTTTTATTCATTGAAATTCTTGCTAATGTATTTCTATAAAAATTATTGAAAATCTTGGCTCCGTTTGCAAATTTTTGTACAGACGAGGATAGATTATCGGTTTTATTTGAGATTTCTACCGGTGTTCCGAATCACCTTTAATTCACTCACACCGCGTTTGTATTTATACATATACCGAATTCGGAATAAGAATCCCTCGTAATTAACCAATTAACGTACAATTCAGCGTTCGTAAATGCATTATGCATGTATTCGCGTAATTGCGCAAGGAGTTCTCGAGTTCAATTCGTAGCCAATTGTGCGATTGATTGACTGATCGATCGATCGATATCGCTTGTATTTCGTGTCTGTAGTATTAATTTACAATCCGTTCTATTCATATTATACCGCGGTCAAAGTGGTTGCTCGGTCAAAGCACGGATACTATAAATATAAATGATCATCGCATTAGCATGAATTGTCATACACCGTTTGTGTATATAATACACTCCGGTATATATGGGTATAGGTACAAAACGCTTTACCTACCGGCATTCTGTTCCGGGTTATGCGAATGCGTAATCCTTGAATCATTCTTCAAGCTTGTTTATCATCCTTTAATTTCATTCATCGAATGAAACAGTTGTTTTTTTTACTTTCCTCTTGTACAGAGTGAGAATATTACATTTGCCATTCTGAATAATCATATTCTCACTTATCTCATTTGAAACGACTACAATCACTAATGATAAAAACCGCAGAGTGTTTAAATAAAATTCACGGTATTTGTGTAATATTTATGTATGACTTGATAACGTTATTTCTATCGTTAAAAATACGTCCATTTCAATTTTTTTTATCACAAAATTCAGTCTACTTTTGAGTGCAAATTCGAGAATAACGGATCAAAATGTTCAATCAAATCAAAACTACAAACGTAACGATTCGCACGATTAAATATATTATTCATTAATAGTGCTGATCGTGGTAGTTATAAGTCTGATTATTCCTTACTTTTAAACAAAGGCGCATTGTCTTGGTTAATAATTAAAATTCACGCAGTTGTATGCATTTGAAAAAGGGTGAAACAAAATAATGACTTTTCCTAATTTTCAATTGTACGTATAACCGAAGCGTTTGAAATACTACGAAAAATCTATGTGACAAAATTGAATGACAAATATCGAGTTTTATCAACTTAAAGGAATACCTGTATATAAAAGTTCCTATAAAACATGGATAAATCGCTGAAAAGCAATAATAACTTGTGGTAGTACCCAATACATTATCATCGAATCTCGAATAATTCGTCTCGATGAAAAATAGGCATGTATATAAAAGCCTTGATCTCGCCTTTCCTTCCTCCCTTTCTCGCCCTTGCCCTTGATCTCGTTCAACCTTCCGACCCTCCACCCCCTCCTCTTCGGGCTGCCTGCCTGCGCTTTGAACAGCTACATACATATTATATACACACTACAGTTCATGACTCGCCGTCATAATAATTTAGGGGTAGCTGTATATAAATAACTAAACTGTAATGTAATTACGAGGGTATTATAATATATGCACACGGGTTGGGTGTAATCGCGAGGACCTGGGCCAACGGCGGTTCGCCACGCGATCACAGCAACTGAACCTTTAAATAAAATCAGTCGATTCCTCCCCTTGTTCCGCCGATTATATTCCTCCATTCGTCTTATTCTTCTCTTCTCCGTTCACCTCCGCCATGGGAATCACGACCCTGAATGTAGGTAAAGCCCCGCGGCTCGGTTACTACTCTTGACCTCGAAACCCTTCGTGCCATCATTCGCATGCAACCTTCGCTCTGGATCTAGATGTTTCAATTATAGGGAAATTCACAACCAGAGAGAGAGAGAGAGAGAGAGATTAATAATAACAACTCATACTTCTGATATCATTTTTCACAAGACGTCAGTTTATAATAACGATTGTTTTGCAAAATTCTACCATTTCAAATCAATGGTAATTTTGATGTAACTTTTTTTTCAAATTATTATCTCAAATTATCCGCTTCACAATTCGCGTTATGTTTTACTCGTCGTTTTTATTTATTTTTTTCTGCGATTTATTCATTTATTTATTTTCATTTTCTTTTAATACAATTTCATAGAGAATTCCCGCATCGAGTGTGATATTACTCATTTATTTATTCCCTTCAAGCATTTTTCGTGTATTGCATTTTGCAAATATACCTGTGTGTATAGACATTGTCGTTCTTACGTGTTATGTATTCGTTTACGTGTAACTATAAACTGCGATTCTTGTGGTATTGATCTAGCGGTCCCGGGGCATGAAGAGAGAGCAACCCGCCTCCCCTGGCGACCTCTGTCTCTCCCTGTCTCTCTCTCTCTCTCTCTCTCTCCCTCTCCCCCCTCTTGTTTTCCCACCTCCAGAATTACACCTCGTGTGTTTGTTAATGCAGGTATAGCGTAATTAGCCATTTTTGCATATTTTATTCAAAGTCACACTCTCTGTGTGTACATAATATATCGTTGTTATCTTTTTTTCGTCTCAACTGTCTCTCGACTTCTCTTGTACGTACATGTATATTTTCACGTATATGCGGTACGTGATTTTGTATTATATATATATATATGTGTGTGTGTGTGTGACGCAATATTGCTCAGGATTGTAACCCAGAGTCAATAGAACTATGTACAAGAGAGATAAAATTAGAAACTCAAAAACAAATTAGAAAAAAAATACGCATAGATCGATTAGGACTCGTGAATGTCGTTTCGTGCTTCTGCAGCAGCTTTGCACATGTATAACTAATCTATACGTATATATATATACATCGTCACACATGCGCCATACTGACTGACTGACCCACTTCTTCTTTGCCGCGGTTATTCCGATTTTCACGGTGTGGTTGGACAGCGTGGAAAAGCTTATCGGACAGAGTGCTCGTTATAATTATTTTTTATTTCCGATACACATAAATATATACATATAAGAAAGTAATTAAAATAATATCACAGTAACGCAAAAGGCATGAAATCATGTGATTTTTTTATTCTCTCTGTTGCAGCTGTATTATTGTCTTGAACAATTTGACCGAGGGTCGTTAATTCTGTGATATCAATCGCGGATCGTTTGATTATCCAAACGCCGGAGTAGAAGAAACGTAGGAGAGGATAAACACATCCTGCGAGTACCGGAAGGTGGATAAAACTTGGGGAGCAATTAACGTCCCCCCAAAAATTGATTAACGAGGAAATCAAAAAAAAAAAAAAAAACCGAAGATGCCTGCATCAACGACAGCAGCCACCGCTGCAGGAGCTGAGGGTGGCGGTCCTCCGCGTACTGAACTTCAGGAGCTCCAGTTGAAGGCGGGTCAGACGACTGATGAGGTGAGTCGAGACGAATGGAAAATTTTACATGATATTTGGAATATTGAAAAGTCGTTGCAAATATTACCCGATGAAATCGTCAGATTATTATTGGCAAACTTTGAAGAACGTCGGAAAATTTTATTCCGCGTGTTGGAATAAAATTGCTGGGAAAACTGCGAGAAAATTGATCAAACTCTGTGGGTAATAATTGAAATGTTTGAGAAGATTGCAATGTTGTTGACAATATTTCTTGAAAAATAGGTACTGTCGTCGGTAAGTCGGTATCATCGTCGGTAAGTGTAACGGTATTACCGACGGAAGGTATGGCGCAAGTGAATTCTCGTTGTTATCAACTTTGCATTGAATTCGTTATTATTATTATTATTAATATTTTTTTTTTTTTTTCACAAGCTGATTGTAATTTAACCATCGATTTCGAATGTGCGACGCGATAAAATTTTCACATTTTTTCTCAATCGTGTCGAACTTCTGTGCGATCTCCAAAGTCGATTTCAGTTATAATGTGCAGAGAGTGAAAAAAAAGGTTCAACTTGACTAACATTAGCATATTTTGTAAATACGCAAGGTACCATGTGAAATATTCATTTTAATCTGGATATTCATATTTTGTTACGAAAAAAAGTTGAAATGCACATGTTTCGTTGACATGTAGTACAGAAATGCTGAAAATTTAGCGCAATATTTTTATTGTTGTTCGTATTTTTTGCCAAAGCATTGAACGGAAAACTCATTTGACCCGTGTCGATGATTCTCTTCGTTACACTCGACTCCATACCGTTGCAAAGAACGCGAATAAAAACTCAAAAAAGTGTATGTTTCATTCGTAGGAATGAAAGAAAAAAAAAATTTTTACAGAGGTATTTATTCATCTCGTTATACGTAAAGTGGAAAAGATGATTTGATATTTCTTCCACAAGCGCGGCGGAGGCTGATTCCATGGTTAGGTAGGTGAGGTCTGACTTGTGAAATTTCATCCTTGGATTTCAATATTCAGGTCACGATTTAATGTAGGTACCCTGCGTCACTGCATCCCTACTAACACTCTCGTCGTTGCTATTATCTGGCATCGACAAACGGAATAAGAGAAAAATCATTACGGGCATGTCAGAGAGATGGACAAATGGTACTTTCCTTCATATCACATCACATCGACTCTCAATATTTCCCCGTTTTATAGCACATCCCATTGTAGTCGTAATTGTCCCATCCCTCTTTCCGTTTCTACTCCGCTCTTTTTTCGTTGTACGGTCATCGTTGATCAAAAGGCTGAAACGAAGAAGAGAAAACCTGAAATATCGTAGACAGAAAAAAGTGCCAACTCGCGTGCAGACTCGTGGCGTCTCTCAAACCCTACAAAGTAACAACGTCGTGAGTTCGTTTCGGATACAGAGTGAACATTATATTTGGACGAGCCGCCACTCGCTCGGCTCCGCCTCGCTTCCTCCATTAGGGACCTAAACTTGGTTATTCCAATTTTTGACAGTCATCGAGGTTTCATTCATTAGGTCTAGCGATGAAGTAAGGTCGTCACGAAGGTTATGCTACGAGAGCAGAATTAAGCTGCAGAGGGGGGAGGAGGAGGAGGAGGAAGAGGGCAAGAGGGAGTAGTCGAGGTACTTACGGAGTCTGTAATCCTCCTCCAATCCTCGAGTTTCACAGTGTCAGTCGGAAGTGCCCACCCACTCAGACACTTGACGCTATTATTCATCAAGCCCACCTTTTTTCCTTTCATCAAATCTTCCAATCCGCGCACACCCTCAATCTCGACGATCACATCCTAGCTGTTCTCATTTACCCGCCGTGATATTCTCCACTCTTATTTCATTTCTTGGTTAGATTCACGGTTCGGAACAAGGCTCGCGTGTCTTAAATGATGCGCAGTGATATTTATTGCAAAGAAGCTCGAAAGGCGGATTCCACGTAACGAGAGAGTTTCCGAGTCAGCACAGCTGGCTGTCGTTTGTCAAGGGTGAATTTTCGGTAAAAATGAGAGCAGTGAAGGTTTAGCTAGGTCGTTTAAAACGTTCGGGTTAACCACTCGTCGAGTCGCAAAAAAGCTGAACCTCCGCGAGATGTATCTTCTCTCTGCCAGCTACTCTCGGTGCAAAAAAGAACCTTATACCTAAACCACTCGAAAACTTACGATTTGTCAAATTCAAGTCGCTGTTTAAATTCGGCTCCCGATGTCTTCGCTGTTTTGTTGCCAAAAAGTATCTCGAAGCGAGTTCAAGAGCGTCTATTCAATACAATTCTATACATAGTAGACTCGCAGTTTCCAGATCTCAAGTAGTCTCCGGTGTCGCTTGAATTGCCATCATCATTACCGTCATCGTTGTTATCACGATCATGATCCCGTGTTATCGACTTTCCGTATACGTTCCCACCGTCGAGTGTAAACGACCACCGCGATATCTTTATCGGGTCTTTATCACACCTTGTGGTGTATTGCTTTATCGTTCGTGTCGTCGTCGTCGTCGTCATTCGGCTACTCGAACCCCTTGCCTTTCCCCCCTCACATGGAAAATATCGGTATACAAAGTACACGCATATTATACACGAACATGACTTTGCGTGTATTTTACGGTTGCGTCGTCACGTCGTCACGTCGTCAGCGCCGCTCGACGCAACCAGCGACCATCCCTTCAATTTAGATGATCCCGCGTGGGTTGCATCAATTACTTGGATACCGTCTCCTACCACTATCGCTGTTGCATCATCCATCCTTTACTCTGTATAAACCTACCCGACATACGCACGTAGGTTTAATGCCCATTCTCCTCTTACGTCAGCCGACACTTGAACTAACACGCGTCAAAACCCTGCCTAAGCGTCATTGGTTTCCTTTGCTCTAGCTGCTAACATACCTCGGATACCGTAATTCTTCTTTCTTTCAGCTTCTCTGTGTTTCTGGAAATTATTTATTATCGAGAGACACGCACTCGTTGGGGTATATTAAAATTGTACGTCAGGTCAGGAAGAATTGGGAATTAGAAACTCTCCTCTTTTACGCAAGTTCGAACGGCAGCTGCAAGAATGTAACGATTTATGACGATGAGAATTGCCAGCTCCCCAAGCTTTTCGTTATAATTTCACCAAATTTCAATTTCCACTTGACCTCGTTAAGTGTCGCTTTTAACCATCTGGTTTCGTTATTCCCAGTGATAGAGTTTCCCCAGCGTTGTGGAAAACGAAGAATCGCGTGGAAGGTATTGTGGGGTTTACGAGGGGACAAAGATGACCTTAGAATCTCGTTACCGTTTTGTTTTTTATTTTTATTTTTTTTACCACACTCCGATATCGAAGAGTAATCAAACTTCCATCATCGACAGCTGCTTTTTCTGGTTCCAACTCGGTTCTCCCCTATCTATACGAAATCGAATACATACGAAACCCCCGGAGACACACCTGGAGAACGAACGACCGCCGGGTGAGAACCGAAACCCCATCACAAATTTACTTCTCGGTTCTTTCATCCATTATTGTTGTTGCTATCTCTCTTTTTCTTCATACGCCTTTCGATTGACAAACAACAACAACAACAACAACGAAATATAACCAACTACCCAGAGTGAAACCCGAATTAAACCGTAACGACATTCAACGGTATAATACATTGCTCGAGGATCAGGGTCCATAAAATAATAATACGAGTAGTCCCTTGTCTCCTCTTTTAACATCGCACCCCAGTGATCCTACGAGTTTACGAAACCACAGAGATAACATATACTCAAACGTTCCAAGCGGTTTGACCAAATCCTTTGGCTTTCCTTTCTATCCTTTGTTTTTCTCCTCCTCTATTGTTTTTCTTCATTTCTCTTTCATTCTCTTTCCGTACTCGAGAACCTCCTATCGCCCACTCTGGGACGACTGGTTTCAGTTCGTGTTGTCTCACCTGTTCCAAAATTGTACGAACGCACGTTTCATCAACTTCGCGTTAACGCTGATACTGTTTGCGCACCAGCACCTACGCAACAACGAGCCATGATTGATGAATATTCGACAACCTAGATAGCCGCCAGCTACCCAGTCCAACGACTCCCTTGGTCATTCCTCGAGCTTGGTAGTAGGCAGGCGGTAAAGCGCCCTGCTGTGGCGATATGGGTTTGTTTGATTGGATCGCGTGCAGGCAGGGCAACCGAGTAATGAAAAGGCACGCGATCCGGTTCGCACATGCTTTACGCTAACCCCCAACAATGGTCAATAAAATAGCCTTTCTAACCCTCTCGAACCGTCGTTGGACTTGAAAGAGAGAATTTTCCGCATTTTTATACGATACTTTTTTAAATTGGTACTGTTTTCGTCTCGACGGATGCCGTTTGAGATTTTTCCCGTCTCGGCTTTGCCGCCGTTAACCTTCAATTCCATTTGCAGCGATAGCCTCACTAGTTTCGTTGGATCGAGTATCAACTTAGTGTATCGAATGTAGATCGTAATTACACCGTTGTATAAGTTTTTCTGATACTCGCGAGTCACTCAGGTTTCTCTCTCTCTCTCTGAATTACTCGCCTCGTGCATACTCTGATGTATAATTGTTATTTTTTTTTTTTTTTTATCGCTACGGAAAAAAACAACATCGAACGAACGAACTCTGCGGTAGTCTGTGGCTGTTTTTTTTCGGTCTTTTTCACAAAACCGAGAGTCGAGGGTTGTTGAAGGAGGCTTGAAAGGCTTAAGGATATTTTCCGTACGCAAATATATGCTACGGGTTGGGACACTTTCTAGGGGTAGGGGGAAGGTTAAATTCGAGCGATTTTGACCCTCACGGGCAAATAACAGAGACACGCCTCACCCTCCGCCCCATCTTCCTACTACCATTTTGAGAAACCCCCAGGTGAAATACACACAGAACGATCTCAGGCTTTTATTCTTTATCCCTTCGTTTTACAACGTGGAGGGAGAAAAATCCATTTCGGACCCGTCCTATTCTTTGACCATTTTCCACCTAAAAACTTGTGCCTGAAAATCTGTCGAAGCGATTGATTGAATAAAAGAGCTGTAGAAAGACGCACTGAGAGGTGTATTTACTATTTACCCTCTACTTAGCTTAGATTCAATGTTACGAAAGAAAATTTTCTCGCTTTAAGATATGTCAAAAACATGAGATCCATGTGAAGCGAAATACAAAACTTGGTGGCACACAATTTACCGTTCTTTTCCCTCGGGGCTGATACTGATGCTTCTGCTGCTCCGAATTCTGTCTCCATGCGATTTGTACATGATATAGTTTCGTACGTATGTATACCTACGTCTGCCCATGTATAGTATATACGTTGTACGTTGTATGTACTACTCTGGTTCAGCGCCAGAATGCGGGGTTTGAAAAGGTTATAGGTACGTATGTTATATATACGAACGACTCCAGTAGGTATTCTCGACGTCTGCTAATGTCATGGGGTTACCGTGTCATTTGACGACGGGGTGTAGAGATCGGTCGCTGGGTGTGAGAAAATTTATCTCTCTCATTTCTCTGGCGTGAGAGAAACGCCCTTTTTTTATTCCACACATTTTACACCGTACTTCCACTGTCCGATTTCCGCTAATTTTTACCTTCCTCGGTACCATGGAAAAACCTATCGTGTGAAGAATCAATAGATAATTAGGAAGTGTGGGGTAGAAAGAAAACTCTCAAGGTTCTAACAAAGGTATAATGGTGGCGGTAACCCCCATAGACTTAACGAGAGAAGTATCGTTCATTGTGTACCGTTTCGTTAGTTTTCCTTCAGAGTTAAATTATAGCTGAGGATGCTTCGGGGGGTTGGTTGGGCGCGGGGGGGAGAACGTGACTGCCATACCTTTCCACTGTTTTTGGGGGGGGGGGGGGGGAGTAGTTGGATTATTGGCCCCTTTGGGTCAGGTGAAAGGTCAAAGGGTCAGAGAGGTCTTGACGATGCCTGTCCGCCGGTGTCTCTCTAAAGTAATTAACGGAATCGGAAACTCGAAAGAAAAAATACTGTACTGCTTCATCTGCATGTTCTGTTGTATAGTATCGTCCTATCGATCGATCCAATGTCTCTTTCTATACGTATATAATAACAGACAGAGGTGCGCGGAGAAATGCTCAATAAGTATTTTCCACCTCCGTGAACGAGATTAATATGTATGAATTGTGGAGGAATAATAGTTTGTCCGAAGGGAAGTCTGACAATTCAACAGAAAAGAAATTTTCGATCCTCTCTCGTTTCCTCTGATTGTTAGCAATTCTTGGTAGTATGACTATCAGAGTTTTCCTTAACCACGCCAACTCTTCTACAGTAATATACTCTACCGTGGAGGTAAACTGATAGAATCTAACTACTTCTGACTTTCTTGTTCTTTATCTTCCCGCATTGTCAGCAGCATTGAATGACCGTGAAAAGTTTCCAAGATGATGATAGTCAATTGAAGTTTGTTCGAAGAGTAGAAGTTTGTTACAATCTTCCGAGGAAGTAATTTCGTCTTAGCACTCCTCTCTCTCTCTCTCTCTCTCTCTCTCTCTCTCTGCCTCTCTCTCTCTCTCTCGCTCTCTCCGTCTCTCTTGTTCAGCTATTCTTCACCGGTTCTTATTCTTCGGCATCCATCTCCATTATTTTCTGCTGGCTGACACGTGTACGTGGATTTGTCCTACAAAAGGTTATGCGGGAGTTCGTCAACCATCGGTGACTTTGCGTTTCACTGATATAGAGAGAAGCCGTAGGTTACGTCAGGAGGTTTCTATTTACGGGAGTGCGGGAAGGAACGAACGTAGGCAGGGAGGAAGGCTTGTCATTCAATGGGGTGGAAATAGCCTGCGGTGTGTACCCATCCACTATGCTGTTCGCGAAATATACACACTTGACTCGAGAATCGATTTCATCGTGTGCTTCTTTTCGTAACCCCCTTTCGAACACACTGTTCGCACAATTCTCCTCAAACCCGACTTGTTCGTTGCGTGCCAATTAACTTTTTTCTCCCCACGAGTTTTACTCCAGTTGTTGCCACGACACGACGACACCTTCGCTTTCTCCAAACTCTCCGACAATCTACGAACTAACTTTGTCTTGAACCAGCTTAAGAGTTCAGTTATGCTTCTCGTGTCCAGAAGAACATGAACAAAAAGAGAAGGGTAAAAGTTGGAGGAAACGTTCGTGTCGGCGGGTGGAGCTTTACTCACAATCAGAAGCTATTGCACAGGGAAACGAAATTCTAGAAAACTCGTGACTCTAGAATCAGTAAGCGTAAATGTTCCCTCGACGTCGTTGTGGAAAATTTTCATCCCCTCGACTTGGCTCCTTTCTATTCGGTATAAGACACGCGTCATGGGCGTGTCTCTTATACCACTCGATGTTTGGATGCCAATTCCGTATTTGCTAGATCGTAAATTATCATCGCTTCAATAGCGTCTCTTCTTGCCAATTGCAAGCAGACGACTCGGATAAAATCGAGGAAGATCCAACGTGTGCTGGATTTCGCTGATCGCTTGGAAAAGAAGGCTTTTTTATTTTCCGAGTTTATTTTATCCTCGTCATGAAATTCAAGGCGCGCAGTAATTAACAACGCAGTTGTTATGCGCAATGGCGGAATAACACTGGAAAGAATCACCACCACCACCCCACGGTTGACTCGTTACCACGGGCAACCCGCTGTTGCGCGCCAAACAACGTCACTCTTCACTCCTTCGCCTTTTATACCGAGACTCGCCGAAGCCGCCCGAATCCTCGACTCTTGTCTCTGGGATACTAGGCGGTGAACGGACTCGCGGCACCTTCATTCATCCATTGATAGTTACCCCGACATCAAGTCGTCACCTTCCTCCGTAGAGGTACCTGTAGCTGTAACCATCCGGGAGAAGCCAAAAGGCAAACGGGCACGGTATGGAACAGTAGTGAGAGAAACGTTGCACCGAATACACGGTAGTTTTAACTCGAAACTTGTTGATTCGTTCGATATTTAGTTTACGGATGGAACGGCGGAAGTGATCGTGGGTTGTTCAGGGATCCTCGTGCAAGAGGATACAGAATTACAGGATTACGATTTATAGACACTCTTAGAAGGTTTTCATTTTGTGGACATTAGAAGGAGAAGCGGAAGGTCCTAAAGAGTGCGGAGCAAAGAGAGAGAGAGAGAGAGAGACGTCATGGAGTGGGTTTAATCGCGATGGTCGATATATCTGATATTGATTTTCGCATTCGATGAACCGAAGCTCAGTGGAGATACCGAGAATTCTATATTCCACAACTCTGCGGACCACTTTCAACTCCAACGACAGAGTTATTATCACTTGACGCGATCATTACGGTGATGATGAATCCAAGAATCTAGGTGAGAAGCTGGCTGAGCGTCGAGGAGGAGGAGGAGGAGATCTGATAATTATGCAGTCCTTCGCGCCGGCTTGTCAATCGGATTCGCACCATCAGCTGGATAAGCCCTGATGAGTTCGCGACACACCGATACATCGAGTCGCCTACGAAAGACACAGTCGACAACTGACGTAACGCAATTATGCCCGTCGTCATTTTGGTCCGATGGATCAGCGCTGTACGGTCATTGTTGGAAGAAGGAGAAATCGTGACTGTTGAGCAAGTCGATGAGAGATACGTTGATCGATAGTGTGGGCGGAGAAAAGCGAACTGACGTATAACGAAGATAACCAGGAAGAGGAAAATAGACTCGAAGACCATAGTCATTCATCGATATGAGGATCAAATGGTCTTCCACACCAGACTAAGAAGACGACGATGACGAAGTACAGTGTCAGTTGGTGACGTGCGACTTTTGAACTCTACCTACCCAGTAATTTTGAATTCCGAATCTATACTCGTACAACACCGTAGAACACCGTCGACATCATGAAGGAGGGAATAAACACCGAAAAAGTCGTGACGGTGGACCGTGGCGGGGGTCTTTCTCATCTCCTTCAAGTAAAGCCTTTAGAGGTACGCCAAAAGTAACCGGGAAATTTCCGCTCGCCACTACCAAGAACTACAAACCAATGCGCTTGCAATTTGAAACCTCGGGATGAATTGCTTTATGCAAAGGCGTCTTACGCGTAGCAGTTTTTTCTATTCAATTTTCCTTCGTTCTCTCCGCTCGACGTGCTTTCTTTATACGGTGAAGCCGCCATTTCACGATCCAATGAATGTTAGATGCCTCCGCCCAGTCGTACCAGCAGTAGGCTGGTTGGCTGTCCGGGTGCATGTGGCTTCTATATTCCAGCGAATGTCTCGCCCACGGGAACCCCATTCCATATATCCCCTTCCATTTTTCATCCTTTTTCCTTTCTTGTCTATGGTCAGCGCGCTATAGTCGCCGTCACTTTCCTCCCCGAGTCCCTCTGTGCCGAGGCTGGAGTAAGGAAGAGAAACTCCGGGTTTTAAAGTGCCTACGTGAGACTGCTTCCCGACTACTCTTCTTTTTATTTCTCTTATCATCCCACGTATCCTCCTTCCACAATTCCCCCGGACCATTTTCTTCCCTCCCTTGTCTCAGCTCTCCTAATCTTTTCAATCCACCTTTATTCAACATTTTCTTCAGCCGCGTGCAGGGTATATTATGAAACGAGAATTTCGAAGAGATTGAACTTGGTAACGTTATCGTAACGAAACATTGGCGAAAAAATTTCACCAGTTTCTCAATGTTACAATGATTTTGAAAAAAGAAAGATTCTGAAGTATGAGTGTGTTTTATTTTATTCCCGTTTACTGAATTTCAAACAATTCCAAAATCCCGAGATAACTGTTTTTCCTCACCATGAACCGTTACGATAACGTTACTAACTTCGATACGATGAATTTCGAGAGTAATCTTAAGCTAACCCAAAGTTAGGTATCAGTTTTCCCAGATCGATACCTTTCCGAAAAATTCCGTCCGTATTTATTATTATTATTATTCCAACGACGGAAAATATTCCGCAGCCTACTCGCCAAACGAGTCAATTAATTTTCATACTTTCTGCAAGTTACTTACATTGTTGAGGAGTAGGCTTTCCTTTTCCCGATACCTCGATGCTCTCCTCTCGTACATTCATACATATACAATATACATACATACATATGTATGTACAATGTAACGGGCACGATGCCTGGGGGTATAAAAAGCTCTCCTCTCCTCTCCATTTCCCGGCGACCTTTTACTCCTGAAGGATATATACATACTACACGCCCACGTTTTCCAATTTCTCCTTAAATCCTCTCTCCGCGTCGGCCATATTTATTCGTATCAGGCGTATTATGAGTAGGTATACCCACCCTTTACACGTTGTATTATCCCTACTTCTCACCTGTCGTATTTTCATTATTAATGCAAGCCTGCAAGTTTCAGTCTATGATGACGATCCGGTCGAGTTTATTATACGCAACCGACGATATCTCTGGATGTTTTTTTCCTCACTTTCATTCCAAGTTTCAGGTTGGATCGTACTTTGGATAGTTTTCAACACCGTATGATCGCGAAACCTATTCAGTAATTCAACATTTATCTCTCTCCAAGAGTTTTTTGTTTCTTTCTATTTTTGTTACTCGTATAAAATTTATAAAATTCGTGTCGTTTCCTTCTCGCATTATTTTTACTACAAAGTTTCAATTTGTATATGTTAAAATTTTTTTTTCTCGTATTTTTCCTTTTATCATTACTTTCCTTGCATATATAATATTCATATATAGTAATACAATAGAAAAATTGATAAGTCAAGTTCCGTTTTTTCGTCTCTTTTCGTCGCGTGTTTCAGGCGATTACGATAAAAGTCGTTATTGTATCGGGTATACATGTGAGGGTCATTCCTTCACATGCCAGATCGACCTTTATCATTAATATTGTTTCTTATACGTATTGCTGCTGTGGAAAGAAAATCTGAAAAGAACAATGCAAAAAACATAAATGTAAAGTAACGTGTAAAGTTGCATGATTAAAATTGTTTTCTCATTTCTCTTTACAGTCACTGGAGAGTACGCGACGTATGCTGGCGCTATGCGAAGAGGTAAGTGTGTCTCTTTCTTTATTCCATTCTTTCTTTCTTCCGTCTTATTCTAATTCTACAATCAATTCTAATCCCATGTTATACTAATTCTATTCTACGATTGAAATTTTCTCACGGGCAATATAAGCCAATATGTCACACAAGCACTGTATAACATAGAATTATAACATAATTATATGTAACTTGTTACCATCGTCCCCTTGCGATGATTAATTTTCATTCAAATGTCGTCCATCACTACAGGTGAGATTATCAAAGAAAAGGATAAAAAAAAAAAAAAAGAAATAGTCTCTAATAACCGAAACCAACCGAACTATTACAGTAATCGCGAAATGATAATAATAACAATCACAATGACGATAAGAATAAATTTTTTTTTTAAATTTGATGGGTGTACGTATATGTGTATGTATTTAATTATTTTCGTACAGACGATCATTGTTGTTCTTGTTGTTATTGCGTGAAAATTAAGAGTTATTGCCAGGGGACGGATGTGCCTGACGATGATAACAATGACTCGAGTGTTGACAAGTTATATAGTTAAAAAATGAAAAAAAAAAAAAAAAACGATAAAACAAAATTATTCAAACGGTTAAAATTTAAAGTGGGAAAATAAAAGTGCGAAAAATCATTACTATACGTAGGAAATTGATGTACGGTGTGTCGCGTCGTGATAAATGGAAAAATTATTTTTCCACTGAATAATATTAAACAATAATATTATATTACATTATATATTATGTGTTTATGTTAAATGTTTGTGTATAAATTAGTCATTTGGAACGTGAGTCTTCTAGGTCGTCTTCTACTGCCTGCGCACTCTTCCTCGTATATATTATACATATATATTGCGTGTATACATATACGCACACACACGCAAATATCTGCTATTGATACACGTGTGTGCATACATATGTGTGTGTGTGTGTGTGTGCGTATGTATACCACTGTCGTCTACTTCTTCTTCTACAAAACCATAACTACTATTGCTGCTACTACTAACAACTACCGTTACTACTTCTACTACTTCTACTACTAAAGCTGATGCACTATTATTATTATTACTACTACTACTACTACCGCTAATACTATTACGTAAATTTTTATGGCACACGTTACGTAATAATCCTCGTCCAAATGTATATATATATATATATATTTTTATTTTATATTTTTTTCTTCCACCCCTTTTCATGGAACTGCTAATTTACGACAGCGAAGTTTTGCATTATATGCGTGTCCCCCCTGTCGAATATCACTGCATATACAATTATGCAGATGATGAGACGCGATTGGATGCGATGATTATTATTATACCTATCTTATATATTATAATTACACGTGGATTCCGAACAATAACTATATAATAATATCTATATATGTATATATAATATAAAAAATCCACTTCGTCACCCTTTTCGTCATTTTCCGCCCTCGTTCGAAATGTTATTATTATTATTTTTTTTTTTCACTCTTTTTTTCTGTTTTCCACGCATAACACATTAAAATTTTGATTTCTTTCGTTTTTGTTTCTCATATTTGACGTCGATGATATATGTATCTATAGGTATGACAATATCATATTTCTTGACGCACGGTTGTAACTTTATAATTTATCCTTTTTTCCAAAATCGATCGCGTGAGTCAACTTGAGATAAACGAAATATCGTTTTTTTTTTTTCCTTTCTTTATCTCGAAAACTGTTACGTGACTGAGCAAAAAATGTGGAACTGTTAAAATCCGGTAACATTTTACGGCATGATATTATACACTCGATGGTTATCCGACTCGTTCTTGGATGTTTTCTTTTTTTTTTTCTCTCTTTCTTATCCATCTTTTTAGATTTTATCCATTTATTTTCTTCTTTCTTCGCATCACAAACGCGATAGAAGTCAAACATGTAACGAAACATTACTCGATTCGCCATCCGCGGAGGATTCGGTTTGCCTTCAACACGACGAATTAAAATTTCGGAAATAAAATGAAACTGCAAATGAGAAAAAAAAAAAAAAAAAAAAGTAAAAGAAGAATCCAGCATATAAAAAAAAAAAAACAGTATAATAATACCATTCACCTAAACATATTATACTTATTATATATATCATATTATAGTTTTGAATATAAAAAGAAAAAAGAAAATCCCCTCCCCCCTTTCCCCCCTCTTTCCCAGTCGTAATCTCAAAACTGTCTATATATCTATGTATCCATCTATCCATCTACCTGTCTATCTGTTTGAATGTTATGCGTTGTATCACGTGTGTGTATATACATATACATATACATACATATATTTGTATAAACATATTTTATACATTCGCATGCGTATATATGTAATAACAATGACTGTTTTCTTTTTTTCCCCCATAAACATTTCTTACGCATTGCATATTCATTTATAAAATGTATATGTATATATATATATATATATATATACACACACGCATGCACGTACATACACACACCCAAATATATATATATACAGACGGTGGTGCAAATTGTAATGAGATAAACAAAAAAACAATAATAATGCTATGGGGCTGATGCTGATGCTGATGGTGATGACATGCTGCTGAGATGTTAGTGGCTGAACTGTCGCATCTCTCTCTCTCTCTCTCTCTATCTCTCTTTCTCTCTCTTTCTCCCCCCCACCCCTCTCCTCACGAACCTTCTCGTTTATACATATAGTACAATATACCACATGTGTACACCCGATAGAAACACCCTTTGTCGCTGTTAATATTATAAAATAAAAGAAAAGAAAAGAAAAAAAGAAAAGAAAAGAAAAGAAAAGAAAATAATCAAGGTAAAGAGAAAACAATTAAAAAAAAAAAAACAGGAATGGATAAAGATGAAAACCAGTGCTGTTTCTCATTATCTTTAACATTATCAATTGTTGCACAACTTCGAAACCATTATATAATAATAGGTATATATAAAATATTGACACATAGATATATGCATATATATATATATATATATACACACATACAGTATAGTATATTATAATGTGATTTATCGGTATCGTTTACAGGTGTTTGGAATATATGAATATTACTGTATACGTATCAGTGATACGAACGATTGTTGGCAAAGCGTTGAAAATTCAATCCCCCCCCCCCCCCCTTTTTTTTTCTTAATCGTCAAAACTATATTTTCCTACAATTTTCGTCTTTGTGCATAAATATTCGTTATCTTTTCCAATATACGTGTACATATTTTTTCTTCTAAATGAAGAAAAAAAAAAAAAAACTAGTACAAGGTTAGAACCGAAAGATAAAATCATTAATTGCCGTCGTTTCTTTAATGAAATAATCGCGTATATAATATACATATACATATATGCATGTACATATGAATACCTATATATATATATATATATATACCTGTAATCGTATCGTTACACTCTTCTTGTAAAATATTTAACGGTCATCGTAATTGTCATTATCATTATCATTATTATTATCACATGCAACGCCATGCTCGTGTCACACGCTGCACCAACGTGCTGCTACTAAGTGTCCGTGTATTAATAATACAAAATGTCTTGTGTGTTTTAATTTCTTTTTTTTTTTTTCTATCTTTGGGGTTTACCAATTTTTTTTCGTTTCCACTCTCGTACGTATAATTCTATAGATTTCGTTTGCGTTGCGTTGCAGGTGACTGTGAATAAATTAATCAAAGATCAAAAGAGTGTGAAACTTTTCTTTTCTTTTCTATTTTTTTTTTTCTCCTATCATCTTAAATTCAAAATCTATAATTAAAATACTGATAAAAGTTATTTCTAAATAATGAAACGAATAAAATTGAAGAAAGGTTATAATCGAACGAAAATGAAAATAGGAAAGGAAATCTACAATATCGTAATATATTATCTATTTATTTATCATACTTGTATGCTGTTATAATTATATATATTATATTAATTATACTGGGTGACGTCATTTGTGTTATACATATACAGACACATACATGTACATAATGCATTTATAACAATAATGGATATTACACGATTCGAAGCGTTGTGCACAATGGTTTTTTTTATTTTTTCATTTTCTTTTTCTTCAAAGGAAAACAAAAATACGAAAACAACAGTTTTAAAAAATGTCCACCATTTACCACATATAAATACGAAAGTTATTATTATTATATACAACCGTGATATTGTGAAAAGAAGCGAACGTGAGTAAAAAAAAAAACAAAAAAAAAACACACATCAATCGGTACAAATTTTTAAACATCATTCGATAAAATATTACATACCGTACATATCATGCCTACAGTACGTAAATAATTTCATTTTTCATAAACAACACGAAGAACACGATATTTTATAAATAATATTCACAATTGATACGTTGTACATGTATTATTATTATACTTAACAACGTCGGTACCTTCTTCGTAAACGACGCGACGCTACGCGACGAATCGTCTTGTATGGGTTGAAATTTTTTTTTTTAATAACCCGATCTAAAGTGAAGAAAGAAAAAAAAAAAATGAAACGAACACAGCGAGATAAATGTATGAATATAAAAATGTGAAGCGAAATATTGAGGGACCCTTTAATCTTTAATTATTGTGTAAGAAAAAATGCGTCGCTCTCGTCGACGAAGGGGGCCCGTAATTATAATATTATTATTATCATCGTTATTGTTTATTATTATTGTTTGTTATTATTATTGTTATTGTTATCGTTATAATTATTATTATTATAATTATTATTCTCGTCGGGTTTTTAACGCTGCTGTGCTGGCTGACATATTATGGGGCTCTCGGTGTTTGTCATGCCATGTGTTTGCGTATGTTTGTGTCTGTCTGTGTCGTGCTACTAACCCTCACCTATATATCGTATGCATATAATACAATCTTACATAACATGTGTATGAAATACATACGTACAGGTGTGTGCAAACATCGTCGTGCGTATAAATTAATATTTTATCCAATTTCAAATTTATATACACGAGGTTAAAATATTTTCACACACGCATAGTTACGTATCGTACATAGACACAGCATAGATGTATAATGCATACGTATCTGTATACGAACACATATTATACTTGTGTGTAACCACTATACTATATACTATACTACTATATACTATAAACTATAAACTATATACTATACTTTAATATCCACTCTTATATATATATATATAATATATAGGTATACATATATCATCGCACATACCTGTTTAACTATAATACTGTTTCGAATCATATACCCACCCGTATCATCGATTAACGAACAGGAAAACAGAAATAGGATTTCTGTGGGGTTTTTTTTTTTTTTTTTTTTTTTTTTTACCGTCTTTGTCCACAGGATACATTTTCATTCTCTTTATCATTATCGTTATTGTTGTTGTTATTATGAGGATATACAGTGATCGTTCATGTACGTGACACATTACTTCTATATTAATTTATACAATAACACATTTCAAATGGATACGAAATTTTATCAATTTTTCTTGTTTTTTTTTTTTTGTACGTCTTGAACATCTTGTATTTCACAAGATGTGTCACGTAGATAAATTATCCATTTTAATTTTGACTATCCTTCAGACTGATCGGTGTTGTTGTACTTTCGAGAAAGAAGGAAAAAAAATCTTGGAACTTGGATTTTGTTTTCTATCGCAAAAAAAGTTGGCCGTAAGACGAAGGCGTAGCGAACGTTACCGTATATATTATCAAAATTTTTCATTACCGTTTCCAGTTTCATTCTCTTGTGTAATCTTGTTTTTCAAATCGGGAACATTTTGCGCGACGTTATACCGTATACAGGGTTGATGGCCAACGGTCGAACGATCCAACGCGCATGCGTTAAAATTCTAGAGTAAAAGCAGTTGTTTCGTCAGGTTGACCAACCGTCGCGAGTTCAGATCTCAGACGTCGCCGCTATGCAAGTGACCACAAAAACGTTGGTAGTCCTGAAAAGACGGTCTTTGTTTTTTTTTATCTAGAATTTTGGCGCACGCGCGTTTGACCATTCGACCGTTAGCTACTCGCTCTGTATACGCGCGTTAACGTGAAACAAGCCAAACGAGGACAGCTGAGAACCGAGTGAAAATTTACCATGAATAACAATAACAATAACAATAACAATAATAATTTCAAACAATCACACACGTACTTCGTAACAATAATCACATCATATCAGTTGTTATATACATAAAATTGAATGATACATCATTATACCCCCATATATAACCAAGGTATATACATATACCGTATATATCATATATACCATATATACCATATATCTCCCCCTCTCTCTTTCTCTTTCTCTCTCTCTCTCTCTCTCCTTCGCATATATACTAATATACCTAAACTACTACTACTACTACTACTACTACTACTACTATATAATACCTATATAACGAATGATGATATACTTACTCTATAAAAATGATACTCTTCTCTCTATATAACACTATGGTGGTGGTTGTGTGTGTTTGTGCTGCCTCTATCCTAACGCGAGTAGAGCAAGGAGGCCGGCATCCGTACTCTGGTCGCCCTGGACGACCAGGGAGGTGAGTCAACCGCTACAACACCAAAAACAATCTTTTCAAACCTCATCCTCGTCCTTATTCTGCTTTTCTTTTTTATACCCTCATTTTTCCCCCCACCTTTCTCCTTCTTCTTCTTCTTCTTCTTCTTCTTCTTCTCCTCCTCTTGTATTTGTCACTTTTATTCGACGTTTATCATTTTTGACCAACGAAATGACGGGAAAAAAATGTCGACAAGTGGACATGCTTGATTAATATTCTTTTCTTTTTTTTTCTTTTACCTAGTTTTCAAATTGAACAATTGGTTTTTTTTTCTTGTTTTCTCTGTTATTTTTTTACTTTACCTTTTACCTTCCATCATTCGAAATCGAATTTGATTTTCATTTTGTTCGGTCATCATTTCTCAGTCAATTTATGCTCAGTTTTAATACCTAACCGTCTTCGCAGTTTTTTAAAAATTTTCGTCAAAATGATTCATAAAAATGTAACAAAAATGATTTTCTTTTCTGTTCTACTTCTTATTTTTCTTCAACTCATTATTTCGCCATCTTTCTTTTTTCCCTGCCGTCTAATTATTTTTTGCCACTGCTTGTATAATTAATGATATTCGTCGTAAAAAAAAAAAACAAAAAAAAAAAATAAAACACCGCTATTTCACCGATCGATGTGCGCGTTTGATTTTTGTAATCAATTCGTTGAATAAAAAAGAAAAAAACAATCGTCGCATGTTCCTCTTTTTTTCAAACTGATGAAAACGGAGGATCGGTAATGAATAAAATTGTCACTTGATATTTCTTGAAACGTGAGAAAAATTCCAACAACGGATTTATTATAAAAATTGTTTATTCTATGTATGAATTCACTGTGCGTGTGCGAATTTTATGCGTGCGCGTGTGTATGTGTACATACAATATACATATATCTATATACATATAATACATATACATGCATTATATGTTGAAAATGTTACCAGTTTAATTTATTTTCTTGTTTTGCTTTCGCCGCTTTTTCATTGATCTATTTTACGTTGATTATTGTTAATTTTCATAGTATCCTTTTTTTTTTTTCAAACTAGAAATTTTTTTTTTTGTTTCTCCTTGGACTCTTTCGTCATTGTCAAGTTGAAAATTTTGTCGCGAATGTGTGGAATGCGGAATAATTGTTACATACGACATACGTTGAGTGTTATCACAACATTTCCCACTCCCTGCAACAATATATAAATATCACACACATATATATATATATATATATAACACCTTTTATACTTGCAGCGTACACCCCTATATACCCCATGGATAAATAACGCACTTTTACATACGCCCATATAATATTATCGTATCTACCCTGTAATGTTATAACGAGTCTTTTTTTTCTCTCTCACTTCATTCAAATCAACTTTCAACTTATAATCAGATTATCTTTTTTACTCTTTTCTCTTTCGCGCTCTATTCTTCGAAAACACATCATATTACGTTCTATATTATTAAACGGTTTTTATTTTCCGATTTTTCGTTCATCTTTCATATTGTTTTATATATATATATATATATATGTATAAATATATATATATGTAAGTATATATATATATATATATATATATATACGCTGCAACAAATTTTTGTTATAGCTCGAGAAAATTGCAAGAGAAAAAAAAAAAAAAAAATTTCGATATCTGTGTTTGAAAAATAACACAATCCCCTGCACATATATATATATATATATATATAAATATATACAACCCTGAGCTACACCAAAACCCTTAAATTTTTATGTATACGTACAACTTTTCATTAAATACGATGATATAACTAATAATGCTATATAATCTAAGCAATATATCGTGAAAGCAACAAAAAATACAAATTAAAAATAATTAACAAACTTATTATAAATACGAGACTTGGTTTAAAAATGATTAATTACACTCGTTTAACGTCTCGGTACATATATACATATACATGTACAGAAAAAAAAAAAAAACACAACTGTGTATACATATACATACAGAATATACCATACAGATACTATATTATACTGAAACTAACGCGCAGGTTCAAAACAAATTTTTCAAAATGCAAGAAAAACTGCGGAGGCAAAATTGCATTCAAATTTTTTTTCCAATACAAATTACACACACGTGCCGGCGGTGTGCATGTATATATATATTGTATATATAGCGCATTCTCCGATAATTGTCGCACTCGCTTCGAATGAGGAAAGTTGGCACAACTCGCAGCAGGAAAATAGCAAGAAAAAAATAAGAGAGAAACGCGTTGAGTATAATTTTTGGAGAATGTGCTTTTATTTGTTTATTACTTTTTTTGTTAATTTATTCTTCATTTTTTTCTTTTCAATTTTTTTATATTGAAAATTAGGTCGTAGTCTATAGGTAGGATAAAATAAGGTAAGACGAATCGCGTGTGCTTTTAACGTATATCTATATTTTTATACAACAAATAATTAGTAGAGTCGTGTCATCAACGTTTTTTAGTTTCTACAATGTTTTCTTTTTCTCGTCTATTTCTTTCAGTGAAATAATATTTTCGTTTTAATAAAATATTGTTGCTGGCTTATTGGTT
This sequence comes from Neodiprion virginianus, assembly GCF_021901495.1. NCBI lineage: Eukaryota > Metazoa > Arthropoda > Insecta > Hymenoptera > Diprionidae > Neodiprion > Neodiprion virginianus. Next base: position 1,319,099 of record NC_060883.1, read on the forward strand.
GGTTGGTTCGTTGGTAAGGTGTGTTTATGGTTATGGCAGTTAGTTATTAACACCTATATACACACTCGATTATTATTACGTATTTGTATAATATTTTCACACGCATACGTAAAATTTTTTCATCAATTTTCATTCTCATCCTTCAAATTGGACACAAGAATTTTTATTGTTTTTCCCTTTCTCATTCGGTTCAATTAATCAATTGACCAAACGAGTTTTTCTTCGTCGTGAATTCTTCTCGTCGTTTATCTTTCACATTCTTCGACGGACATACAAAGAGAAACGAAAAAATGTTCATGCATTTTTTTTTTTTTAATTTATTTTTCTCCTCTACTTCCTGATTGAGAAATAATCACGCACTGTTCTTTTCTCGAGTATCTATGGATAATTCATCCGCGATAAAATTCGCGGTTTCTTTTCGGTTTTTCTCGGAGAGTTTTTTTTTTTTCCTTTTTTTTCTTTTTTCAAGGTAACGAAAAACTTCGTAAAGTTTGAGAAAAAAACTATAAATATAGAGAATACAAAATATATATATACATACTGTCGTAGACTGTGTAGACACGCTTGCTGGGCTGCAGTGTTGAGTGTGTATATATATTATATACATAAACATTGAAGGAAAAAAAAAAAAAAAAATCAAAAACAAGGTAAAAACGTAATTTAAAAATAAACGACACGCATATCTATATATTATACACATCACTGATTAACGGGCAGAAAGAAGCGACAAAAAATACGATTTTTTTTTTCCATTAACTCCCATCACCGACACCCAGAAAAAGAAATGTTAAAAAAAAAAAAAGAAAAAATTGCTATATATATCTACCCATACCCACTACTTTCAGATATACTACTACTACGCTATTATGATATTCAGAATACTATATACTCGCACAAATATAATACAGTATATTTCATTTGTCCTGTTATATTGATTAACAGCTAAGACAAAAAGGAAAAAAAAAACAAAGTGAAAAAATAAGTAAAATGTAATATAATATCGTCATGATCGTGATTGAAAATCATATGATCATTAATATTATATTATATTCTAAATATTATTCCTTTAAATAATCGTCTACTTTACATTATATACATTATTATATATATATATACTTCGTAGCCTCACCAAAGCTTTTAGCTGTGTCGCTTCCAGTCTTCGTATTATATTACACGCACACATTGATACATATGTGTGAGGGATATTCGATGTCCATTCGGTGATGCCGTTTGATTAAAATCCTGCAGACTATTTCGAATTTTGATTGATTTTTTTTTCTTTTACTTTCCCTTTTTTTTTTCCAAATGTTGATCCTCGACTTTACTTTTCCTTGTATTTTTACTCTCACGCCTATGATGTAGTTTGACAAAAAAAAAAAAAAAAAAAAAAGAAAAAAAAAAGAAGATAATAATAACAATTGGTAGACAAGAAAAAATTTTAATTAATCAACGAATAACGATGAATAATAATCTTGTCTGGTGTTTCGCATTACCAAATTCAGGGATTCGGAGAAATTTTTAATAAAGAAATTTCAGTGGTTGGAAAATATTTACGAGACCATATTTAAAAGAATTGAGAAAATAATTTAATAAAAAAATAACGAGTCATCAAATTCGTAAATAAAATTCGATAGAATCAGGATTGAAACGTAGCTCGAATTTTCATCGGATACTCCACGTATATGTATACGTTTATCTATATATATATATTACTCTAGTGTAATACTGTACCGTACTGTAATTGTACCGTTAATAGCAGTAGTTTGTCTGTTTGTAAATCCATATCTTTCCCTATTAATCATATTATTATTATTATTAATATTAATAACCCACGAATTATTATATTCAATTATCATTATTTTCATTATTTAGTATATCGATTAATTTAATTTTACACGTTATCACTGAATATTTATTTTGTCAGTATTTTTATTTCTAATGTTCGCAAAATATTATATTTAGCGACGAATGTGAATTCGTTAGTAATTTTTTTTTTTTTTTTTTCTTCTCAATCGATTGTAAAATCCAGTTTATATTTTGACGTGTTTCATTTAATTTTTCTGTTTATTTTATCTTCAGTATATCAGATTGATAATTTTTTTTTTTTATTTCATTTCTTCAAAATATCATTTACGTTCAATATAATAATCGTTGAATTATTCATTTGTTATTATAGAAAAAATGAATTGCACAATCGATTGAGAAGATTGACAAGTATAATTATAATTAATAATCTTGGTGGTCCTCTTGTGTGCTCACATGCCCTATATTATGTGTATATACAGTTTTATGCATATACACATGTATATGTACGTACCGTGAGTTTCTGTATACACGGAACGGTTCGTGCGCCTGACGCACTGAGAATGGCAACCGGACTTACAATCCATCGTGTTCAGGTTAAGCACCGCATCGCGTTGGCTGTGGCGAGACACGGTCGATAATTGGTGTTTGGGATACCGGTGCTCAACCTGAATACGGCGGACTGTAAATCCGGTTGCCTTTTTCAGTGCGTCAGGCGCACAGATTGTTCCGCGTGTATAGAAACTCATGGTATATATGTATATGTACATATATATATACTTTGAGATATCTCTCTCTCTCTCTCTCTCTCTCTCTTTGTATATATATACATATACATATATTCGTTGTTACTGTTGGTTTGTTTTTTTCTTCACTTTTTTCTCGTTTTTTTTTTTGGGGGATCGTGGCTTCGATAGAGCGAAGATGTTGGCGCAAACACTCTGATGATGTTGGACCACCAAGGCGGTAAGCTACATCCACATTGAACCCTCGTGTTTGTCATTAAACATAATACGCGGGTGCTGGTGTGCATGTGGCTGAATTGACAAACTAATTTGAGTAACGGCGGCAGGGAGAAAGCCTGTCAATTTTTTTTTTTTCGTTTCCTTGTTTTTTTTTCTTTCTTCCTTCTCGTTTTCCCTTCAATATCTCGATTTTTTTTTTATCCTTCTTTCCATACATAACAACGACCCTCTTCGATGATTTTTCTTATACAACTATTGTTATAATATTTGTATTCAGACGCCCTCTGAGGGGTTTTAATTTCTTAGCCTCTCAATTTCTCTGTCTCACTATGTCTCTGTCTCTCTTTCTCATTCTTTCTGTCTCTCTTAACTCTCAACGTAACCCATTTTTTTTTTTTTTTTTTTTCATATTTTCATCTTATTTACCTAGTTTTTCTTTTTATCCAATTCTTTTTATCTAATCTTGTATTGATTTTTTTCCATCAATAACTAACTAACTAACTAACTAACTGACTAACCATATCTAACTAACAATCTAACTATCTATTTAACACTTCGTATATTAACATTACGATACCATAACGTAATTCAATATATTACATTGTATATACATGCATACATACATACATAGAAAATGTATGCATATGTATATATATACGTATAGATATACACGTATTCGAACTACCGAAAGTAGTTTCACGTGATCCTCGTTATTGTATTATTTACCTCATTGAACTTTCTTCACACAATAATTCAATATCGATACGATAAAGTAATTCGCGCAACTTTGTTTCACAAGTGCAGATAAGATATATTTTTTAATCGTTGGTTACTCACTCATTTATTTATTCTTTCCAGCACATATATAATAGATATATAATAGATATTTATTATAATTATACCTACCTATATAGATTTATATTATATATCTATCTAATAACTTATCCTGCATTTAATCCCGTTTCATTTTCTTTCGAGAGAGTAAAAAGTATAGCCTATAGCAACGTAGTTTACATTACTAGGTAGAAATCACGTAGGGATTTAGAAGGTATTGTATTTATAAAATCGTAGATGATATAGTTTCATCGCAGATGTGGACGAGAAAGAGATAATTATAAAGACGCAGAAAAGATAAATCGGTGAAGAGAACAAGTGGTAGGAAAATGAGAAGGAGAAAAAAAAAGGTACACGAATATATAGGCAATACGTGCGATGTACGGTTATAACTGTAGTTTCGAAAATTCTAAACGCTCCACCTTCTCCTTTTCCTCCACCCCGTAAATCATCATTTTTCCCTTATTCGTAGACAATTCAAAAACGAACGTTTCTTTCACTTTTCAAGCAAAGAACGAAAAGAACGGAAAATAATTGAATTTACGACCATAAAAAAAAAAAAAAAAATGAAGGTGAAACGATGTGTATAACATATAATTCAAATAATGTTCAAACTTTTTGAAAATCTGATCATCGTCGATAAGGAGAGATGAAGAAAAAAAAAATAAATATAATTTATCGATGAATCCAGTTTTCAGGAATAATCGAATATTATACGAAAGTGTGCGTGTCGAGTAAAAAGGATTATTATAAATTTTTTCAATTTTTAATTACTTTTTGCGCAACCTAGTGAAAGTAAATGAAAACAATTTGATATTAGCGTAAAATGTAGGGAGAAATATATATATATATATGTATATATATAACTCGATATAAAAAAAATCGCATATACAATATCCAGATATAATAACGTCTCTGATTGGTCGGTTACCCTGTTTAGGGCCACGAGGTCGGGATGAAAACCCTCGTAATGCTGGACGAGCAAGGCGGTAAGCCACGTAGTGTATATATAAAACATTAGCCTATTGTGAACATTTATTTGTTATACGTCGATTGAAAGATTCAGGCGAATTACAGAAGGTGAACAGAAACAGAAACAGAACAGATGAAAATTATTTAAATATAACTTTGCCGAACACACAAACGTCGGAGAAAATATAAGGCACAACTATGTACTTCGTATTTTTCCTTTTTTTCTTTTTCACAACAAACGGACACGTGGAAAAAATTATAATCATCGTAGTCTTGGCTTTTTTTTTTCATTTTTTTCCCGTTCAATCGGCTTTTTTGTTTGTATCAATTTTCCACTCAGGGAGGAATTACAAGTACGTGGACAAATATTGTTGTTCTTTTTTTCTTTTCAAACACATTTTTTTACTTATTTATTTTTTTTTCTTCTTTTCTGGTTAGGGTTTTTCCGTGCCGGTATAACAACAATTTTATCGACTCCTTAACCATATTTATTGTACGTCGCATATTATACATAATATATACACATGTTATATGTATTATATGACAAATGCTTAGATCATATACGCATTACTCTTATATACATCATCATTTAGCCCTTATTACAAACCCATGTATATTATACGTATATATATATATATATATATATGCACACGTGTCCTATATCTCTGCAATAATTGTATTTCAACGAGAAAATAAAAAAGAAAAGAGTTAGAGAACTATATTTATAGTATATGTATGCATATATGTATATATATATATATATACATACAGTGTGTATGGTATATATTCGCGTATACGCGAAGAAATCCCATAGAAAAAAAAAAAACAGAATGAAGAAAAATGATATTTATTATTGAAAATAAGGAAATCGTGAAAAATCAGAGTATAATGTTACAACAAATTATTACTACCACCACTACTACTACTACCATTAAACTAATAATACTAGCTATATTAATACCATCTACAATCGATTCGTTAATTATACCCTAATGACATTTAACTGTTTCTCTCTTTCTCTCTCTCTCTCTCTTTCTCTCCTTCTCTCACTCACTCACTCACTCACTCACTCAGTCACTCTTACTCTCTCTATTTCTATCTCTGTATCTGTGTGTGATGGATATTCGTATGTACAATATATAACGTATATTTATGATTTAAATTTTTTCTTTCTCCTATAACTTTAACACGTTTCTTCTCTCTTCGGTTTGTTCTTTCTACATATCGTTTAAATTTTCTTGTTTATTTATTTATTATTTTCTTTTCTTTTGTACGTTTCACGATTGAAAAAAGAACCATCACTTTTCGTTCACCACACATCACCACGATTCTTTGTATATATATATTTATGTACGGATATGAAACGTAGTCTTTTCGTGAAAATCATAGTTGCTAAAATTCTCGTTCATCGTTTTTGCATTTGGAATTCATTTATACATTTTTTCTTTTTTTTATTCTCGTTTGTTTTGCTTTTACTTTACCAGTAATTCCGTACATAATATTCGTATAACAGAAAGAGAAGTTTCACTAATTTGACGCGTTTATCAAACTGTTCAAATTATATACGCAAAAAATGGTAATGATGATAATGACAACAATAATAATAATATAATAATAATAATAACTGTTACTATTGCGGATTTTGTTCGGGAATGGCAATTGTGTTTTTTTTTTTTATAGACAATTTTATTCTATTTTGGGTTTTTACGAACGAAATCTCTACTTTACGGAATTCATCGAAATTTCCGAAACTTTCGCAACTATGTACGGTTATGTATACTTTATTATTTACTCTGAATTTTTCTGGTCCTCGAGTTCAATTTCAATTTTCTGTCAATTAATGTTTTTTTTTCTATTCATTCATTCCATAGTCGCGGTTTATGCGTTTTTTTTTTTTTTTTTAAATTTTTTTTAGACAGGCTTATATACGTTCGTCGTTATATTATATTCCAAGGTGTGTGAGAATATATAGATGAGTGATGATTGTTATTGTTATTATTGTCATAGTTTTTTGTCGTTGTTGTTGCTGTTTTCTTTCTTTTTTTTTTCACATTGTTACATACGATGATGCATATTATTACATACTGTATCGTTTATGTATATGTATATACATATATATATATATATATATATCTATATTATATACATGTATAATTGTTATATATATATATATATATATATATAAATATGTATGTGTGTGTGTGTGTGCGTGTGTGTTTGTGTATACATATAACTTGTTTATTAAACGAGATAAATTTTTTTTTTCCCCTCGAAATGAAAATCGACGACGAAAAAAAATTGAAAAAAAAAAATACAACAAAATATTGAAAAAACAAACAACAAACGACAACAGAGCAACTCGACAGAATCGAGGAAGGGATGGATCAGATCAACGCCGATATGAGGGAAGCTGAGAAGAATCTTACCGGTATGGAAAAATGTTGCGGTCTCTGCGTTCTGCCATGTAACAAGTAAGCCGTACATGATATCTTTTTTCTCTTCCCTAACATCTCGTTTCTCCTCGAGTTTTCAAGAGCCGTAAGAAAAGAATTGCCAAAATTTTACCGTTTTCCGGTATTTTGAAATCAGTAATACAGGAGTAAAAAAAAAAAAAAATACTGCACAGATGGAAGAAAAATTGTGAAATTTGAAAGTAATAATTCGCCCCCCCCCCTTCCCCGCCCTTCTTCTCCTCCTCCTCTTTTTTCACCCTTGCAGAGGAGCGAGTTTCAAGGAGGACGAGGGAACGTGGAAGGGAAACGACGACGGCAAGGTTGTGAATAATCAGCCGCAACGCGTGATGGACGATCGGAACGGTTTGGGACCCCAGGGTGGCTACATCGCGAAGATAACGAACGACGCGAGGGAGGACGAGATGGAGGATAACATGGGACAGGTGAACACGATGATCGGGAATCTGCGCAACATGGCGATCGACATGGGCAGTGAGCTAGAAAATCAAAATCGTCAAATCGACAGGATCAATCGCAAGGTGAGGAAAAAAAGATGCCGTGAAAAACGGAGAAGAACAACAACCACGAATAAAAAAAAAGAAAAGACCGAAAAAAAAGAGAACCTCAAACAAATATTCACGTTTCTCATTTTTCACACACCGCGTCATCGTTATACATATTAATATATATCGTTACCGTTGTCGATGGGCACGCGTGATTATTCAATGTATATATAATATTAGTGAAAAGCCGTTAGACTCCACTTTTTTTTTTCTTTTTTTTTTTCCTAAACATAATTTTCGCCTGTATCGCACGAGCCGAAATACGATTCACAGCGTAACCTCGCTCTCGTCAATTGGGAAGGAAAATATATAGCTGTGACATCTGGTGGGAAGATAACGCGTCACTCTGAGTCGGCCATATTTAGTTTTAAAGTATTTTTATCGTCGCATTTTTTGCGGTATATAGAGTCCTTGCGAAATAACTAAAGCTTCACAATTTGCACAAAGTATTCTGTAGTTTCATGTTCGTGTAATTGACCGGATAATTTGCCGATGGCTCAGCTAATCGCAAGCCATACATAACCCTATTTTCTTTCCCAATTCTGGAAGTGCACAGGCGCTCAACGTCATTGACTGTCAGTGTTGCCGTTTCTGGTACAATTACAATTTTCTAGTACATCTCAACCGGTTTTTTTTTCTTTTTCACGTGTGTAATATCAATTGATCCTTTAAAACACAGACAACGACTCTGCTGATAGGGTAAGTAAAATTATACATACACGCACAGTTTGAAACGTGTCGAAAATAATACATCGGTGTAATTATCGTTGTCTTTTCTTGTTTTTCGACGAGGAAAAATGAGAAGAAAAATATAAATCGTGGAATTTCGTGGACTCTGATAGAATGACTTTCACGTAATAATATTCGCGGTCGAGGTTGAGGAAAAGTCATATAATATCTAATAAAAATAAGTTAATTGATAAATAATAAATGAGACGTGATGAATTTTGACATTTTTTTTTCACTCCTCTTTTGTCTCTTTTATTCTCTTTTTCTACACTCGTATCACGCAAAGTTGCATTGGTTTTATTCTTGTGTGAATTTCAATACGCAGGGAGAGTCGAACGAGACGAGGATACAGGTGGCCAACGAACGCGCTCATCAGCTACTTAAATAAGTTTCCCCGAGAATACGTTCTAATGAAATCGAAATTCAGATATTTTTTTGTTATTATTACTATCATTATCATTATTATTACACATATATCTATTACTATACTTATATATTATCCCAACACCTTGCCGACACGCATCTGCATGTAGAAATGTATACGTGATACACATGTATATGTATATATCCCGTCATACTTACACCTTATCAGTTATTATTATTATTATTATTATTATTATTATTATTATTGCTTCGTAACTAATAATATTATTTAATCCACCGTATAACGTAATAATCAATTAATCGCGATTGCTTCGCGGTTTCACTTTCCTTCCTCGCCTCCCGTAATTTCGGAATTATATTAATTTCGGAGTATAGATTAATATTTATAACAGACATAATATTATTGTACTTAAACGATTGTCGGGAGAATTTGTGGAGTTTGGAAAATAGTGTTTGTTTTTAATTTTTTGCTCCCCCCCCCCCCCCCCCCCCCGTCACTTCGATATTTCGACATAAATTTCAAAGTTCCTCGACCTGCCAATCTCCGTTTATAATCGGATTTTTTTCTCGCGTAGCTTGATTAAGTAATTTTTACTGTTATCATTATTATTATTATTGTTACTATTATTATTATTATTATTATTATTATTATTATTATTATTATTACATTCGCGACGTTCCTAACCGACGGCATTATTAAACCTATTTTTATTATTGTCTTTGTCGTTATTTGTTTAATCGGTGTCGTCGTCATCATTACTCTTGTTGTTATTAGTATTATTATCATCGTAATTAATATTATTGGGGGGGGGAAAAAAAAACTTACATCCCAAAATACTGGTGTTGACTAATACTGCGAGAAAAAGACAAAAAGAAAATTATGATATTAATAAAGGAAGAAAGAACGAAAACAAAAACGGGAAGATTGTTGAATACAAAAAATGGAAAAAGGAACAACGTAGAAAATTTTGTTTTACTTTATTTGATTTGAATCGATGAAATTTGACTTGAATCGATGAAATTTGACTTCGGTTTTTTTGTGCGAATGAAATTTCTGCTAAAAATTATTCAATTTTATCCTCTAAATTATGTACGCGTATACATGTGTATATTTTTTTTTTTCTTCCAATTCTACGACAAGTGGAAAAAAAATTGCAAAACATGATCCAAACAAAAATGAAAAAGTAAATTTATATTGCGTGTGTGTGTGGTGTATAGGGGGAGTCCAACGAAACGAGGATCGCTGTGGCCAATCAGCGTACGAACAAGCTGCTCAAGTCGTAAGAGAAAAAAATGAGTAACAAACAAAAACGTAGTAATGAAAAAACAAAAAAAAAAAAAAAAAAAAAAGAACCGAAAGAAAAGAAAAAAATATACATTTCGGACGGACGATGATTATTGACGCTATTCGTCATCTTCACCTCCTTCATCTTCTGCGCCTTCACTTCCGCTTCCTAAACACGGGATTATAATCATCGATCAAAAAGAGGTCCTCCATTTATATATTTATATATACATCTACGTTTAAATTATTAAATATTGTATGATATCGATATTGTTATTAATTGTTATAATTTATAATTCTTCTCAACCGATTAAAAAAAATTTTTTAGTCACCCCTCTTACTCGTGTAAATGTTGTAGCATCATTAATGATTGTTGCATACCACGATTTTAGTTCAACTTCAAATTTGATCGAAACGTGATCCCAATTTTTTTTTTTTTCTTTTTTTTTCTCTCTCAAACTTTCGAATAGAACATGTAGCGCATGTTTAAATTTTATAAAAGCATACATATTATGTGTATGTGGCATGAATATTGACGTGTATAATCGATGGACTACAGTATTATATATATATATAAATAATATAATAAGCGCATTGAGCAATAATGATATTCTATTGTCTGTCGTGATCAGTGTGTATTTTCTTTTCTTTCTTCGTTATTGTGTGCTTTTTTAGTCCCTGTCGTTCGTTTTTCAATTACTGTTATTTTTTTTTTTTTTTTTTCTCAGCACCTTTTATCCTCAAACTTGAGGCAAAGATCGAAAATGATTCACATTCACGCCTTCTCGTACTACATTGTGATACATATTAGAAACATATATTTGCACATCCGATGTGACACGGAAATTTCAAATATTTTTCAAAAATTTCAGTACCATACAACACAAGTTTTTATTTCTTTATTTTTTTTTTATTCTGTCTTTACCAACCTTCGAACTATTCGAAACATATTGTTCACCGTACAATTTGTTGCTCAACTTGTGCGCAAAACCGACGCGATACAATGTTATACATACACTTACGTTTATGCACATGTTACATACACAATGTCGATGAGAAGAAAACCAACATATCCCCTCGTTATACACTTATATTCATACATATGTGAAAAATTTATCATCGAACACGTCACTCCGATATTCATTTTTCGGTCGTTGTTATTACTATCATCGTTTTACGCGTTGACAAAGAAAAAAAAAAAAAAAATGCAAGGATTTATTTCGTGATTGGTAATATTTTCCCGTAATATTTGTATATGTAAATATATTTACACAATATATCACCTACCCCTGAATGCACAAGAGTAAATTCGTAGAATTGGTTTCTCATTTTTGTTTCATGGTAAAAAAAACGTTCGGTTAAATATTTTTCTTCGGATCTTTTCTTTGAGTAGAAATAAAAAAACAAGAAACAAAATGACATCATCATCATTTTCTTTCGCCGTTTTCATTCCACAGATGAAATCATTTACTCGGGCAGAGAAAAAAAATTTCCGTTTATATAATAATATAACAAATTTTCGAGGACCTCTTCAACGATTTTTTTTTTTTTTTTTGTTTACAGAAACTGTTCCTTGAAATAATTCCAATCACTATTAACATCACAACTCCGACTCAACTATACAATATGTATATTTATAATATATACAGATTTTTCATTCACAGCAAACAAGAAAACTCTTCTCTAGCTCTTTAACATCTCGTCGAAATTCACCTGCGTGTTATACGACGAGAAAAAAAAAAACAAAAAAAAAAAATAAATTCGAAAGGGATACTTGTACATCACACACACGCCGCAATATATCTATATATCTATTATACTATATACCAACCATATATACCTACGCATATATACCTATGTATACTTCAACGGAAGAAAAATCAAGAAAGGAAACAGTTAAGTTCGCCCAGCTACAAAAATATATACACAGCATGTGATGTGAATAATTGTTGAATAATTTACAACAATGACAACAACAATTGCCGCTGCTGCTGCTGCTGCTGCTGACGCTGTCATGCTGCTGAATTTTTTTCAATTTTTTTTTTATCGACAAAATTTTTATTTGAACCATTTATTTACAGTTTCTTTTCTTTTTATTATATTCCTTCCTCGCTCTTATTACGTATATTATACATATATATGTATGTGTGTGTTGTTTGTTTGTTTGTTTTTTGTTTTTTTGTCTTCTTTTCTCGCAATATTAATGGCTTCTCTTTCAAACTTCGAATCTGTTATAATATACATATATATACCAATTGTTACACAATTGTTACACTTGTAATAAATCGCTACGAGTGTTATTATTATTACTATAGGTATACATACATATATATATACACATATGTATGTATATACTTAATTATAATTGTAATTAACATTATTAGTATTATTCTGATTATTACTTGTTATTATACATACAAGTTGAGGTATAATTATTACTGGATTTTCTTCGACGAAAATTGAAGAAGAAAAATTGAAAAAAAAAAAAAAGGAAAAAGTACCAAAAAGAGCAAGAGAAAGAAAAAGATACACTAATATTTCAAACAGATTGGATAATATACATAAATATATAATATATATATACACATAAATTTACCCATTACATACTTGGATCAATATTATTGTACGTCTGAATAATTTTCGTTATCATTGTCATTGTTATTGCTACTTAAACTCTCGAAATAGAAAATGAATCGACGGTGAACGGTAAATCTCAAAAAAGAAGTCAAAAAAAAAAAAAAACGTACACGTTAGGTGAAAATATTTCATCGTTTCTGTCGTCAATTTTTTTTTCCCAATTAATTGGTCGACTTACTCGAGACAAGCTCTTTGGGGTTTTCAACGTTATTTTATTAATTACTTATTACTATTATATGCCACACACATACACACACACACACACACACACTATGTGCGAGATCACGGTAAGATTAACTCCAAGAACAAATCAAACGAACAAAAAAAGTAAAAAGAAAAGAAAATAATAATCGACACTTGTAAATTGTTAAATATACATATTATAATTGCATTGGAAAGAATTATAGAGAATGATAAGAAATTGTACAGAGATTTTAACGAAAGAACAGATCGGAAAGCGTGTATCGTGTATTTAAATGGTAACATCATTTCGAGCAACCGCCGAAACCAATCAACCGTATCAACGTATTCTATAAAATGTCTCTTTCTAGTTTTTGCTCTTGCCTTTTGAACATTAATTTCTTCTTCTTCTTCTTCTCCTTCTTATCCTTCTTCTTCGTCGTAATCTTAGATTTTCTCAACGCGACAAAGAAAAAAAAAAAAAAAAACTTCAAAACAACTATAAATCCTTGATAAAGAATTGATATAGAAATGAAAATGGGATAAAAGTTTGATAAAATTGATGCAGACGAAATCAAAAGTAGTTTAACGAAATATGAATTAATCGTAAGCCTATATGTATATAGGTATAATTTGTACAGCGCGGTATATTAACTTAATCGATGTTTTATACGATAAGAGAATATTCAAAGAGTGAGAGGTAAATAGATAAAAAGAAAAAAGATAATGTGTAAAATACGACACCAACGATCGCAATAATTTCATCATATACGGGTAAGAATAAAATCTATACTTTAATGTATAACGAAGAGAACGAAGAAAAAAATTAAGATCAATTTTTTTTTTTTAAACATATATGTGTATGTATATTGAAAAACAGAGAGAGAGAGAGAGAGAGAGAAAATTGTTGTTGTATCACCTAGATTTTCCATTCTGCTAACAAAAATATTTCATATCGGTTTTTTTCTAAAATCATTTTGTCCCGTATTCGGCGATTGCTTGAAAAAATTGTTACTTATACATTATATATAATATATTGTATGCTGCGCGTGGGTGGGCAAAAATATAAGAAGAAATGTTACAGCGAGAATGAAACGATGGAATTATTGATTTAATTAATCTTTTAGCCTATAACTACATTGTTATTATTATTACGTAATAATGTAGTATATAGTGATATATATATAGTATAAAAAAAAAAAAAAAAATACTTTACAACACCGTAGTATTTTAGCCCAATATAGGGAAACTTAAACAGCTGGGCTATTTATATGAATACGGCTTGTTTACACGAATATTAACATACAAAGATATAACTGTTGAGAATTGTTACCGCGGGATGGAGCAATATTATTATTATTGTTGTTATTATTATTTTCGTTTCTTGGTTTTTTTTCTTCTTTCTCATTTTATCATTGCATTAAACGACGAAGAAATGATAAGGAGAAGAGTGATGGGGGAAAAAAAAGAAATATAAATAGATATATGTATTCTGTTATTAATACCCCGTATTATTATTATACTATTATGATATTATTGTATGCGTCATTATCGAATTATCATTAGAGAAAATTATTAATATACCTTGACTATATATATATATATATTGTATTATTAAGAGAAGACAAGTAAATGAATAATTTCAACTTTATGCATACATAATTATATGTATGCATACGTATGTGTATATACCTATATATACATGATGAACGACGATTAGTTGTGCGAGAGAAATTTAAAAAATTCAGACATATATCGATATGCGTGTTATATTGATTAGCTTCTTCTTTGAATACGATTAGATGCTGTCGAAGGCAACGGCGATTGTGTATTTATAATGACGACGAATCGAGTGAGTAGAAAAAAAAAATAAAATAAAACAACAGTAATTACCACGCAGGTTGAGGCAAAAAAATTAGGCAACGAAAGTACGTTCGATTTTTTGTTCTTATTTCGCTAAACGTTAATTACATACATAATTAAATAAAACAACATTCTACGTTACGGTCATTATTTTTTCCTCAATTTCGCACAATTTCCTTTCAAATTGTTTCTCTCGTCTGTCGCTTAAAAGTTGTAAAAACACGATTAATTTTTTTTTCTTCTCCTTAAAAATCAGTCGTCGAGCTTGAAAAGTGAAACGCGTGAGAATTGATATTTGCGTTAAAAAAATGTTATTGTTTTTATTATTGTTATTATAAATACGCGTCGGATTGAAATAATGAACGGGGGAGGGGGGGAAAAATAAATGTAAATAAAATGTGTATATAATATCTATAATAAATAAAGTTAAGTTTACCGCTTTAAATTCTACGTGTAATAGTAATAATAATAATAATAATAATACGTTATTATTGATATAATATAAAAATTTGAAGCATCTCCTAGCGTTCGTGTGTATAAAATTTTTTCGCAATCGCTGGCCAAGTTATATACATATATATATATTATTATTATTATATATAAGCGATTTCAATTTCCAAGTAGTTGCTTGTTAAATTATTAAAACAGATATAATAATGCAAAGTTTATCACTGCACTATTTGAATTGAAAAATTTTAAAACTTTTCCATATTGATAAGAATATTATATCATACGAGCAAAAAAAAAAAAAATAAACAAAATAAAAACGAATTGAAACAAAAATTAAAAAAAAAAAAAAAAAAAACTCGAAAAATTGATGGTGCAGGAGAGAAATTCTAAAAAAAAAAAGACGATGAATTAATATTATGATATAGAAAATTTCCTTCGAGGCTATGCAGTGTAGAGACGAACAGTAGAAGAAGAAAGAACTAAAAATTGTTGAAACTTAATAATATTTTATTATAATATACTTACCATATTAATATATAGGTGTATAAAATATCATAATAATGAATAGCGAGGCTAAATTATTACTCTTATTATTGTTGTTACTACTATTATTATTATTATTATTATTATTATTATTATTATTATTATTATTATTATTATTATCGCGAGAACTTGAGCGGTTTTTGGTGATGGGCAAACAGCTGTGATTGTATGTACGTATATATATCACATATCCGGTGTTCCGCGACCGCGAATTTTCAGTAACGGTGGTATTAGAACGTCAAGTTGATAGTTGAAAAAAAAATTATTCACCCGGGAAACGAAAAAAAAAAAAAATATCAATAAACAAATGGATAAATAAATGAAAGCTTAAATCGAACGAAGAGAAATAAACCCGGTTATAAGAAAGAAAATAATAATCGTAATCTTAATTGCGAAAATCAGTAGCTCGGAATAATGCGGGAATTACAAGAAAAAAAAAAAAAAAAAAAAAGAAAAAAACGACAAAGAAACGAGAATATAATATTTGAACAAATAAACAAAAACAGCTGAATAAATAAATAAATAAATAAAGTAGATATTTCTGTCCCGCGTTCTATATCGATTCAAAAGGCGTGTATGATAAATGCACGCACAAATTATACCGGCGGTAATAATGTATTATAACATGCTATTTGCATAAAACAATAATGATGATATTTAAATTTGGCTAAATCTGTACGGTACATACCCTAAATAATACATAATATAACCTTTATTTGTTTATTTGTTTATTTTCTCATTAGTTTGATTATTGTTGTTGTTGTTGGTATTATTATTATCTATTATTTTTTCTTTTTCAATAATTCATCTCATCTCTGTTGTAACGAACAATATTACAACAGTCTATAATGCTATATTTATCTTTATACTTATAATTATTGATAATAATCAATCTGCGACACACACAAATATCAATTGCAATATTACTACCGTTATTATTATTAATATAGTATTTAGTATTTATTTATAATATTTAATTTCAATAATGTGTCAAAATAGTCTTTTTCGCATACACACCCTATTTGCTCCATGCACCCTTATTATTATCTAAGCATATATTCTATATTACGATATACGTGTCCGTCTATCTCTGTGTCTGTCTGTCTGTCTGTCTGTCTGTCTGTCCGTCTTGTCTCTATCCGTTCGTCTCTCGACTATACATATTTGTCTGTGTGTGTATGCATGGCGTAGGAACATAAATTTTAGAGAGAGTCAAGGTGAAGCGAAAAAAAGAAAAAAATGAATAAAACAAATAAATCAAGCGAGAAAGAAAAAGAAGGAAACTCGAAGCAAACAAATTTCGTCCTCTTCCCTACGTCGAAAGTTCTTTTTCTTTCCGTACACAAGGTTTCCCATTTTTTGCAAAATTTTCGCAATTCGTTTCATATATACGTATATGTATGCCTCTCACCCTCTTCCGTAACTTACACGCAAGTCCTGTGAGCCACGTGATTCACTTGCGTTTCCCAATGCTTTGCAAATTTAGTATATACAGCTGTTGATAAACGGAAAAGAGAAAAGATGAATCTGGATATAATAATTATTGATTTGTAAAAATGAGCAACGAAAAGGAATAATGATGAGAGGTATTAATTAACGATGATAATTAACGTGGCACGGGGCTTGACGTTATAATATTATGTATACTGTATACACAAGATTCTCTGTATATTATGTATAATTATCGCAATAATAAATACCTCTAAGCAATAATAAATATATTATGTAACGAACGTATTCATTTTTACAATATTATACATATATACATGTATACATGTATACATGTATATATATATGTATGTATGTATGTATATACATCTTAACCTGCGCATATTGAACAGCGAAAGAACTGAAAAAGATAATAGTAAAGTGAAAAGTTTTGTCAATACTAGAAAAAATTTTGCTGGGATCAACGGTTGGATTGGTTTTTTTTGTTCCTTTCGCTCCGTTCGCGAAATCATCTTTACGAGTATCCATCTTATCGACGATGTATTTGTGTAACTAACATTATACGATTACAGCGTCAAATATTAATCGTAACGCATAAATACGAGTTTATATATATATGTATATTCTTTATTCGCTATGTATGACAGTAATTAGAGCGATGAAAATGAAAAGTGTATATCAAAGTGGAAGAAAGTATTGCAAACATAGAATTTCATTATATAAGAATAAATTTCACTGCATCGCTTTTTACTAGTACATAGCAAAGTAATAATGAAGAAAGCGTTGATAGGTAAAAACTAAAATTAATCAAGACAGCAAAAATTGCTTATAGTTGTACTATTATTATTATTATTATTATTAATATTACATTATTGTTATAGTATTACATTGAATTACAAAAATGCTCTTATATAAATTCCATATTACACATATACATACATACAATATACATGCATATTATAGTATATTTGAATTCTTAGCAAGATTAAAAGAAGCAAAAAAAAACGTATGAACATAAAATAAATTATAAATAGAATTATTAAGATTGTATCGCAATTGGTATGTAAATATTATATTCTGCCTAGACATAAATTCGTTGATATTAGTCTGCGGATGAAGCGCGTTAATGGAAAAATTTTCCCGCATCTCACGGTTGAAAATTCAGAGTAAAAAAGGGTGAAACCTGCGCGATCATCATCCGTTGAATCTCGAGGGTTTCGGGTTGCCCTGTAGGTTCGAAAATCTGCTATTGAATCTGGTTTCGTGCAAACGCGGATTCTGGGGACAATTAACGTTTCTCCGTGAGGCCTGATTGCTGCCGGAAATCCGGGGGCAGATCCGGGTTATGGGGGGCCTGGGGTTCGGGACGTAGGTTGGTATCGGCGGGCGGCTTCCGGGAGTCGGCCGGGAAATCCCGGCGGTTCGAAGCGGGCGTTGCACGCTGGAAATCGGGATCGGCGGCGGGGTTTCCAGAGGGTGGTGCGCAGTCCTTCGCATCATCGTGTCCTGAACGGTGCCTCTGAATCTGCCGTAGGCGTCGGAGGGGTTGAATCGGGCGCAGACGCGACTCCTGAGGGATCTGCCGTCGTCCGTTATCCTGCAGGACCGCGGCTCGCTGAAGTCCCGACGCTGCTGAGAATACGGGCTCATTTTGTACTCGGTAGACAGCTCGCGGCAGAATTTCTTTAGCCGGATCTCGTCCTCCTCTTCCATCGAGTCCCGTGACGCCGATTTTTGCCCCGAAGAGGAGGATGAGGAGTCCGTTGTTCCATCCTCCCTATCGAACCCCGATTCTGATACCCGACACTCCGGGGACCCTCGCATCTTTCTAAACTTCCAATCGCTGCTGGTCGTGTTCCTCGACAGTCCCATAGCGCTCGAGGAGCTCGCGGGCCTCTTCCTCTTTTTCTTCTTATTCATCTTCTTTGGTATAATAAAATCGGGCCTTGGTCTCTTCTCTGCGGGAACGATTTTCTGCGGCAACGACTTCTGCATGGCACAGTTGACGCCTACCACGCGGATCGTGGGGGACGGAGGCGGGGTCGGAATAGCCGGTTGCTTGCAGCTACACGTCGACGACTTTTGATCCTCTTCGATCAGGCCTTCCGTACTAACGACGAGGTCCGGTGTTTTCGGCGATTCGTATTCGTCGCAGAGGCTCTTCTCGGTCTCTTCGAGTATCGGGAATCCGGCTTCATCCGCGGACCCGTGAATGAGACGCTCGTAAGTCTCCGAACTAGGCATGCTGCCTAGAATCCAGCCGAGGTAATGGCTTCTTCTGGGACCAATGTAAAGGGCGTTGCTGTGCGCGGTTTGCAATAGTCGGGACAAAACCGCCAGCACCATCTTCGGAAAGGGGTGCAAGATGATTGATTGGCCGTGTTTCTCGGTCAGTAGTAATACAAGGCCGGTTCTGGATGAAAATTCCTATCACCGACACACTTACCTGGTAAATGGCCATCAAGACCAGACCAAGCGTGATCAGACCACCGACGTAACGAGCGTGACTCAGCACCTTGGCGTGGCAACCACTCGTCGATATTGTCAGTCCGTGCTCAGGGCGATACTGGAACACCTCACTGGGTTTCATTATATTCTGGTGGATGCACGGGATCAGCAGATCTGTCGCGCAACAGGAGAACGGAACGTCGGTTGATAACGGGAGGCTTCCGTTGCTGATGGGGAATTAGGAGGGTGACTATCGGAAAGTAGTAGTGTCGGAAAATGGACGTACGAGCGCAGTACCAATTGATATAGATGAAAATCGCGATGACAATGACAATGACTTGTGATAAAACTGTGATGATGAATTTAAACCCACTAATCTCTCGCTTCGTTAGTCTCCGGGTTGCGTTCCGTCCAGGGTATCAGAAACCAGTCCTTAAATGACTTGCTGCCGCAGCACCTGAAGTTTATTTGAACGGTGTCGACGCGAACCTTAGACACAATTTCGGTGGCATATCGTTTCATAGCTTCGATGATCCCGTGTTCGCTGTTCGCCTCCGTGTTTAAGTTGACCATGTGGACTACGGCACCGGCGTTTAATCCGCCTATCAGTATCGTCGAGGCTAGGCACAGCAGGCAGTGGACGAAGAGGACGTTGTTCAGTCGGGGTAAAGTGTCTGAGAGGATGTACCGTAGATGGAGACAAAGCCTAACGCCGATAGTGTATATTGGTGCGCAGATGAAACCGGTGAGTAAGATTATTCCTGGCCAGACATTGCCCTCGCCTGGTTCTATGAGGTCCAAATGCTCCCCAAAACCAAGGCGGAGTCGAACCGCTGACACTATCATTATCACCACTATCAACAGCCCGGCTGTATTCATTACCAATACCGCGACGTACAGAATTCTTATCGACTTCCAATTATAAACGACATTTGGTAATCCCATGTAAATTGAAATTTACTGGTTTTAAACGACATCACTATCACCGTCATGACATTAAGCAACGAGAACCGACCTCGGCGCGGCAACACACCAGCGAACTGTCATACGCTTATTGCGTTTTTTTTTTCGCTCTTCTTAACACTTGACATTTGCGCGAGAAATAGAAATTGCCCTGCTCGAACTCCATCGCCTACTTTATATCCGCTAAAACAATAAAAAGTGATTATTGTTGCTGAATGACAGTAAACTATCCAGAAATACACAGTAGCTATAAATGCGCTGATAAAATTTATTATATTATTAATTAATTATACTTATCCTTACACAATATTTTTGATGTGTTCTTATACTGAAAACATTTATTACTATTCAAGGTATGACCCGAGGTGGTTGGCGGTGGTTGGAGGTGGTCGGAGGTGGACGAGGAGGAGGACGAGGAAGTCGAGGAGTAATACGTGGACGAGGAGGACGAGGATTTGTGTTCGGTGAGTTTAACGTTTTCATAATATTTAATGGCAATTGTAATTATATCGTATTTAAAATTTTTCAAACTTGTCACGTTTACAATAAATTATTTCGATTCATTTTTCGCGCGAGCACAAATTCAGTAGCTACAAATGCGCTGATAAACTTTATTATATTATTAATTAATTATACTTATCCTTATAAGATATTTTCGATGTGTTCTTATACTGAAAACATTTATTACTATTCAAGGTATAACTGAGGTGGTTGGCGGCGGTTGTTGGATGTGGTGGGCGGTGGTTGGAGGTGGTCGGAAGTGGACGAGGAGGAGAACCAGGAAGACGAGGAGTAATACATGGACGAGGAGGACGAGGATTTGTGTTCGGTGAGTTTAACGTTTTCATAATATTTAATGGCAATTGTAATTATATCGTATTTAAAATTTTTCAAACTTGTCACGTTTACAATAAATTATTTCGATTCATTTTTCGCGCAAGCACAAATTCAGTAGCTATGAATGCGCTGATAAAATTTATTATATTATTAATCAATTAATTAATTAATTATACTCATCCTTACACAATATGTTTGATGTGTTCTTATACTGAAAATATTTATTACTCTTCAAGGTATAACCCGAGGTGGTTAGCGGTGGTTGTTGGATGTGGTTGGCGGTGATTGGAGGTGGTCGGAGGTGGTCGATGGTGGAGGACGAGGATTTGTACTCGGTGAGTGAAACATTTTTATAATATTTAATGGCGATTCTAATTATATTTCATCTATAATTTTTCAAACTTGCCATGCTTACAATAAATTATTTCAATTCAGTTTTCGCGCTAGCACAAATTCAGTAGCTATAAGTGCGCTAGTAAAATTTATTATATTATCAATACATTAATTTATTACACTCATCCTTATACAACATTTTTGATGTGTTCATTTACTGATAATATTTATTACTATTCAAGGTATAATCCGAGGTGGTTAGCGGTGGTATGTCGGAGATGGTTGACGGTGGTTGGAGGTGGTCCGAGGTGGACGAGGAGAACCAGGAAGACGAGGTTATATTATAGACGATAGTTATATTACTCAAAATCATAGTACACATAAATATGCCACGCACAATCATTCAACTCATATTCTACCAGTAAATATATGATTGAACTTATGTGTATTGAACTATCTACTACGCAACTACAATTTATAAGTATAACCAACTGAACTGTGAAAATAAGATACTCTAGGTAAAATATTGATACAAAATCGATTGTACGAGTAGGAAAGTGACTATTCTGTGATTTGACATGTATGCAACCATCGTAACTAACTCGTCTTTTTTTTTCATTAAAATATTAAGTTGTGGATTTTGATATAAATGTTAGTTAAGACGGGCTGCAGATAGGTGCATTATATAACACTGCAGGTTATGACCTAATGTTTAAGGATACTGATTTATTCTTGTCTAACCTATTATGTGAATAAAATAAAAAGTATTATACCACACGATTTATGCTTTACATTGACATATAAGATTAAGCTTCTATTTACGAATTAAGCGAATCGGAGAAATTTCAGCAAAAAATTACTCCTGGTATCAGAAGCGCATCTGAGCCGAGGACGTCTTCTAAAAACAGGGACACGTTGATTGTATGTACGTGATGTCGACGCTGTGTGACTAAAGGCATGCATGCTTGCTTGAGAGGGCATGAGATCTCAAATTTTCGCGCCGCTTCCTATTAGAACTAAGCAAATCGGAGAAATTTCAGCAAAAATTACTCCTGGTATCAGGAGCACAGGAGAACCGAGGAGCTCTTCTAAAAACAAGGACACATTGATTAATGGATTGATTGACTGCATGTGATGTCGACGCTGTGTGACTGAAGGCATGCATGCTTGCTTGAGAGGGCATGAGATCTCAAATTTTCGCGCCGCTTCCTATTAGAACTAAGCAAATCGGAGAAATTTCAGCAAAAATTACTCCTGTTATCAGGAGCACAGGAGAACCGAGGAGCTCTTCTAAAAACAAGGACACATTGATTAATTGATTGATTGACTGCATGTGATGTCGACGCTGTGTGACTGAAGGCATGCATGCTTGCTTGAAAGGGCATGAGATCTCAAATTTTCGCGCCGCTTCCTATTAGAACTAAGCAAATCGGAGAAATTTCAGCAAAAATTACTCCTGGTATCAGGAGCACAGGAGAACCGAGGAGCTCTTCTAAAAACAAGGACACATTGATTAATTGATTGATTGACTGCATGTGATGTCGACGCTGTATGATTGAAGGCATGCCTGCTTGATTGAGAGTGCATGTTATTGATGATTTTCCCGCCATTTTCTGTTAGACCTAAGAGAATCGGAGAAATTTCAGCGAAAATGACTCCTGGTATCAGGAGCACAGGAGAACCGAGGAGCTCTTCTAAAAACAGGGACACATTGATTGATTGATTGACTGCATGTGATGTCGACGCTGTATGATTGAAGGCATGCATGCTCCGAGTATCAGGAGCGCAGAAAAATCGAGGAGCTCTTCTAAACACAGGGACACATTGATTGACTGCATGTGATGTGGACGCTGTGTGACTAAGGGCATGCCTGCTTGATTGAGAGTGCATGTTATTGATGATTTTCCCGCCATTTTCTATTAGACCTAAGAGAATCGGAGAAATTTCAGCGAAAATGACTCCTGGTATCAGGAGCACAGGAGAACCGAGGAGCTCTTCTAAAAACAGGGACACATTGATTGATTGATTGACTGCATGTGATGTCGACGCTGTATGATTGAAGGCATGCATGCTCCGAGTATCAGGAGCGCAGAAAAACCGAGGAGCTCTTCTAAACACAGGGACACATTGATTGACTGTATGTGATGTGGACGCTGTGTGACTAAGGGCATGCCTGCTTGATTGAGAGTGCATGTTATTGATGATTTTCCCGCCATTTTCTATTAGACCTAAGAGAATCGGAGAATTTTCAGCGAAAATGACTCCTGGTATCAGGAGCACAGGAGAACCGAGGAGCTCTTCTAAAAACAGGGACACATTGATTGATTGATTGACTGCATGTGATGTCGACGCTGTATGATTGAAGGCATGCATGCTCCGAGTATCAGGAGCGCAGAAAAACCGAGGAGCTCTTCTAAACACAGGGACACATTGATTGACTGCATGTGATGTGGACGCTGTGTGACTAAAGGCATGCCTGCTTGATTGAGAGTGCATGTGATCGCTAATTTTCCCGCCATTTTCTGTTAGACCTAAGGGAATCGGAGAAATTTCAGCGAAAATGACTCCTGGTATCAGGAGCACAGGAGAACCGAGGAGCTCTTCTAAAAACAGGGACACATTGATTGATTGATTGACTGCATGTGATGTCGACGCTGTGTGTATAAATTAAGGCATGCCTGCTTACTTGAGAAGGCATGTGATCGTTTGCTTACATGCTACTGCCACTTAAAACTATGCAAATCAAAAAAATCACCACGAAAAATTACTTCGGGTATCACCAGAACATCTGAGCCGAGGAGCTAGATCAAAGACACGCCTTATTCCTGAAAGCCAGTGTCGCATACGTATAAACGTGGTTGCCTATGATTAGGCGCTACCACTTAGCTAAGCAACTCGGAGAAATTGCAGCGAAACATTACTCCTGGTATCAGGAGAACATCTGAGCCGAGGAGCTTCATCAAAGGCACGCCTTATTCCTGATAGCCAGTGTCGCATAAGTATAAGCGTGGTTGCCTATGATTAGGCGCTACCACTTAGCTAAGCAACTCGGAGAAATTGCAGCGAAAAATTACTCCTGGTATTAGGAGAACATCTGAGCCGAGGAGCTTGATCAAAGGCACGCCTTATTCCTGATAGCCAGTGTCGCATAAGTATAAGCGTGGTTGCCTATGATTAGGCGCTACCACTTAGCTAAGCAACTCGGAGAAATTGCAGCGAAAAATTACTCCTGGTATCAGGAGAACATCTGAGCCGAGGAGCTTGATCAAAGGCACGCCTTATTCCTGAAAGCCCGTGTCGCATACGTATAAGCGTGGTTGCCTATGATTAGGCGCTACCACTTAGCTAAGCAACTCGGAGAAATTGCAGCGAAAAATTACTCCTGGTATTAGGAGAACATCTCAGCCGAGGAGCTTCATCAAAGGCACGCCTTATTCCTGAAAGCCCGTGTCGCATAAGTATAAGCGTGGTTGCCTATGATTAGGCGCTACGACTTAGCTAAGCAACTCGGAGAAATTGCAGCGAAAAATTACTCCTGGTATCAGGAGAACATCTGAGCCGAGGAGCTTGATCAAAGGCACGCCTTATGCTTGAAAGCCCGTGTCGCATACGTATAAACGTGGTTGCCTATAATTAGGCGCTACCACTTGGAATAAGCAACTCGGAGAAATTGCAGCGAAAAATTACTCCTGGTATTAGGAGAACATCTGAGCCGAGGAGCTTGATCGAAGGCACGCCTTACGCCTGATGGCCGTGTCGCGTACATGTAAGTTTGGTTGCCTATAATTAGGCGCTTTCATTTAGACTAAGCAAATACACTAGAAGGCTATTATTTTCCTTTTTTATTTTCATCCTTATTCTTATGATTGTATAATACATAGAGATCTAAGGACCATTGAGCTATAACATAATATATAATATATAAACTTTAAAATTAAGACCTTTTTCTCAACTTATGTACCTCCAAACTATACATTATGCATAATAATGAATACATTCGTTAGCATATATGTAGATATATAGTAAGAACATAACTTTACACATTTTCGTCTTTATGACTCTTTCTGTATGTTATTGCTTTTCGAAGATTCCCGTTCCATATAATAGCAACCGATGCTTGTTATAATAGTAAAGTTGATAATAATTTGAACAGAATGGATATTATGCCAAGAAGAAAAAGAACAAATATATGATTTCTGTTTTGAAAAATCATCTGCAGAATTCTATACACAGTGGAAAACCAACAATTGATGAAATATAAAAACCCCAGATTAAATGCATGACGCGTATTTTTTCAACAACCAAACTGCCGGCAAGAGCATCTGCACAAAAACCAGTCTTTTTTAAATATAATTATTACTGTTAATTAATTGTTCTTAATTTGCAATTGCACAATCATTTGTAGGTCAACGATTGTTTTCTCAAGCATTTCAAGCCACGATACATTGGTCAGCGAACAACGTATCTGACTAAAACAGCTGCTTGCGGTTGTCGTGGTTGTCGTAGTTGTTGTCGTCGTGCCGCAAACAGCGGTGGAAGATAAGGTCGTAATATTAGTTGCCACAGTCTTTGATTTAACCGAATCACCCGGCTTGTCCTCTTCGTCTATTCGCGACACGTTAGGGCAACCTTCTTTGTCACCGCACTGATTTTTATCATCCACGTTAAGAACGAAGCCGGCTTTTTGTTCCTTCGTCGTCACATCATTGACCAACAAAAGAGTGGGTTTATCATCCTGCTCCTCTTCCTCACTCGAGGTCGACTTCCGCTTCTCAGACGGCGCTTCGAGCTCCGTCTGTCCGGCCTCTTTCGCCTTAGCCGCCCTCGTCCTAGCTAGAAGCGTGTCCAAAGCCGGCTGAGACTGCCGGGAGGTTTGAGCCTTGTGCCACTGCTGTAAACCAAAGCCAGAGCCCTCAAATCTCCGGTTAATATTATGAAAACGTTAAACTCACCGAACACAAATCCTTGTCCTTGTCGTCCACGTTTTACTCATCGTCTTCCTCGTCCTCCTCCTCGTCCACCTTCGATCACCTCCAACCACCACCAACCACCTCGGGTTATACCTTGAATAGAAATAAATATTTTCAGTATAAGAACACATCAAACATATTGTGTAAGGATAAGTATAATTAATTAATACAATAAATTTTATCAGCGCATTTATAGCTACTGAATCTGTGCTAGCGCGAAAAATGAATCGAAATAATTCACTGTAAATATGACAAGTTTAAGAAATTTTAGATGACATATATCACAATTGTCATTAAATTTTATGAAAATGTTAAACTCACCGAGCAAAAATCCTCGTTCGCCTCGTTTACGTTGTTCTCCTCGTCTTCCTGGTTCTCCTCCTCGTCCACTTCTGACCACCTCCAACCACCGCCCACCACATCCAACAACCGCCGCCAACCACCTCAGTTATACCTTGAATAGTAATAAATGTTTTCAGTATAAGAACACATCAAAAATATCTTATAAGGATAAGTATAATTAATTAATAATACAATAAATTTTATCAGCGCATTTGTAGCTACTGAATTTGTGCTTGCGCGAAAAATGAATCAAAATAATTTATTGTAAACGTGACAAGTTTGAAAAATTTCAAATACAATATAATTACAATTGCCATTAAATATTATAAACATGTTAAACTCACCGAGCAAGAATCCTCATCCTCCTCGTCCACGTTGTTCTCCTAGTCTTGCTGGTTCTCCTCCTCGTCCACCTCCGACCATCTCCAACCACCGCCAACCATATCCAACAATCACCGATAACCACCTCGGTCATACCAGGAATAGTAACAAATATTTTCAGTATAAGAACACATAAAAAAAAATCAGTCCCAACAGATTCGAAACACGATACACAGCAATTTTAGCTGTAATTAAACGACGTTAGTGTCATGTATTCCTATGTATAGTATACCAACTACACACCTATTGCAATTTGTTGATCCTGGTCGTTCGGTTTTTTTTCGGATTAAAATGTTAGAAGCATACATATTGGTTCGATAGTACAAAACATGACGTTTTCAATAATCAAACTTGTAAACTTGAAAATTAGTCCGGAAGGTTAAAAGTCATCAGGTCAAGGACCTGGACAGCCAGAATTACAGAGCGCTTGTCCCTGAAGTCAAGTTTCACCAGGTAGCGGACCTGGAGCGCGGAAACTACGGAGCGCTTGTCCTGGAACTCGAGTTGCAACACAAAGCGGATCCGGCGCGTAGGATCCAGGCGGTAGAGAACCCGGTACTCGAAATCTGCGGAGCGCGATTCTCATACGTCCGCTCTACTGCGCGGTTGTTTCCAGACTGAGGAATTCGGCTAGCTGATTTTCGTGGAGAAAAAATTTTGGGTGACGTTACTTTCTGAACATCCGAAAATTCGAAATTTGATTTCGAACTTTAATACTATGTATATGATGTATGATATGACATGACAATGTATGATTTTAGTTTTCACATTTTAGACAAGAAACATGTACTTTATGTGTAATATTTATGCAATAGTCAGCAATGGCATCTAGAAAAGGTAGGAAAGTAACGAGTAAAACATTCAAAGGGTTTAGTTTATAATTCATCCAACATGCAAATACTATTAAATATATTTGTCGTGTAGGGCTTTGTGCAGATAAGGCATGGTTATAACGTTTATCTATTACTTCATTTACGTATATATATATATTAGTGTATTACGATTTTTCATTTAAATTTTTTTCTTCTTTCCATCAAACAGCTCGGTCGCCGCATCTTTAGACCCGTTGCTTCCAGGGCCTTTAGACCAATCGATTTTTTTTCGCAAAATGACTATGATAAAGGTTCTTGATAAATAAAGTTTAGCATTTTTCAAAATCCACCAAAGTGCTGGCGAAAAAAATTACGAAGGGCTTAGTCTTACGTTTTTCGCGACTTTTAGAGTCAAAGTTTGTTCCTCTTAGATTCAATTAGCAGAACCTAATTCCGAATAATTGGAATATGAGGAATTTATTCAAGACATACAGACTATCGTAGAATCAACTACTGAGAAGATACGATAACACAGTTTTGTACCTATGTTTCTATCGTGGAAATTCTTAGTCCGCTCAAATAGCAACTAGTCGCAATTGCTTTTGCTCCTAAAATACTGATATTGCCAGATTTAAAATTACTAAAAATTTTCGTCCAAATAAGGAATTAAAGTTCAGTAAGTGGTAACACATTGCTGAAACTAAACCTACCTTCCGAAGGCAATTCCGCTGATTCGCAAGTGTGAGCTGTGAGGAAAGGAATGGGGTTTCAGTTTTGACGCAGTCACAGATTCCTCGTCGTGATGATTCCCTTACTTCGTCTTCGACGATACTCTATAGAAAAGTATTCATAAAACAATGTTCGATTTCAAATGGCTTTCCGAAAGGGTATTATTAGATAAATAAAAATAGTCTGTGTGACTTAAAAAAAATGGACAGTGTGACAATCATTGTAGCAGTTACAAGTATTACAGACTATTCTATAAGGTATGTGATAGAATTTGATTGTACTACGTTTGCCGCGTTCTTTACGTGGTGTAAAATCATCGAGGAAAAATGACACGATGATACAGAAATAATAAAATACAAATTCTACGCAATTGCTATAATAGTTAAAGACCATCATTAATGCTTTATAATGGAAATGATGCCACTTGCAGCGTGGTTCACCTCCGTTCCAGAGTTAGTAGGTACAATACACCATGAAATCCAACAATTTAACGGTCTTACACAGAGGTTTCCAAGTCTGGCAAGACCAAATTATTTCAATTCTTAGGATACTTTCTTAGTCGATGACGAATGTCTCTTCTTTGATGAAAAACTCGATCGATTCCTCCTCAACATTCTTCGTATCTGAGTCCAGCTCATCCGTGTCGATATCTAGAAGGAAAAACACGAAATTAATACGTCATTCAATATAGGAAAATACTAGCAGATCAATATAAATTATTTTCCGTCTTTACTTTTGACTACGGTAATACATACTGTTGCGTAGTTCAAGGCGACGCTTCTTTTGGCTGTTCCATTCTTCGATACGTTTTGATCGATATTCTTCGAATTCTTTCATCAGTGTACAACGCTTTTCGATCAATTCCTGGAAAAAGAAAGGTAGAAATCATTTCAAGGATATGGGTAGTTTTTAAATGTCACGATAGAAAAAAAGAACTATACGAATAAATGTAAAGTCACTATTTGATCACAAATATTCCGTATCAGAATAGGAAAATATTACCTTCGAGGCGCGAGTTAGTCTCATGCGATCTTTGCTTTCGAATTGTGCCGAATACTTCTTCAGATTTTTTTGAATTTCCTTGATTTGCTTGGCGGTCAAAAGCGTCGCTGGCCTTGGACGCCATAGAAGCTGATTGAACGCAGTCAAATTAACTCTCTTCAAAATACGACCTTGGAACGACCAAATCCAATATCCGTTGTCGACGCTTGTCTTCCAGCTCGACACTCCAGTCACAACGTATCTAAAAGCAGCCGTATTTCATTTTTGATTGGGGTCATTTAGTCACGTCCTTTTAGTTCTATGCTTCATTTCTAAGCTTACTTTAAAACTAAATTTTGCCAAAGTAAAGAGATTGAAGTAAACTTCACAATCAGTAAAAGATCTTTGATTTAACAGTGATACGAATAATAATAATAATAAGAATTCTACTAAATAAACACGTAACGAAAACGAAGCCCGCATTAAATACATAACGAGAGAATAAATAAAAAGAATGATAAAGAATAAACGAAGCTAAATACCGTCCGGTAGGATCCCACTCAACGTCAGAGGTCTGGTAGTGATCAGTGGTGTTCATTATAGTAAAATCGTTGGTATCAATAAACTCCAAGGCACCAGCCATGGTGGTAAGACCAGCAAGTACAATGAACTGGCCAGCAGGAGACCAGAACAGGTGATTGCACGCCTTCTTCTCGAGTTTTTCTAAACAAGAGTTAGAAAAAATTAAATACTTCGCCTTTTAATTCTAAGACATCAGTAAAAGTCATTACAAGACTGAAGAACACATGTTTGTTCTATGAACTGATATACATATCTTCAGAGATGTACAACACACTTTTTCGTCTCATTTAGTTGGATATAATTACTTTTCTGAAATATTGAAACTGGATTGAAAAGCTTACTGAGAAGATCAGGATGCAGTCCAGGGCGTACTCCATAGAAGCTGACGTTTACGCTGGGTATTTCACCGTGAATGATAGCGAATTTGCTACCCACTGGTTCCCAGGCGAATGCGTGAATCGGTTCCTTCATTTCAACGCTATCAACCGGTATCTGCTTCTCTCGCATGTGGAATATCTCAAAGTTGTACGACATTCCCTGAAAATAAATCAAATGGAGAAATTAAATACCAATGCTATACTATAATTTAGGCAACTGGGAGGAGTTGAACGAGCTTTTACTACTTGCGATACTTACAGTGTATTTTTGTTCAGTTTTTTCTTTCCTCTTCGCAAAACGATCCACCTTGACACAGAGGTAATCACCACATTTTTGCCAGTGAATTTTACAGTCGGCGACATTGAATAGATTTTTGTTACGAATTTCGTTGCGGCTGTAACGGGAAAAAGAGAAACACTCATGAACTCCGCGAATCGGTATAGGAACAAAACATAAGTTCTTTGGTTGTTAACCAACAAATGGAAGCAGCATTTCAATTCTGACTATGAACTCTGTGCTGTACCTGGGAATTTCCAAAAGTGTGACTCTGGCTGGGACATCTTTATCTTCCGGCACCCAGTAGGCTAGAACATTATCAGTGGGCGACCAGCTGAAGTCTCTGATTCCTGGTATCTTGATGCTCTTTTTGTCGAGTAGTCGAAATGACTAAAAAATCGAATAAATGCAAATGCTTAAAAGCGAATAGACCATAGTTGAACATCCGCACGAAACACAAAATTGACCATCTGATGAAAAAAATCTAACATTGGTATGCAAAAGGATAAAAAAAAAAAAAATAGTAGAAAAAAAAACTTACAGGAGTTTCGTAGATGCTGAGTACATCTTCGCCCATGCGAGCGAGATATTTGTCGTCGTGTGACCAGCGGAAAATGGGCCACACCGAGGACCCGTCAGGATTAAAATCCCGTTTTTCTTGACCGGAGAGAATATCCCAGACAACAAGCCGCTTCTGATCAACGCTGCTCTCAGCCCTGGGTGAATATGAGACAAGATAACGTTCGCAAGGTGAAAAGTCAACGCACTCAACTCCGCGTTGACCAAACTTTGCCGTCTGCTCGAACTTCGGACCACCCCACAACGCGACTCCTGGCTTGTGGAAAGTAGCTATGTACGTGCCCAATGGAGACCACTTGACGTATGTATCTGTCCATCGCTGAAAAGGTTTAGAAAAGGGGAATACACCATGTTTATTTCGACTTGCACATTAATCTAGTCAAACTGTGAAAAACTGTTACCGGTCGGTCTTCCAGCAGCGTCGGTTCAGGTGCAGAATTTTGCCATATCTGAACACAAACCGCCATTCCATTGCCAGAGAGAACGCAGAATTGGTCGTACGCATCAGGATCAAGGAGATAGTAGTGAAGGTCACCGCTCGATGTATACGGCTGGGGCTTTGGCGGTTCCCACTCATCCGGTGTATCCTCAAACTTTTTGAAATCCGTGAACAAATTCACCTTAAATGTGTGCATCTTGTCGAGCTTGTAATTGTTTGTCGACTTGACAGCAGCTAATGCGTTCACCGGACTTTTGTACTCCAGGAATATGTACCTGTGATACCAGTGTTAATTAACAAAACAACCAAAGTAATGAAAAATTGAAGCTTCGTACTAATAATTACAAAACAAGTGACAAGTTGTTTCTGTTTTTCTGCTAGGTTAGCATTGTTGAATTAAAATTTATGGTCTTATGATCTTTACCCTTTGGTCAAGCCATCTTCGTTCTTGGGATACCACTGGTTGACAATGTCTCCAAACTTTTCAAACAGCTTGCTGATCACCATTTGGAGTTTTTCTAAACGCTCGGGTCCAACTTGCGGAACACCGTCGACGACAATGACAGCTTCAACCCCATCGGTCTCAGACGGTTTCTGCCTAATGAGCTCGCCAAGTAGTTCTAGGAAAAGGAATAAAAGATTAATAGAAATATAGCAGACCCGATTTAGAATTAAAAGGCGAATCGGAGATTGGTGTCGAGTAATATTCAGAGACTGTTAGGAATGCAAAATGGTATCTTGAATGGGTGCCAATACAAAAGTGGGAAGGTTAATTGACGCTCAAGTACCGAGTTGAACCGTGTCACGTATAAAGGAAAAATATCACGCTAAAGTTCGGAGGTTAAAATGCTAAAACCGGCGAAAAAATTGAAAAAGCTATTGAGACTGTACGGAAGATTGTCGAGATCCCGAGACGGGATGGTTAGATTTAGGAGACGGTGTGCATATGTGATAACTTTCGTGCCACGCCATGCTACCTATGCCATGCCGTGACCGAGCCCCGAGGGGTGATAGGGATGACACGAGTGACGCGCATGTAAAATGTAAGAGTAGAAATACCTTCGTCGGTTACATCGTCGACGAATCCCTCGGGATCGCTGAAGTTTGGCTCGTTATCCCCGTTGATATTCTCATCGTCGTTTTTACCAGGATCATCGTTGTGCGGCGTTTTATCCGCCTCCCGTTTCTTTGCCATCTTGGAAACCTCTTATTAAAGCCAACTGAAGCGTCTGAAAGTGGCCGCAGAAGACGTAAATCAACGCTTCCGTCTGACTGATTCGATCTATCGCAACTCAATTGCGCATATGCGATATATCGAATGAAGCGATTCAACTCGATGCTTTTGCTAACACCTTCGCGTCGTCTGCTTTATCCACCCAATAGAATCAACCAGCCTGTAGATAGGCAATTTCTATTACATTTTGTGATCCATATCAACGTTGATATTTAACATAATTTTCTGTCTTATCAGTTACAATGCTAAAGCGGAGTTTATTTGACTTTCTGTACATTCGTCACAAAAAATTTTACTTTGAAATAATTCATTGAATTTATTACATCGCCGGAAAATTTACCCTTAATTCATTCAATTAAGTAGTATGTTTTCTTTATTTTTCATTGCACGGGGAAACGTTTTAATTGTACACTCAATTTTTATGGATTTCAAGCATTGTGAATAGTGTAAATAGTCAATTGAAATAAGGATAGAAATAGGAACGGATCTGTCGAATTATTGTGAAAAAAGGCAGAAAATCATTTCACAGTTGTAAATGCGACAATTTAATACATATAACACATTCTAACGAAGAAGTTAGACTAGAGGACCTTGTATTATCGGAAAATGTGTCTTCGGACTATGGAATTTTGAATACATCACTTTAGCGACTGCACGTGATTGGTGATGTGAAAAGTGTCAAGTGTGAGAGTATATTATCTATACATAAAAAACGTAATTGTTCAGTGTATCGCATTCCAACAGTTGCCGAAAACATTTCCGTACAATAGCTAACTAATTTGATTTACAAATATTTCTACATTTATTACACAGTTCAAAATATTCTTTACACTGTCTGCCCATGTTTTTTAAACCTATTCGCAGTAAAATATACACCGTGAAAGAATCGTTTCTTCTTTTGATTGCCTCAACTTTTTTAACTTTTCAAGTTATGTACCGAAAATCGAATCATTGTCGTGATAAGAATGAAATAATTTTTATTTCGTATTGATACAGACGGGGAGTAGAAGATATGAATCTACTCGGTAAACATTTGAGAAATAATTTTCCAGAATTATTCCCAGCCAATTACAAAGTAGCGCCAAGGAGATTCTTAAATATTTCGTAGAGTTGTTCGAAAAAAAAAAGATTGGTTAGTTTCTTACTTTAGTTCCGTTCGTTGAGCGGCAGCCGATTGAGTTCCAGCGTAAAGGCAACGATGTCGGGATTCTTGGACGAAGTAGATATACCCAGAAAAGAACTTTCAATCAACGATAAATTGTTTGCGATTAGTTTGCTGATCCACTAATAAATCTGAAAACAACGATACTTTTCAACCCCAAACAGTTTTCAACGTGTTTGCGGTTCAACGGAAATGTTTGGCTCATGAACATAAAACTTGGACTTAGAAGAACCAGAAACAATTAACCGCATATCTGATGTTAATGACAGTGAAACTTTCGTAATTCCAGGTGTATCAACGATGTCCAAGAGAAGAGTCGTGGCTAACAATCATAACAATCAGGAACATCTTGTAGAAGTGTCAAAATACATCCATAGTCCAGAGTTACCAAGTGTAAGTGAACGGCATGGACTCGAGGACAATGTTGACATGGATATGTCGCGGGTTAAAAAAGGAGTATTTGGTTGCCTTGTACAAACGGGGGTACGGTCACAAATTCAATATTCATTTGGGATGCTCTCCTCTGCGGGACATGATCCATAATTTCCAGTGAGTCAAAGTGGAAGTCCAAGTGGTCGATCTTCCAAGTTTTCGCCAAACATCTGTAAAAATTTATTTAAGGGTGAAATAATTGTATACCTATTAAACGTGTCTGCATCGAAACTTTACAGAAAAATCGAAAAGGATAGTTCCGATAAAATAAATAGAATTTTATGAACTACATTATTTGTCTGAGTCTGTAATCAAAAATTTTCAAATCCGCGAAAATCTATCTTACAGAATTTCAAAATTCAGAAGGCTAGAATGCAGATAACTCAAAATATAGTCTACATTCGAAAACAGATTTTTGCGAATTTGAAAATTCGCTATTGCAAGCCTTCTATTTTCTAATCTTTGTAAATTTTCATTTTTACCTTATGAAATTGTTATTTGCATACGCAACAATAGAGCAAAGACTGGCAATAAAAAAAAATCTTAGGAAAGGAGTTTCTTCAGTTCCAGTGTTCAGTTAGATTAATTCTAAACTCTGATAATGTTTTCTAAAATCTAAGGGTAAAAAAGTAAAAGTGACAAAATCCAAAAGAATATGACTAAAAACGATCTCATAGGCAAAAAAATAACTAAAAGTTGATATAGTGACGCAATAGCAGCCCAGTTAAGTTCCAGTATGACCTGTTAATACGTGCAGAAAGACATTACAAATTGCATTTCCATAAGGCAGCTAAATGTTTGGTACTTTGTAAATAGCACACATATGCTACTTGTGTCATATGATTACCGGGTTTTGAGTTTAAATCGAATCAACTCGGGTGTATTTAATTCATGAATAAATATTTGAGTTGAAAAATAAACGCACTGAAAATAGATAGAATTTAAAACTGTCCGTTCAAGACAAAATTTTTAGAGTCTATAGTGACAACGATCGGTTGCGCGGAAGGATCTCTCACAGTATGAGAAAAATTTTCGTAACAAGTATTTCAGCGCGGTTTAACGATTTTTTAATTTTTTCATAATCTTTTAAGCATTTTCTTTTCTGACACACTTCAAGTCTGTCCGCGATCAAATGCTACAAGTAAAAAAATCGTTTCTTATTCTAATCGCCACGATGCTATTAGCTAGTCACGTTTTAACTCTGAAAGCTGAGTATTGCTACGCTCACAATGATAATCCATACTTGAATATGGGCACGAAAACTGCTTACCACTTTATTCACGGCGGTGAAAGACCATACGAAACGATACCAAGTAAGTTACGTTACTTTATGTTACTCTATTATCCTGTATCCCGAACTAATGTTTAACGGTTCAGGAAAAATGAAATAATTGAATTACTTTTAAGACGTTTTGATACTTGAATCTAAAATGTGTCACGCGCGTAGTACGTTATTGAATAACATCGTGTTTGTTCCTACATATCTGTCGATTGATCATGGCCTCGAATTATTTCACGCCGGCGAATTGCTTCACAAGTTCTTCATTGCCAACTGCGCAAACAGTAGGAACAACCTTGCTTCAGCAGAGTTTGTCAATCTTTGTGTTTGTATTTTCAGCAATTTCAACAGATAAAACGCGTGTCTTATCCGATGCCCGAAATAGCATGAAGCCAGAAATTAATATCGTTCAAACTTATTCACAGACTGCAAGCCGATACAGATATGGATGATGATAAGACACGGAACGAGATATCCGGGAACAAGAGAAATTCGCGGGATGAGGTCACTTCCGAAATTACGAAATCAGATTATTTACAATCACGAAGTACGAGGAAGTAAGTTCTGAAAGATATATCGGGGAAATAATACTTTTCGGTTATCTCGCGGACAAAAGAATCGAGAACGATGAATATTAATCAATGTTAAAAATAATCCGAGATCAACTTTTTCATTCTCGTCTCAACCTCAACGATGTTGACATTTTTTTTTTTTTTTTTATCTGAAACGCAGGACCAAAGTGGCATATTATTCCCGCTTAACGCATTTGCGGGAAACATGAGGCCATTATTCCCTTGTTACATAATGTACTATTTATAGTCAATGTTATAGCGGGCCGTTTGTGCGCTGACGATCTGGTCAATCTGAAGCGTTGGCGACTAAGTAAATTTATTACATACGAAAACTCCGACCAACTAAACAGACAGGGGATCGAAGACATGAATCTACTCGGCAAACGTATCAGGAATAATTTTCCGGAATTATTTCCACCTGCGGTGACTGAGGTCAAGGCGAGAAATTACAAGGTACGAATGAACGCAGGAATTGAAATACCTTGCGGTGTAGCTTCGGAGGAGAGAGAATTTGAAGTGAAAAAAAAAATGTGGATACTTGATTACCATTTTATTACATTGCTATTTTTATTTTTAGTTCCGTATGGCGCGAGGAGGACGAATGAGTTCGAGCCTGACGGCATTTAGAGATGGACTCTTGAACGGAGTTTATGTTCCAAAAGATGAACTTCCAGCCAACAGCACATTGTGGGTGGTTCGTTTTTGATACTTCGATTAAAAGTTTGGTCGTATTTATGGTATTTATTCGAAAAATCTGGTTTGACGAAGAACCGAGGTTTTTACGTCACAAGTATAACACTCAAGCAGCAAATCCTTTGTACCTGATACGCAAAGGACGCTTTTCTTTTACGTCAATTTTTGGACGCAACTCGACGCTAAGTGATTTCATTGGTCGGATCTAACGGATTAGGCTAACAATACCACTTAGTGTCGTATTGAGTCAGAAAATTCAGAAGAAAACTTGACGAAATGTGGATTTTGATAAATTTCAGGCATATTCGCGTTGTCCAAAGTGGGAAACGGACGTGGCAAACGATCCAGTGCATCTCAGAGAAGTGACGAACTTCGTCAATGGTCCGGAGTACCAGAATCTGATAACAAGTGTTAGTAAACGACTCGGGTTCCACCGCAATATTAGCGCAGGTATGTTCGCGCATGAAAGAATCGCAAAATAAGATTAGGTGGCAAATTAGTAACCGTGCAATCAGCAAGGGGAAGAAATGAAGGTCAACGAGAATGAAAATTCAGGATATTGGATAATGAAAAAAATTACTATAAATTTGAAATAGTAAATATGTAATTACCAGATACGGTTCGACAAATGTGGCAAATGTGCAGTTACGACCAGGCGTTGAGGGTTACAAAGTTGTCACCTTGGTGCGCCGTTTTTAACGACGAGGAAATGAGGGTCTTCGAATACAGGGACGCCTTGATCGACTACTACAAGCGAGGAAACGCTCACGAATACAACGTCCGATTGGGCTGCCCGCCTCTGCGAGACATGGTCGATAGTTTCCGGTGAGTCTCGCTTGACGTCCAAGTTCCTGCCCGATGGCTGGAAAAGAGTAGAAAAATTCAAAATGTAGCGTCGTGGTAAATCTGTCGATGAAAATTTCACAGAAAAATCGAAGGCAACGACGATAGCTACTCGATGGAGCCGAGAGGTGTTTTCAACGTCGGGAGATCGAGAAGCTACCATTTGTTCATGGCTGCTTTAGGCATCGCCAATGATTCCTCGCCTCTACTAGCGAGCGATTTCAAGCTTAGGAAAAAATACCTCTGGAACACGACCGAAATTGGATCGTTCGGCGCCAATATCGCGGCCGTATTTTACAAGTGAGTTGAAACGGTCAAGACTCCTTGAATATCACCTATTTCGGCACTTTTACCAGGACTCGCCCTACTTCAAGAATGCTTCGAAGGGAAAACGACGATGTTGCTTCAAAGATTCCACATGCTCTCCGCTTTCTCATACAACGCCGATTATATGTATATTTTCCAGATGCAACGACTCGGCATCGCCTCACAAAGTCAAGTTCTACCAGACTGAAAAGCCCGTCGACTACCCGGGATGCGCGGACGGTTTGTGCGACTGGGAGTACTTGAAGAGTAAATTTCGAAAGCAGCTGTCGAGATGTGACGATGTCGACTTTTGTGGTACAATTGTCGCCGAACCGCTGATTGAGACTTTGCCGCCGTCGGAAAAGTTCGTGCTCGTATTCTGTGTCCTGATTCTCCTCTTTCTCAACGCACCGCGTCTGGCAAGGATATTAAGAAAAATTCCACCATGTTGTTACTACAGATGCAGAAGTCGTCCGACGGTGATATTAAATGTATAAAATTTGATCTGTAAGGCCAATTTTTTCGTATTTACCTGATCGATCGAAAGGCGTAAACGACGAACTGAATTTCACATTTGAGTGAAATGTTTTCACACATTTGGTAGTTATTTACACGGGACGAAGTAGCGGATGGCGATGTTTTATACTTGTTTGCGTTGTAACCTGGTGAAGTTTCAGTATGTTCTTGACACGAAAGAAGGCGTTTAACGCAAGTGACCAAAAGTCACGTTCGAATTCAATGACACATCAGTTGCAAGTGACATTGTCACAGCTTCCGAGTACAAAATTCATCATAGTTCATCGATGTGTTCTAATCCCATGATTAGAATCAATTAAGTTTACTCGAATTCGCAATAGATGAGAAAACATTTGAAACCATACATAAACGCGTTGAATATAATTACAATCCAAATAAGTCCGTCTGAAAAAGGAATTCTTACAGTGACAAAGTAAATCGATCATCAAAAAATATTTCATCGCGGATGCAATAGTGATATTATTTCAAGCTATCGCTTACGTGTTGGAAATTTTTCAATATTGTCTATCCGTAATCAAATGTTCCAAGCAAAAGTATTACAGCTGATTTTAATTACCTCGGTTCTATCAAACAGTCAACATTTCTCCCCGGAAACTGATCATTGTTATGCCCGGAATGAAAATCGGTACGTGAAAGTGGGCACAAAAACTGCCTACCACTTTATTCACGGTGGTGAAAGAGGATATAAAACGATACCAAGTAAGTTGCGTCAATATTTCATATTCTTCGCGGAAGCGAACTGAAGTTTTAATGCGACCGTAGGTTCGCAACATTTGGACTCATAGTAAGAGTTATATTTTTTGGGGTTAAGGAAAAAAAAAAAAGAAAGCAACACCTCCCGAAATGAATTGGATTGGAGAATTGTTCTTCAGAACGCTGGAAAAACGAAATTTGACACAAAAATAAATCTATAATTCAACTTTTGCACATTTCGCGACTCTTAACCACTGAATTTTTGCATAATCCAAATTGATGAAGATGGTTCAAATTCCACTGAAAATTATTCCTCAAACGAAATTATTTCGCCCGAATGTGAAAAAAAAAAAAAAAAATGTCGATGAGGTGACTATAGTTATGTATTATTAATATAATTTTGTGTGTCTGTATTGAGCGACCGCTGGATATTGATTTTATTTCCATCGTCGAAAATTCTAATTGTCTTTTATAGAATACATATAGAAATTCGTAATTTTCTATGGTAAAATACTACGATTTTCCACAATTTTCAACGAACGGCATTTTATCGTACTTTGGCATTTCATTTGGATTTTTCTGCGATATCGGAAGTTGGTTTACGTTACCCTTAACCAGTTGGCAGACCGCTTTCTTTGACATTTGTGTAAACATTGGAAAAAATAAAAAAAATAAAATAAGATAAAAATATAAAATGAAAACGTTTATTTCGTTCGTACCTCAAGACACGCGATACTTGGAAGTAAAATTTTATTGTAAACTTATGTACAGAATGCAAGCCTGTAATGATATGGATGATGATCAGGCACGGAACGCGATATCCTGTTCAATCGGAAATCAATCAAATGAAATCTCTCTCGATGCTGCAAACTCAGATAATTTACAATCACGAAATACTACAATGTAAGTTCGAAGAGATATATATATATATATATGGGAATACGAAAACTTGATGGTTATCTTTGTACAAAAAAAAAAAAATAAATAAAATAATAACTGACCAAGATGAAACAGTTATTCTTTCTTTTTTGTTTTTTTTTTCCTCAATACAGCCGGTCATTTGTGCCCGGAGGATCTGGAGAATCTGAAGCGTTGGCGACTCAGCGAATTCATCACGTATGAAAATTCCGAACTAGTCAATGATCAGGGAGTCAAGGACATGAATGAATTTGGCAAACGTATCGGTAATAATTTTCCAGCATTATTTCCACCCTCGGTAACCGAAATTAGTGAAAGAATTTACAAGGTAACGACAAACGAAGGAAAATAAATATTTTATAGGATCGATTTTTTGAAAAAATGTAACATAAATCGAAAAGAAAATCGATACGTGATCGACGTTTCGTTTCATTTTTGTTCGCAATTCAGTTCCGTAGGGCAAGTGGAACACGAATGATTACCAGCCTGAAGGCATTTATGGGTGGACTTTTAGGCAGAGACGATATCCCGGAAGAACAACTTGAAGCCAACAGCAGGTTGTGGACGGTTAGTTTCCGAATCTCTGATGAATTAGTAGAAAGTTTTTTTTTTTTTTTTTTTCATCAACAGTGGTTCAAAATACAAGATGCGTAAAGATTCACCGAAAGCAAATTTTTTATCTTCACCGAAAATCAGTTAGAATTTTTGCTCGTTATTCAGAACGTTAATTTGACCATCAACAGTTTTGAAGTGGAAAGCAAAACACACATAGAAAAAGTCCTTTGCAACTTACACGCAGTTAGATGTACACTTGACCTTGACTAGGCTGAAGTTTATGAAATGAGAATTTTCCTAAATTTTAGGGTTATTCTCAGTGTCCGAGATGGGAAACGGAAGTAGCAAACAACCCGGAACATCTCACCGAGATAACAAAGTTTTCGAATGGTTCAGAGTATCGGAACATGATATCAAGCGTCAGCGCACGACTTGGATTTCCTCACGATATCAACAAAAGTAAGTGACCCTGTGTTTATACAAATGGCGAAATAATTGTTACATACTGATTAAGAGTGCAGTTATAACAATTGAAAATGACAGAAATTCAGTGTGAACGATTGAAAAACTTGATGAAAATTTGGAAGTATAATCAATTTGATATAAATATTCAATTATCAGGAATTATTTACCACATGTGGACCATGTGCAGTTACGACATGGCGTTGAACGTCACCAAGTTGTCACCTTGGTGCGCCGTTTTTACCGACGAGGAAATGAGGGTCTTCGAATACAGGGACACCTTGGTCGACTACTACAAGCGAGGAAACGCTCACGAATACAACGTCCGATTGGGCTGCCCGCCTCTGCGAGACATGGTCGATAGTTTCCGGTGAGTCTCGGTTGACGTCCAAGTTCCTGCCCGATGGCTGGAAAAGAGTAGAAAAATTCAAAATGTAGCGTCGTGGTAAATCTGTCGATGAAAATTTCACAGAAAAATCGAAGGCAACGACGATAGCTACTCGATGGAGCCGAGAGGTGTTTTCAACGTCGGGAGATCGAGAAGCTACCATTTGTTCATGGCTGCTTTAGGCATCGCCAATGATTCCTCGCCTCTACTAGCGAGCGATTTCAAGCTTAGGAAAAAATACCTCTGGAACACGACCGAAATTGGATCGTTCGGCGCCAATATCGCGGCCGTATTTTACAAGTGAGTTGAAACGGTCAAGACTCCTTGAATATCACCTATTTCGGCACTTTTACCAGGACTCGCCCTACTTCAAGAATGCTTCGAAGGGAAAACGACGATGTTGCTTCAAAGATTCCACCTGCTCCCCGCTTTCTCGTACAACGCCGATTATATGTATATTTTCCAGATGCAACGACTCGGCATCGCCTAACAAAGTCAAATTCTATCAAACTGAAAAGCCCGTCGACTACCCGGGATGCGTGGACGGTTTGTGCGACTGGGAGTACTTGAAGAGTAAATTTCGAAAGCAGCTGTTGGAGTGCGACAACGTAGACTTCTGTTACAAAACGTCGACCGAACCATCACCGGTTAATTTGCTACCAGTGGCAAAGTTTGTGCTTATATCTTCTGTACTGGTTCTCATAATTTTCCGAAAACGGCATATGGTAAGAATGTCCAAGAAATTTCTAGTTTCGTGCAATAGGTGCAGAAATACGAGCCTGATATAATGATAAAGAAATAAAACCATGCCGTGTCAGCTAGGATAATTTTTACGTATCATTGATAGATCGAAAGAAGAATAAGTAATAACACCGTAAGAAAATTATCATTAATCTTCCAAATTATAACTTTTGTAAGTAAATTTGGATAAAAAAAATACAAAGCAAGGTCACGAGATAATGCAAAAAATCTTTCTCTCTGCATTACCCACAATGTCGATCATGGATCCTCTGTCGATAAAATATAGCTCAACCTTGACGACGAATTACGATTAATGATTTTTTTACATCAATTCCTCATACCTCGCGTCATTGTTAACGCTTACTATTCAACTGTCGTTACAATAACGATCATAAGTAATAATTCAGAATACAATAAAGAAGAGGAAGAAAAAAAATAATTCAAGGAATAATCGTAGCGTATTATTCAAGTATTGATATAAAAGTGAACGAATCACGTGTGCGGTATATCACACAGGTGAAATGAAAGTTTCTGCGGCACGATTCTCTTCAGTCAGCGAGCCAATGAGTTGTTTCGCAACATAGCCGTACGACGCTATTACACATTTATGCCATGTTGTGTGCGCTGCACACATCCATACGTCCATTATGCGCGTTAAACACGAGTCAAGACCCGAGCGCAGCAGCAGGATCGTTAAAAACAAGAATCAGCTCTAAACTTTAACGGTAGTTTAGCCTACTGCGGTTTGTCGCTTGCTGATCATTGGCATTCAAACAGACGCAAGCA
Source organism: Neodiprion virginianus (assembly GCF_021901495.1). Classification (NCBI taxonomy): domain Eukaryota; kingdom Metazoa; phylum Arthropoda; class Insecta; order Hymenoptera; family Diprionidae; genus Neodiprion; species Neodiprion virginianus. The sequence continues at coordinate 1,362,860 of NC_060883.1, forward strand.
TTGTCTGCATCATTGGGTACAGGAAACGATAATAGAAAAATAAATCAACTAATCAACTAATCAACTGTAACTGAACACAGAGTGAGTTAAATGATGAATCAAAAAAATTTTCGTTTTTCATTTACATGTATAGATATATAGATATTGAAAAATACGTTCTGCATTCGTGATTTTCATTTTATTTTTCTCTTGTCGTTACATATTTAAAAGAATTAATGGCAAATATGAACGATAATGATAACGATCGTTTTCGCAACATCAATATTCAACCGCGAGTCATTTACACCGTCTATAATAATGATAATTAAAGGCATAAGCGTATTACGTATGGTTTAAGAAGACGCGTGAGATCATCATCTCGTCTTTGCTTCGACTATTTATACTGTATATTATGTACAACGTGGTGTTATGGAATAACATGCGTCTTTAATAGTTACAATGGTAAAAGGTAAAAAACAAACAAAGTAAAAGAGAGAGATATTGCAAAAAAAAGAAAAAAAAGGGATGGGACAAAAAAACCACTTCTTTAGTGATATAACTCTCATCATCATCATCATCATGATTATGTACCTCCCCACTGCTACTATACTAGTTGTAACACTACTTGGTGAGGACACGATAATTGAGTACATGTAGGTAAGATTTTTACACCGTCGCATCACCATTGCGCTAGAGCCGCAAAGTAAGCGCATGAAACAAACTAGCAAGCAGGCAGACAGTCAGTCAGTCAGTCAGTCGGTTGGTTGGTCGTTGTATAACATTCGTATATAATTTATAGTTAAACGGGTCGCGGAGTGAGTAAAAATAATATAAAATTTTTCAAACGTGACGACTTTCCATTTATATTTATGTGCGTTTTGCAAGAAATTTGTTTCTTAATCGCATTTTTTCATATACTAAAATTTTTCAGACGGAGGGCAAAAATGTTGATTGGATTGAAGGAACTGATCCTGATTTCTCTGACCTTCGGTCAGGCGATTTCACGAAGTACGGATTACTGCTACGCTGAAAATGATCAGCCCTATTTGAAATTCGGGACAAAAACTGCCTACACCTTTATTCACGGTGCTAAAAGACCCGCCCAGAATATACCGGGTAAGTCAATCGAGAATCATATACTTCAAGTACAATAAAGAATCGTGAAAAAAATAAGATAAAACTTACATTCGCGATTTTTCTTGAGTACACTTACGTGCAACAATAATAACAATATTAACGGTTTCTTTGTATGCATATTTGTTTTTACATCTTCAATCTGTCTTTTTTATCTCGAAACTTCGTAAAATGAAACCGGGAATCGCCGGAGGGAAATTTTTCCATAAGCAACCTGTACAACCGCGACGTAAAACCGGTTGCGGGGGTTTCAGGCGTATTTAATTGGTTGACGGAAAATCAAATATACTGTTCATTCTTCAGTTATCGTATTCGTATATCGAGATCGTTACTTTAGTATTCAGAGTACATTTTTTTTAAAAATCAAATATCAGTTCTTTGCGAAATCGGTTGATAATACGAATTGAAAATAAATGAATAAATAAATGAATAAAAAAGAATGAAATTTAAAGATAAAATTATTATTCATTCGCAGGTTGTAAACCACTGCAAATATGGATGCTGACAAGGCCAGGGACCTTGTATCCTGATGCAGAGACGATATCGAAATTGAAAGCTCTGCCTAAACTACGGGATCAAATAACATACAATCACGATACTTTGGGGTGTAAGTTAACATGCAAATTTTTTGAACGATTAATTAACAGAACAAACAACGATCAGGCCTGAAAGAAATTCTGATCGATGTCTGTAACTGTCTTCACTTTATTCGACAGATGGCCACTTGTGCGATCTTGATTTAGAGAACCTGAGAATTTGGCGCATAGATTCGGCAATGACGATGGAAAAGGCTGAGAATCTTGTTCCGCAGGGAACGGAGGACTTAGTGTTGTTGGCTAGGAGACTGAAAACGCATTTGCCTGAACTATTTCCACCAACTGTGAGTGACGTCAGCGAGAGAAATTACAAGGTGAGAGTGAGTTTAGGCCATTTAATTGGATGGATTTCGGTTGCGAAAACTAGCTAACTTGACAAACTGTGTCAAGTTTTAGCGATAAACGTCTAAAATATGAATAATTTTGACAGGTTTGCGATGTTGCCGTCTCATAAAAATTTTATGACACGATTCTGCCCGAATCCTTTGAATACTTTTCAGATTCCAATTTAACAATTTTAAGCGTCCGAGATAGAAACAGAATTTGCCTAAAGATCCTAAAGCAAATTTTTCGCGTTTTCAAATCGCAGTCGTTGCATTTGAGGTTGATAGTACGAGTCGAAGTTAGGTTAGAATTGATGTGCCGATTAATCTTACCCATAATTTATCTGGCAGGCGATTTTCGGTGACCTGGAGAGCCTTTGAATATCGCGGATGCTTCACACGGGACTACAGACGGATATTTTTCACTTGCAACAGTTAATTTCATCACTTTAACGCACTTTATCGTAACAAAAAGAGTCCAAGAGTGACAAAACATTTGAAGACATAATTTGTAGAAGCCAAGGAACGTACTGCGTGAGCTCGTGAAGTTAGCCGCGGTTCAACGGCGCTGGTTTTTGGTGGAAAGACGCGCGGTTTTTTTTTTACTATTTAAACATAAAATTGAGAACAAACTTTGAAGGTTTAACGAAAATACATTCTGAAATCATTTCGCTAATGGCATAATTGATGTGGATTACAAAATTTATTGAATTTTCGAAGCTATCGATTTCCGAAAAATTTTCATGAGAATACGAAACGAAAATTTATAATGTATTTGCTCAATCCTCGAAGACGATATCATTCAATTTATTATTCAAATCCTACCCCATCGATTATTGACAAATTTTTATTGTCTGATGACTGATCTGTGACTCGAAAAGAAAATCTTGAATATTCTTAAGTTTTAACGAAAGTGAAATAAATTCGTACCTTCAATCCATAATCGCGGTTTTTTCTGTTTCAGTTCCGTTCAACGGCTGGAGAAAAGACGTCCAGTAGCCTGAAGGCATTTATGTCTGGGCTCTTTGACCAATGGCAAATGCCCCCGACGGAGGCGCCGATGAACAATACTCAGTTCGCGGTTTGTCTCCAGTGCACGTTAATCCTGAGAAAAATGAATATGCATATTTGAGGTACGCTTGCGATTGATAATTGCATCGAATTTCAGTCTCACCTGACTTGTCCAGAGTGGAGAGACGAGGTTTCCAACAACCCCGAAGCCATGATCGAGGTGACCAGATTCAAGTCCAGCCCTGAGTACCAGAATCTCCTCACAAACGTCAGCCGTCGGCTTGGTTTCCGGAACAACATTACCGAAGGTGTTGTTTTTGCCTGAAAACAGGATAAATCGAACGCTTATCATTGCCGTTATAAAAGACAGCCAAAAGAATGACCAGAAGAATCGCAAAAATCATTGAGAAGTAGGAGTATGAATGAATTACCAATGCAAAAATTGTCTCACCGTAGCTTCGCTGAATGCGATGTACGACATGTGCCGCTACGAGAAGGCTTGGACACTGGACGCGATCTCGGCATGGTGCGCAGTCTTCAGTTTGGAGGAGCTCAAGATCCTCGAATATAGGGACGACTTGACCGAGTACTACAAGTACGGGTATGGCAACAAGGTGAATCTCCGCATGGGTTGTTCGCTGCTGCAGGATATGTTCGGGCAATTCAAGTGAGTTCCGAGAGCTGCTCCCGGGGTCTTCAGAGTCGGTATTTCCACCCATGATTAAAATTTTCAGGAAACTAGAGAGCGGCGACAACACGAGCGAACCCAAAGGAGTGTTCAGCGTGGTGGAATTGGGAACTTTGGAGCTGTTTATTGCGGCGATGAGATTCGCAGAGGATTCCACACCTCTGCTGGCAAGCAATTATCAGTCAATGAGTAAACGTCTGTGGAGAACGTCGGAGATCGGATCGTTCGCTGCGAATATACAGGCGGTATTTTACAGGTGAAATGAATTCCGTGTGTTCGAAATTTGAAACTTGGGACCTGGTCGTGTGACATTTCGGCTTCTGCAATGATTTTTCTTTCAGATGCGATGTTCCCGAGGATCCAAACAAAGTGATATTCTACATGGGAGAAAAGCCGGTACCTTACATGGGGTGCAAGGTCGGCCTCTGTGACTGGGACGACTTGAAAAGCAGATTTGCCAAAACTTTGTCCGATTGCGAGTCCAACTTCTGCAATGCAAACAGCGCCTTTTCGTCGCTAGTTGTGCCTACAGTGTTGCTCTGGCTCGGGTTGCCGGCGCTAGCTTTGTCCAGCCATTGATGGCTTCAGGATGATCACTTTTTTATTTAATCATCAGTATACTTTATTTTATTTATTAGGTTAAATTTCTATCGCTTTTACAAACTGATCATGAATAGATCTTGTAGGCTTGTTATTGTAGTACGTAAGTGACCAACTAATGTTCCGTCCCAATATCCGTCCACTTTTCAACGACAAATATGTTTTTCCATTATTTTACAACTGACGTCATTTGACAGATGTAGAACAAGTTTAGCAAGTTTAAAATCGACAAGGTTTTTTATTTGTATTCGTTTTTTAGAGTATTTCATAACTGTTGTATAACACGATTATCAGTACTGTAAATAAACAATGACGAAGTAGAAATTCGAATGAGATTATAGCTGTAATACACTAGTGCCATGAAATACAAATAGTAAAATAAAATCTAACAAATCTACGGTACCGTTATCAAGTTCAAACCTTTTGCACATAATTTTATTTCGAGTTTATCAGTCCTGCGCTCGCAGCAAATTCTCGCAAACAGAAAACACACGATATTATACAATAAAGACATATTGAAAGTAGATCGAGCAGCACTCTGACCTATGGAGCAGATACTGCGCTGAGGTTATCAAAAAAACGAGAATATTTTCAAATAGATTTCTTCACTCAGTGTTGCAAGACGTGTCATAAACACTCTCTGTGAGAAGGGATAGTTAAGCTGCGAATTCTGAACGACTGGGCGTGAAATAGAATAGAAAACTTTCAATTTGCCATTGACAATTCTTCAAAGAATAACATAGAGTTGTGAGGAAGTCGGGGAAAATGATAGAAGCTTGGACGACTTTAGTCGCCTCGGCGTTAGTCGCCCTGACTATAATCTACTACTATGGTTTCCGCGGTTTGGATTACTTCAAGAATAGAGGAATCCCGTATCTACCGCCGATACCTGTGCTGGGTAATATGGCACAAGTTTTCTTCGGCAGGAAGAGTCTCACGGATACAATTTTGCACGCCTACAATTACAATCGCGATGCAAAGTACGTAGGATTCTTCGACTTCGCAAGCCCTGTCGTCCTCCTCAGAGATCCAGAGCTCATCAGGTTGATCGCAATAAAGAACTTTGAGAATTTTCCGGATCACAAAATGTTCGCCCAAGAAGTACCCGATTCGTTCTTCAAGGAGAGCCTCTTCGGGCTGCAAGGCAAGCGTTGGAAGGATACGAGGACGCTGTTGAGCCCCTCCTTTACATCAAGTAAAATGAAAACTATATTCAAACTGGTGAAGGAATGCGCAGTAAATTTGGTAAGGCACTTGAAAACGCGGGGTGACGATTCAAACGTCTTCGACATGAGGAACATCCTGGCGAGGTACACGAACGATGTGATACTAACATCAGCGTTTGGCATAAGCATGGATTCGCTCGCAGAGCCAGAAAACGAGTTTTACGTAATGGGTGGAAAAGCGTCAAACTTTGATGGTATAAGGTCGACAAAATTATTCGTGCTTCGGATGTTTCCACGCCTAGCAAAACTCTTCAAAGTAAGGCTGTTCGACGACAAGATAGTCGGTTTCTACAACGACGTAATCAAAACGTCGGTCACGACAAGGGACGCAAGAGGAATTTACCGCCCTGACATGCTCCAGCTGATGATGCAGGCGAGGAATAAAGACGAGAGTCTCAAATTGACGGTCAAAGAGATGGCGGCTCACGCTTTCTTATTCTACTTAGGCGGGTTCGACACGGTTTCCGTGCTAATGACTTTCGCCGTCCACGAGATTACCGTGAATCCGGACGTGCAGGAGAAGCTTCAAGCGGAGGTCGATCGGGTTGTGGAAGAATGCGACGGCGACGTGACCTACGAGGCTCTGCACGCCATGCGGTATCTGGACGCTGTCGTTAATGAGACCCTGCGCCTTCATACGCCTGCGACGCTGATCGACAGAGTTTGCAGAGAGAAATTCGAACTTCCACCAGCGCTGCCAGGGCTGAATCCATTCGTCGTCGAACCTGGAGTATCTCTGTGGTTTCCGACCTCAGCGTTGCAGAGAGATGCGGAATATTTTTCTGACCCTGAGAAATTCGATCCTGAAAGATTCAACGACGCTAATAAGTCCTCAGTCGATTCCATGACTTACATCCCCTTCGGGGTTGGACCCCGCATGTGCATCGGGAACAGATTTGCCCTTATGGAAACAAAGTTAGTCTTGTTCGAACTGATGGCAAATTTCAACATTGTGCCGTGCAGTAAAACGGAGAGTTCGATAAAAGTGAGTGCTTCGAGTTTTGTATTTCGGCCTGAGGGCGCAGTTTGGCTGAAAATTGAACCCAGAAATCATCAATAGGTTTAAAGATGGTCAAAAGGAAATCAGTTTTATTGTACGATAGAAAAGAGCAGGGAATAATAATTTTGAAGCTATAATTTTGGAAGCGTACCCACTTGAAAATTTTTCTGCTTCTATCGTCAATTGACTTCTTCGCTGGTAGGCCATTAAAAATTTGACTTTAGCTACGGTCTGAAAATACGTAAAACGAGGCACGTGTCAAAGTTGCACATGAAGAACTTGCAAATTTGCGACTAGAATATAAAATCTACCGATATTAATATATGAAATTATATTCTGATAGAATAAAAAAAAAATGTATATACAAACACAGCCGTTCCAATTTAATATAATAATTCGTCTTATAAAAATTAAATTGCGTACGTGTAATCTTAGAAATTGAACTATGTAGCTCGCACATGTTACGCTACAGTCGATCCTGATACCGACGCATTTAATGATAAATTAACCCGATAATAACGATAATAATGACAATATTGGAGTCAGTCACACCAGTAACAATGATAGAGTGTAGAAAACTCATCTCTTTGTTTCTTCTTGATACGAACCATATCAAAGAATACTCTCCCGTTATAAATAAATAGTTTTACGTACAATAATTACTGACAGGAGTTGCAGTGGCGGCAGTAAGATCAACACTTTCTTAGACTGACAATGATCTTCGATGATACGATTGACATCTGAAAATACGATAAATCGGTTGTTAAAACGTGTGTATGGGTAAAATTTTAAAGACACCTGAGGTCATTGCGAGAAATGAGCGAGAAAGGGAAAAAGAGAGTGAAAGAAATAAAGAAATTATGTAAATATTTAACGGAGTATAAATCAGTTTGACAATTCAGTTTACCCACAGTTCCAGCCGACCAAAATCCTTCTTCCCCTTCTTGTCCTTTTTTTTGCCCCTCAAACGCTTTCTATTATCAATTTATTCACGTACCAGCCTAGGTCACGTTGTCTCGGACGATTTTCTAGGCCTGTTAGTTTTTTTCTGCTTGGCATTTTCGGCGGAGCTGTCGTTATCGGATACCGAGGAATCTCTCAGGGTTTTTCTACCTCGGCCTACGTTTCTCTCCTCGTTTTCAGAGCCGATCGATTCCCTGTTTGATTTTCGCCTTTGTCGCTGGGGTGGCTGATTGTGAGGCTCCATTGCCTCTCTTAGGTGCTTTCGCTTTGCTTCCCATAACATTTCCTGCCGCTGAGCAATTTCCGGATGCCTGGAAACATGGATAAAATCCATACAGATTTATTCTCATCTCGCAAACGTTTAATATGACACCTAATCAATCTGTTGTATCATCGGATTTTACCTATCTATGAAATCTTGATTGCGAGGCAAGATTAGAGACCATCCTTTTTTTGTTTGATGACGGGCAAGATTTGTAAATATTTCAGACACCTCTTCGGACGGCAATTTTACAACTGAAGATATGGTCTTGCGATCGATATGTTGGGATTCGGTGAACGCCAAAAGCTGGGGAAAAAATATTTTATATCATCCTCGCTTACAAGCAATCGATAATCAATTTGAAAGACAATAAAACCTGGCATAGTCTTAGTGATTACGTACGACATAATCCCGTGCTCGACACATCAAGTCGGAGGGGATCCCGTTGTGCGCGGAAACTGTGTCTTTTGGATAAACCAGCTCGCTGTTTACGATCCAATTTCCTTGAACCAACACTGCTACTTGTTGAAGGTACTTCAAAACGGTGGCAGGATCGTGACCGCTGGAGAGAAGAATTCGCAGCTGGGAGAATGCCATGACTTTTGCTGTATTGATTGAAAAAATCACGTTGACGATATTGACGACAAGTAAGTAGCGTATTTATACAGTAAAATTTCCCAAGATTACCAAAATACTTGTGAGAAATTATTTTTGCTTGTCAAATTACCATCTTTCACGAATATTCGTATTTGATCGAGAAGCGGCAGTGTGCGAATATATTTCAGAGACATGGTCGGGTTGGGATCTGCAGCCTTCACGATTTCATCCTCTTTCGGCGGTGGAACCAAAAGTGAGAGGTACTTTTCACTAGTTAGATTTAGAGTATTGACAGAGTCCTCATTTGAAGTAGAAATCATTTCCATTCTGGTCAACTGAGCAAAGAAAAAATAATTAAAATAACGTATAACACCAACAATGATCTATAATTAGAACAAATAATTTATTTCAATAGCATGATTCTTACCTCTGCCTTTCCAGTAGTGGGTTTAACATATTCTGTGTGAACCCACTGCTCCTCTAAACTCTTTTTAGTGTGATGTTGAAACGACTGTTCCCGCATTTTTTTCACGAACTCTGGCTCCTGTCTGGCAAACGTCACATTCACCTGCTTGACACTCTCCTCCTCGTCTTCAGCCTCTGCAGGAGGAAGAGTACGGTATTAGCACAGAGTTTCTGTGCCATCAGCTAGCTAAAAAAGCATAAGTTTACCTTCGCCCGCCACTTTAGCCTCGTCCTTTACTCTCTTGTCGCTCTTGTCCAGGTAATGGAATTGCGGACGCATTTGAACCACGCCTTTCAGTGGCGTTAGGTGTAGTTCTCCGTCTAGGAATACCCCGACGGCGTAGTTTGAACAGTCGGGAAGGGCACGCATAGAATGAAGAACTGTCTTGTCCATAATGTGACTGAAAACCCAAAATAAAATACCAGTATCAATATAAGGCTAAGCTAAAAACTAACCTAAATTATTTTCATACGAATTGACCAAACAAATCAGTCGACAAGTCTAATTGAAAAAAAAGCTTATACATAGTAATCACACAAACAATATGATCGAACCGATCTCTTGTACCTGTCGAAAGCTCGTTCGCCTTCCTGGTCATGTTTCAGAGCTCCGTCGACATTAAGGGCGATCTGTTCCCCCTTGCTGTGATCGTAATTGACATTGTCGGTGTCGAGGGAAACCTCGAGTCGCACTTCCTGATTTTCCGGCTTTATGGAGGACTTGGAGATGTTAAGGTTGTCGAAACCACTGCGCGACGACCGCAGCGGGTATTGGAAGATGAAAAGCTTCTCAGCGAGGGTTTTCGACAGGAATACAGGAATCTGGGTGATCGCAGAATTGGTGAAATGAACAGGCCAATGATTGCTGAATTAATCTTCAAAGTAAAGGCAAGCATGAATTGCGCTTAACCTCACCTCCTTGACGACCGGGTCGGAAGCGCCGACCTCTTCCATCGCGAAATCGCTGTGTTTGTCGACCAGGAATTTAACTGCGTCCTGATTCCCCTCACAAATGGATTTCGATGCCGATCAGAAGGTCAATTCATTTCCGTAGACGCCGAAAGTTTCCGACTTGGCCAAGCTGCTCCTAAACTTCCGACGCTGATTGTGGAGAATGTGACATAACCTATCTAATGGAGATAATTGGACAGCTGGGTAATGGCGGTTTTGCGTTACCACTTATTCCGTGAGTTATCCCACAACGGACCTAGCGCTGCATTACCTGAAGCTTTACTGACGGGTCACGTGGGGGTGACAGCCTATTAGAAATAAATTTAATCTCATGGTACAGCGTGGGAGAGTTTTAATGCATACGCCTCGTGAATAAAATTACAGAAATGCACTAACGAATTTGGTTTATGAGTTCGACGAATTGGTTCATGAGTTTTTAGTTCACCATTTACGATTTACCTCTGTTGGAATTTACTGTACTTATAAGGGTAAATTTTATACTGGAAATGAATATGAATGTAAATCTATTTCCTCTATTTTCTTACAAGTACAACAAAATCCCATACGTGGTCCAGGTACTGTCAGTTCCGTCACTTTTACTCTATACATATATATACATACCGTGAGCCACGTGATTCGTTAGTTCCATTTAGGGTGCGTTCCGACATTAGCTGGCAGCGCAAAAAACTCCCTAGGACAGAGGCACAGCGAACTCGGCAGTGCGAAAGAGATAAAAGATCGTTGACAGCACTGTGAGCTAATATCGGAACCATCTGCGTCAAACTATTAAACAGCCTAAAGTCCATGAAACTAGCAGTCTTCAATCGTCAATGGCACTTGCATGTATGCATTAATTACCAATTGATTATCGACGACGTCAGTGTTTATGTTTTGTACGAGTTTATGGCTATTCTATTTGGATGATAATTTTAAGACTAGCACATTCCTGCGTGGAAGAAGAATACTTTAAATATAATAATAATTATAACAAAACACTGCACATTACTTGACATGAGCATAATGAGTAACGCTGCGCTACTTAACCTGCAAAAAGAAGTCGATGTCATCCAAAACGGTGACAATTTACCCGAGGTAAGATTATTATATATAATAAAAATATTATTATATCGTTCAACTTTTATACTTTACTTATGGATACTTTTTTCTACTGCCACAATCCCATTGCAGAGCAGTCATGTTGTGACAGCAGAGTTCACGGGCGAGTATGAGCCAAATGATGTCAGTTACTGCGAAGAAATTATCATCTGCGACACATCGGCAGATAATATGGACAATGAGAATGATCAAGTGTCGAATGAAATCGAATGCCTCGATCCTTTGCACATTCCAACCGAGCTTGAAGTTCCGGTACAAAATTGATGACCAATTCAGTAATTTATTCGTTGATAGAAAGAAATTTCTTTACTAACTTTTTAACCTTACGACAAATCAATGGCAAATTATGACTCATCTATCCTAATTCTTTTTTCCTAAAGCCGATGGTGACTATAGAAGGAAACGACCCCAAAACGACAAGGTACGTTTGGGGTGGTCACATATACACAAGGGAAGGAGATTCAACATCGTTCATTTGCTGTAATCGACAAGTCAATCAATGTAAAGGTAGAGTTCTAGTGAGAAATGGCACGGCTGACGAAGTTGAGCCACACAAGCATTCGAGAATCATGAGCAAGATCTTTGCAGCCGAAATAGCAAAGAAGTCAATGCTCATGAGGGCAAAATCTCAACTTTCGGTCAGTCTTCGCACCATTTATGACGATGCTTACAAGAGGTGGGTGTTATTCTCAATTAAATATATCAAAAAGTATGAACGAATAGCATGCAAAAAAAAGACGGATTTTTCCTGTATTAAGAATATTTTGTTTTGTTTACAGAACACCTGCGCTGACCTCGTTTTACAGTTATGAGGCCATGATGAAATTAATGATGAAAGCCAGGTATGGGACGTATGCATGCCACGAGCCGATACACAGGGTGAATTTTGATATTGACTGGGCAAAAGGTGCGAGTATTTCAAACGATTTAATAACATGTCTAGAAAATTGCGATGTTGTTCCAAGCGCACAACCATTCCAATGCTCTGTGATAATATTCTGCATTTTGTTGGCGCAGACTGGGCGGAAGAGGTCCCGGGACGAAAGCCAAAAATATTATGCAAGATGTGCCAAGAGTACATCTTTTCTCCATCGTCATCTAAGTTGATTCGTCATCTTCATTCCAAGTTACACACCACTAATGCAGCAAAGCTTACGGATGTTTCAAAAAAACAAAAGGTTTACAAACAAAGCCACAAACTACAAGCGAAAATCGATTGAGGATATTTGACAATATTTTTTGGAAACCTGTATTTATATTTTTACAGAGAAGGCGCCTAGATAACTCGGATTCCACAGATAACGACGAAATACTGAAAAGACCGAAGATGGCCGACAGTCCGGTGTTTGAAAAAGACCTCAAAGTCGTCGTAGAGCCACCGCAACAGAAACGCAAAGAAGATCTCAAAAACGCAGATCAGAAAAATTTACATAATATAGCCGTAAGAAGACAAGAGTTCATCGATCATCTGCTATTTGTAAAAGATCCTGTAGAGCCACTGCACCAGAAACGAAAAGAAGATTCCAAAAGCACGGACCGGCAAATTTCACAAAATAAGCGCCGGGATGATGCTGACGGCCCGTCTCGTTATCCGATAATGAAGCAACAGGAGTTCGCCGATCATCTGGCATTTGCAAAAGATCTCGTCGAGCTACCGCAACAGAAACGCAAAGAAGATCCCAAAAACGCGGATCAGAAAATTTTACTGAAAAAGCACCAAGACGATGCTGACCACCTGAATAATAATGAGAAATTAAGGAAACAAGAGATTGTAACTCATCTGATGCTTCCAAAAGAATTCGTAGAGTTGCCGCAACAGAAACGCGAGAATAGTCCCAAAATTCCGGAGCAGAAAATAGTAGAGAAAAAGCGGCAGAACGATGCTTACAATTCGATTAATTATAAGAAATTGAGGAGACAGGACACCGTCAATCATATGGCATTTGCAAAAGATGTTTTAGAGCGACCGCAAGAAAAACGTGAGGAAAATTTCAAAAACGTGGACCAGAAAATTATAGAGAAAAAGCGGCAGAACGGTGCCTACCCCCCGATTAATTATGATAATTTAAGGAGATACGACATCGTCAATCATATGGCGTTTGCGGAAAAACTCGTAGATCCACTGCAACAGAAACGCGTGGAAAATCCCAAAAACGGGGATAAGAAAACTATAGAGAATATGCACGAGGACGATGCTGACCGCCGGATTAATTATGAGAAATTTAGGACACAGGAGATCGTCGATCGTATGAAGTTTGCAAAAGACTTTGTGGAGCAAACACAACAGAAACGCGAGCAAAATCCCAAAAGCAATGACCAGAAAATTTTAGAGAATAAGCACCGGAACGATGCTGATAACCCGATTAATTACGAGAAATCAGGGAGACAGGAGATCGTCGTTCATCCGACGTTTGCAAAAGAACTCGTAGATTTGCCGCAACAGAAACGCGAGGAAAATCCAAAAAACTTGAACGAGAAAATTTTAGAGAATAAGCACCGAAACGATGCCAATGACACGATTAATCATAAGAGATTAGGAAGACAGGAGATCGTCGATCATTCGACATTAGCAAAAGAACTGGTAGATCCACCGCAACAGAAACACGAGGAAAATATCAACAACGATAACCAGAAAATTTTACAAAAAAAATGCCTGGACGATGCTAACCGCCGGATTAATGATGAGAAATTGAAGAGACGGGAGATCGCCGATCATCCGACGTTCGGAAAAGAAGTCGTAGATCCACCGCAACAGAAACGCGAGGAAAATCGCAAAAACGAGGATCCGAAAATTTTACGAAAGAAGTGCCAGGAAGACGCGAAATGCCCGAATATTTATGTGAAATTGAGAAGACAGGACATCGCCGACTATCTGGCGTATAAAAAAAAACTGACAGCGCAACCGCAACAAGAACGCAAAGGAGATCCCAAAAAAGCGAAACAGGAAATTTTAGAGAAAGAGCACCGTGACGAGGCTAGCGGCACGAAAAACGATGAGAAATCAAAAGGATCGAACATCACCGACTGTCCGACGTCTGAAAAACATCTCGTAGAGCCACCGCAACAGAAAAACCAAGAAGCTCCCAAAACCACGGACAAGAAAATATCGGTACGGAAACAAGTATAATAGAAAATTGATGAAAGGCTTTTTTCTTTCAACATTTCAGACAGTACAATATTAGTTTTTGTTTCATTTCAGATCGAGAGCCGCATGCCACAATCGACATCGCAAATCAAAATTAAGACCGAAAATAGTTCGGAACCTACGATATCCGCACAAGTTGATCCGGACCAAAATATATCGGTATGGAAACAAGTCTAATCAAAAAACTTATGTCAGTCTCTTTTTTTTTTTAACGTTTCAGACAGTACAATATTATTTTTTGTTTCATTTCAGACGGAGAGCAGCACAGCGCAATCGATACCACAAATCAAAATCAAGACTGAAAATAGTTCGAAACCTACGTTGTCCGTACAAGTTTTTGAACCCAGTACAGGTCAACCGTCATCGGGGCTTGATGTAACGTTACACATGCTGGGAAATGGCATCTGGAATTTTATTGACAAAAAGTTCGTATAGCACCGACCACAAAAGTTGTTGACAATTTTTAAGCTTCGAGTTTTGGATTAAGCGATGATTATACCAGGGTATTCGATTACAGGAACACCGATCGGTTCGGTATATGCAGTGATTTCTCCTACGGTGAAAACGCAGATGTCGGTTTCTACAAATTGAACCTCGATATTTATTCCTACTACACCGAACGGGGGCAAAAGTGTCTTTATCCGTACATCGAGGTGAGTTTGGCAAATAGTTCCTCAAAAGCAGTGAGGCATTTTCTTATCGCTCGTTCCTCTTTTTCAGATACCTTTCGAAGTTGAAAACGCCAACGAGTCGTTCGATTTTCGTATCCAATTGAGTCCTTTCGCATACAACGTTTGTGGAAACTCGAAGAGTTGAACCGCTGCGCAAAGTCATAGAATTTTGAGATTTAGCGGTGAGCAAAGGATCGTCCATTCAAACAAGACATCTTTGAACGAGGTGACAATGCTAATAAATCGCGAAAAACGAGCTTCCAAGACGAGTTTCACTCTCATTTTGTGAACAATCTGCGACGATAGAGCTATATTATTGAGCAAGGTGGGGATACGGTCGAAGTACAGAGACTAGAGGCAACTAAAAATAAAAATTCTCTTGGCGTCGTGTATCTGGGATTGAATTTTTGGAAAAAACGACGAGCTGGACATTCTTAGAACAACGGTAACACGTCGCTGGCTGTGACTCATTACGTTTCAAATTTGCGCAATACTCAGATGACGTTTCTTTTATTTATTTTTGAATGCTAACTAAATTTTGAATTCATCCGAATTTATTGCCAAGTTCCTGGATTTCATTTCAATTTCATTAGCTTATCCAGTTGTCAGACCTTTAAGCACCAAATCATTCATTTTATGACGTATAAAAATTGCCAGAACAAAATAAGGTGAAATTTGTCAGTATTAGTAAATAATTTTTTCTCAACGTTGACGTCGCGTTGAAACGTACATTTTATTTTACTTTACGTAACATTACGGTTATCACGCATAGCCGACATTTGTTAGCATACTCACACAGAGGTCTATTTTAATCGATTAATACGACTCGTGCGTGAGCGGTGCTGACTGATACAAATATAAACTTTCGTCGTGTACGAAAAAAGTTGTCCAGTTGTGTACGTGCAAAGAAGCTCGTGCTCATTTTTCCGACAGATTTTACCCGACATTATACATATTGTGTTGGTTTTTTCGTAAGTTGAAAAAATATACTCTAATTGCAAGAGTTTCACAGTTTCCTTGTTCATTCATCTTCCAACGCGTGCATAACAATTTGTATACGCAAGATGATTACTCTATTATGATACATATACATCTATTTTGCAGAAAGGTTGGCAAATTTTATTGCGAAAATATCTAAAGTTAAACGTAGCAAAGTTATGATACCGAGTAACGGGCCAAGTAGAAGACAAGTAGAATAAACGTTCAGCCTATTAAGAGAAAAAAAAAAAAGAAAACAGAAAAATCTTTAACTCGGGCAAAAAGATTTCAATTATTGCTATTCTTTTTTCTTAACCGTATTACATTTTTTTTTACTCTCCAATCATGATAATGAAATTTTGTTTTGCACACAAAAAAAAAAAAAAAAAATCAAGAAAAATAAACTTCTTCGTAAATGAATTGTTTCTAATACATAATGTTATATTTCAAACGGATCAGAATTAATAACGTATCTATGTATTATCACTAATATATTAGTTCTTACTTTTTATTTATTTGATTAAATAATTACACTTTCGATTTGGCATTTATACAAGACGCTATATTAAGAGTCAATAAAAAAAAAAAAAAAAAAAAAAAACCCAAAAAAACGACAAAAAAAAAATTTCCGTCAGCGTTTGAACGCGTGCAGAAACATGCAGGTAATATCCATAACGTGTTGCATTGTATTACAATATACAATGTAATATACACCATCGTCTTTGCTGCAATAATTACATTTATAAAAAAAAATAAAAAATTACAGAATTTAAAAAAACCTAAAACATAAGAAAAAAATAAAAAATCAAATCATCTCTCTGAAAAAAAGACACGTTCGTCACGTAGGATAACAATTGGCAAAAAAATGACTACGTTTCGAGTTCCTCGGTTTGGAATTTTTTTTTGTTGTTTTTTTTTTCTTACTAAATCTCGTTCTGCTCTTTCTCAATTAAATTAAACACTGTGCAACACCGTAATATCCTGCGCGTATATTTCTATTGCTTCGCGTCAATGTGACGAAATGAAGTAATACCGACAATTATAAATATACGTAATGCGCATAGCAATATAGTACATCTGCATTATTTTTATATCGCTTAAATTATTATATTTTATACAACGATTGATTATTCTCATTAAAATAGATTCATAAAATTACAGTTATTATATATGTACGTTATTATATTTATGCTCTGTATGATTGCGTGTAGTTGCTAGTATTATGTGATATGAAAAAATATCAGGTATGATAAGGCCGATTTGATTTCATTAGTTATATATCTTTAAATTCTATTCAATTACTATTATTAATATCGTTATTGTTCTAGACTATTCAGGCGTTATGCAAATATCAATGTACACCGATACACTTGTATATTTAATACCAATATTGGGTAGGAAAGCTCGTTTCAATTCTATAATATTTCGCAAATATTGCAAGCCATTTTTAATTATTGCAATACAATATTAGTGATGTAATATATTGTTGTATCGTGTCTCGATATTTCTTTATACGTATACTACATACATAGGTATATAATATTATTTGCCCGACGAAATGTTAATGATTCCGTAAAATTTTCATCTTTATCATGTGTTTGTATACATGAAAAATATTATCCATAAATAAAAATACATCATGCTTTTTTAAAATTTCATTTCATTCTCGTACCCTGCTGCATTTTTGTAGATCCACGCGTGCGCGTTCAAAAAAAAAAAAAAAAAAATCAGTAAGAACAGTAACGGCATATCAGACCTACCGGTACCGGGTAGATATACAATAAATTATAAATTATAAATAGTCGTACATATACTTCCGTTTTTCTCTGGTTTCTTTCTTTCGTAAAATATAATATCTGTATTTATAAATTAATACTCATAAGATACGACCCTTTGCGTAACCGTATTGTATCCTATTATCATGCTACTGAGACGGTTGTCGGTTGGTTTTTGTCACATACATAAGTTGCACGCATATGTATATTATTACCAGTATTGGCCCGTAATAACGTTAATCATCGTAATTATCGTCGTCACTCGTAAAATACGCGCTGAACCGTGAAATAAAATCTATATGCATATTTATACATACATACATGCATTTATTTATTTATACAAAAAAAAAGAAGACACAACAAAAACAGAAATTTTTTTTTCTTCTAAATAAATAAGATTAAGGAACAAACTCGCCTTACAGTTATGTATGTATAGTGTATTACACCTAATAGTGAATGCATCCATTTGTGTATGCATAAGTTTACCACGTCAACGATAATAGTATTACCAATATTCATAGAAATTTGGGAAAAAGTTTCAGTACATCCATTTCAAAAAATTGCACTAGACCGGGGGAAAAAAAAAACACAGAACAAGAGATTTAAAAAAATCGCAGCAGTTGTTATTTCACTGTAAAGCGTTTGCGTGAATTTCAATCTCCCGTTCGGATGTAACGTTCGAAATTCAAACTAGAATCAGCACCCAATAACGCGCCCTTACACATACACAAATTCATACAAATACTTGTGCACAAATTTCCAATATATCCACATTACAGTGGATCATCAATCAATCAATCAATCAATCAACAATATAAATTTAACTCTCATTTCATCGTACATCAGTTCCACGTCCTCATCCCGTTGTCACGTCTTTCCAACATCGCTCAGCACCCTTCTAAGTATGACTGACTTCAGGTGGGGGTAGAGGAATCGGTACATCGGAAACGGGTTTCGGCTGTTTCGCTTTTCTCGTCTTCCTGGGTGACTTGGATGTAGTTTTGGTAGCAGCAGCAGCAGCGGCGTCGACGTCCATCTGTTGCTGCTGGTGTCGATGTTGCCCCGGATCACCGCCAGCAGCTTGATTCGACTCCATCGCTTCGTCAGCAGTTTTCTTTGCACTATCCGCACCACCATCCTGTTGAGTTTCCATCGCCGTAACGGATCCGGATTTTTCAGTCTGTATCAACGCCTCCGTGGCAGCAGCGGGATCATCATTGGCCGCATCCTCGTTCATCGCTTCGTCAACGTTCCGACGTTCCTCCGGCCGATCCTGATCCTTAACCGCGGTACCCGCGTCGACGCCCTGAGAGTGAGTAACTTGATCCTTCGGCTGTTGCGAGAGAACGGAATTTTCTGGTGGCGGTAAAGGTATCGCGGCGTTTTCGTCCCCGGCACCGTTAGGATTGTTGCTAAGATCGCTCTTAACAGTCTCAGCGTCAGTCTCCATCGGTAATGCAGACTTACCCTGATCGGTGATTGCGGTGGTCGAATCGGCATTCTTGATAACTTCCTGGCCAGGAAGCGGTACCTTCGATTCGAGCATCGCGATACAATCCTGTATACTCTTTATGGCGTTTTTCCTTGCCTGCCTGACCTCGGGTTTACCCTCGGTCTCGATGTCGTCGAGCTTGATAAGCTCCCTGGTCAACATTTCGTCGAGGTACATGTACTCCTTGCTCTGCCTCGAGTCACCCTGAAACTGCTTAACCTCCTCCATGAGCGAGTCGACGTCATTCTGTACAATGGCGACCCTCTCCAACGGCTCCTTGGGTTGAATCTGTTTCAGCTTCGGCGGTTCAGCCGCTGGTTCATCTTCCCGCTGTTGCTGTTGCTGTTGCTGTTGAGCAGCCCGTTGCTTTTCGGCCTGCTGTTGACGATACTGTTGCTGTTGTTGCTGGTAGTGATTAGCCTTAGGTATCTGCTGCTCGTGCTGACTCGCCGCAGTCGCGGCCGGTTGTTGATGATAAAACTGTTGCTGCTGCGGTTGCTGCCATTGCTGATGATGCCTGTTGCCACCGCCTGTAAAGTGTTGATTGAAGTGCGACGGTCTCTGAAACTGCGGCGGTGATTGCGGCCGTTTCTGTTGCTGATGACCGGCGAACTGACCGGACGACGTCTCGTCGACGACGTTCTTTGGAATCACCGGCTCGTCCCTACCCTCAACGAATATCGGAATATGCCTGACGTTGCTCTTCTGTTGATGGGTTTGCTGCTGCTGTCCCGACGATGTCTGATGACTGGACTGACTATGAGGTTGGTGTTGCTGCTGCTGTTGAAGCTTAGGCGACATCGGCGGCTTAGCGACGTCGGATTGCTGTTGCTGAGGAGTAATATCGACCCTGGAAACGAACCGTTGATTAGGATTCGATCCCTGATTCTGTCCGCTCTGTTGTTGCGAAGCTTGCTGCTGATGATTCTGCTCATTGAAATTCTGTGCAGTCTGTCGATTCTCCGGCGGTGCCGAAGCGGATCGTTGACCTCGGTTAGTCTTCTCGTTCTCGCTGTTCTCCATGTCGTGACGATGCTGTCCAATGTCGACGGTGTTTCTCAGTCCGTACTGAGGAATGGGTTGATAGTGTTGATTGTTGCCCTTATTACTACGCTTGTCGTTCCTCTCACGTTCCTCCTGCTGTTGCTGTTCCTGGTAAATTCCGGTATCCGCCTCGCCGTGAGAACTGACGCCGCTTGCTCCGCTCGCCGCGCTTGCGGCGCTGCTTCCGCTCGCCTGACTCCTCGCGTCTTCGTCCGGATGACTCTGGTACGAGGACGAAGAGCCCAATCCCGAACCCCGCCTTCTGTTCCTCGGAGTGCCAAGGGGGAACGGAACGTCTGCCCAAGGCGGGCCCAGAAGGTGATCGGCAAACTCTGGATGGCGAGCAGCTAGGTCGTCCAAATGGGATCTGATGTTGCCGCCGGCACGTCTGCTGCCACCGTCGAATCCGTCGTCGTCGAACGGGAAACCCTGAAACGATATAATCCAAGGTTTTACGTTAGATACAAGGTATTTCGTTTTCTTTTTTTTTTTTTTTTAATTTCATTCTTCTATCATTCAAGAATCAGTGTTAGATTTTAGGTTGATTCTCATAACTATCGCAGCCGAATGGCCATTTTGGCACTGCCTATACAACAGCATGCAGTGGTTAGCGGCAAGAAAAACCGATAATCTTTATCATCATCATCATGATCATTACCTCGATCATATTTCGACGGTATCGATTAATCGTTTTTGAAAATTATGAAATGGTAAATTAGTTGCGATCAGTCATATAACGACTGGGCTGCAGAATTATTATAAGGCAACTTTGATTAATCGATTAGTCGGATAAACGATTAAACGAAAAAACAATTGATCGAAATCGTCGATTAACCGAGTCGTCGAAACTTCCAATTAATCAATTAATCGCACTGCATTAATACGTATACCTATAATTTATACACTTTATATTGGACTCTTTAACGAATGAAATAACAGACACGACAAGACCTCTAATACCGCACGTACGGTTATACCAGGTATACATTATCATACTCTATGAGACGTGAGGAAAACACGGAGACGTGAAAAAAGACACTCGTTCACATTGAAGAAAAACAATACGAGTGTAATTATATCGGTTTCTTTTTCTTATTCTCATTCTGGTTCGTTTGTTGTTTTTCTTTCGTTTTTCGTTTTTTTCTTGTCTTCTTTTTTTCATTATCTTTTCTTTTCTTTTTTCCATTTTACATTTTCACAGACCGCGGCGCGCGCGTTTATCGTTTGTTCCACATCTGTCGCTACGAACAGACATTCTCCAACTACCAACCACGACGATACCCGAATGCCTGCACGTTACGGAATCTACATAATATGGTGAAACAAAGGTGTAAACGATTTTTTCGAACAATGAAATAAAAACGGTAATATTTAGGCGTTCGCTAACTTGATACTAACTCGACATATT
The DNA here is from genome assembly GCF_021901495.1 of Neodiprion virginianus. NCBI lineage: Eukaryota > Metazoa > Arthropoda > Insecta > Hymenoptera > Diprionidae > Neodiprion > Neodiprion virginianus. The sequence continues at coordinate 1,384,284 of NC_060883.1, forward strand.
TTCACTGTACGGAAAATTTCCGCCCGCAAGCTGATCGTAACAATATTACGTACTTGTGCCAGTCGAACTCTTGACGTCAAGCTATAAAGCGAAAGATATTCGACCTCGAATCGAACTCAATATGGTTAATGAATTCGGGCCTCTATCAACATCCCTGCAGCACATATCCTTATCCTATGCTATCGCATCGTAATCACTGTATACGTATATGTCTTATTGCGGTTGACGTTGACAATCTTAAAAGAAGCTTTTACACACACCTGTACAAACGTAGAATAATACGTATACAGCTCCACGTGAATATATGTATACACTTCCTGGTTTTATCGAACGAGTTATACTCAAGTTCGTTGCACGAAGGAGGAAGAAGTAAAGAAGATGATAATTGAATCGAGTGACGTTCGTTCGTTCGTTCGCGTTATATAGTGGAGGAAAATGTATGTATAATATATTAAAAGTTGAAACACGATTCCATCGATCCATTGATTGATTGATTCGTTCATTCGTTCATTGATAAAACGCTGTACGTGCATACATGGATATAGGAAGGTGGTATACACCGTGAGTTGTACATTATTAAAGACATACGCGAATGGAATATATAATTACACGTCCATCTTTCAATTCAAATATTACTATTCAATATGTATTTACGTACACGCTGGCTTTCGATGTTTCAAACTGATTCACGTGTCCTTAAAATAGGCGTATAACAATAAATCGGTTTTAACAAAAATGACGATTAAGCGAGTAAAATTATCGACTCGGGACTTGTGTCATAATATTCAGTTCAACGTTCTAACTGAATGACTAGGATACGGTCGATAGGATTGTATGTTTTTCAACTATGGTGAGAAGATTGATATCCACTTCGGTCTGTATATCGATAAGTTGATTTTATTTACTCTTTCTTGCTAAAATTAATATATTATGCCAGGTATTACGGATCATTTACAGCCATGATTTCTCCACGGTTTGCAAAAATTATCATAAAATTCAGTGTACCAAGTCGAAAGATTGAGGTAATTAACCACAGAATCTTTATTAATTAAGATAGATTTGAATAATCACGAACGGATTGACAGGTTGTGGGGAAAAAACAAGTTTGAAATAATTCAGAAACAGCTACTTTTTGCGAGATCGAAAAAATCGTATAAAAAATATTCCGAAGCAAATCAAAAATGGTGAAGGGAAAAATCGTTTCTCGCGTCATATGTGGAGTTGATCTTTCCTTCTCCTCCTAATTTTTTTCTCGTATATGCCGATAATCGTAGGCGGCGCGTGTCTCATTCTCTCTCCACAACTTATTATAGAGGCGTTGATACTACTGACGTCACGGACTGACGTCGTCGTCGTCTTAGTTTACCATCCCCCGCAAATATGATAATCATAATAACGAAAATACATCAATCTTTAAAAAAAAAAAAAATATATATATATATATATATATATATATTTTATGAACTAGTTTTTTGTGTTTCGTTTTTTTTTGTTTGTTCTCGTTTCCTTCAACCCTGATACTACTTCGGATACTTACACGTGAAATTGGCAACCTTGCTGAATTTAATACAGGTACATATAGATGCAGATGGTATAGGTATAACCTGTACATGATATAAAAAAAAAAAATTTGTCACGCGCATGCAGTAATATTATAGCAGCTGAACAGAGAACTGCATTAGCGGTGACGTGCAACTATATTTGGCACCTACTCGCTTGCTTATACAGAGAATATTTCTTTGTCAAGCATTCATTCGGGTTGAAACGGAATGGAAATGAAATGTGCATAGATAGGGAGAACGTAAACTGACAGTCGGTATGTTTATACTGTAAAACAACCGTTTGTTTTTTTTTTTTTTTTTTTGTTACGTCGAGAGATTCAAAATTTGATATCAGATTCGTAATAAGCGACCCTAAAAACCACGATATGCTATCTTGTTATAAAAATTTACTCGGAAGAATAAAGTGTGACTCAAAGGGTTAAAGGGAAATGAATTTATACATTTACACGTACATATGTATATATATATACACACACGCGCGCACGTATGGAACATTCGCGAGTGTCCTCCCATCCTTTTTCGGAAAAATTAGGTCACGGTGGCGTTTCGACACAAGTTTTTTTTCCTCCCCACCCTCTCTCTCTCTTTTTTCCCTCGCTGCTCGCTGCGCACAGATCGATTATACATACACAAGGATATTATCCGAAAAGGCAATCGTGCGTATATACAATATATATCAAGATTAAAAACAATTAAAAACTGGTTTTTTCTAATTCTAATGTACACGGATTGATTTATACAGGTATATTTATCTATATAAAAGAAGAAAAACAACGACTTGAATGGAGAAAGAAAAGAGAAAATAAGGAAAAAAAAATATTAAATCGATTCGAAGCGGGGTGAAAATTACTTTTGTCAATTTGTACGTCTCGCTTATATCCTGTTCAATATTACACATGAATACATATAAGGTGTATACGATATGCTTTCGTAAACGAATGACGCACCGTCCGTGGCTATATAATTTATACGGTTTTTTTTTTTTTTTTTTTCTTCTTTCGTTTTCCGTTTTAGTTTTCATTTTCCGTCCATTTTTCACCCTCTTTACCCAAACATACGTTTCTTGATGCATTTAAAATTTCCCCCCTCCGCCACTCTTTCCCTTTATATCGTCGTAAGTGGATAAAAAGTGTGCGGATTGCTTTAATTTTTATTCGTTGTCGTTTTTGTATCGAAATTCTCCGACCGCAGAAGCAGAGATCAGCATCAGCAGAGATTTCAAGCGCAATACTTAAACTTCTCGCCCACGCCGCTGAATTCAGTAACCCTATTTTTGTGCACAACGTTGCCAAACCTTTCCGTTCGCCAATATACCGCACACTATATATATATATACACATCAAGTTTTACAGGTAAATACGCATGCGTTCGAGTACGCGTGTTACAAATCTTTTTTTCTTTTTTTTTTTCAAAATTCAAGTCTAAAACATTGTTCGAAACGACGAATAGAAAAAGATACCGTCCGAGTTTCACATTTTGATATTGAAGAAATAGAAGCAAAAGAGATGAGAATGGAAGAAAAAAAGAAAAAGAAGAAAAAGAAAAAAAAAACACGGCAAATACACCGCATCGTGTGTATATTTGTTATTAAAAAACCGGTTTTCTCTCTTGTCCGTGTTTAGTGAATAATTATACTTATTCCGCACGTTCGTACGTTCGTATGTATTATACGTACACACATGATCTTGACGTGCAGTTCGATTTCTCGCCTCACCGCAGGAAGAAGAACGGAAAACAAGGTGGGGAGGCGAGGAGATCGGTTAGATCACGAGTAAAAATATGTAAGAGACAGGCGCAAGTGTGCGTACGTGTTAAAAATGTTATGTGCAAAAATTTCGTACAATTTCAAACCAATAACACACCGTTTAACTCTCGATGGATGGGGATTGTGCCTGAATTGCGTAGAGCCGCGTGAGAAAACAGCGGCGTTATAACGATCGGAAAAATAAATTTCATTTTCACATTTCACACACACACACACACATACATTGTGTGCCTTGTAATTGAAATACGTACACGTACATCGTACGCGTAAGAAAGTAGAAGAATAAGAAGCGGGGTAAAAGCAAACTATAATTTTGAGAAAAAAATATACCGACAAACATACGTCGGATGAAACGAGATAAAAATTTAAATATGCAACGTAACTATCTCATGCAAGTTTATAACACAATGCGCAAAAACGCAAACGTTCAAGTAAAAGTTAAAATACAAACGCTTGTTAACTTGGATCACGTGTTACGTGTGTTAATTTTGAATCTGACAAATTTTCGCTGTCCTATTTTTTTACTCGTCGCGATGAAAAGTAAATAAGTAAATGATAAATAACTGAAAAAAAAACCCACGACAAAGATGGATAATAATAACAACGACGATGATGTCAACGATCAATTGGTCGTCTTCGATTCGTTTTGTTTTTTTTTTTTTTGCACAACTTTACCCTTTCAACTTTTATTTTTTTCTCTATTCAATTGAAAGATACAATTAATGATAATTCATCAGAGGCGAGGTGATGATGACGACGATGACGACGAAGATGAAAACAACGACAATAATAATAATAACAATAAAAAATGAATAGGTATGAAAGGGTATTGAAAAATATAAAAAAAAAAAATTAAAAACTAATGTAGACATGATGGAAAATAATTATTTCGTTCACCTTTTTTTTCTTTCTTTTTTTGGGGTTCAGTTTGTATAATATTTATCATCTTATTATGCAATTCGAGAAAACTTACAGGAAATGCACGATCCTGCACGTACTGTCCAAATTCCGGTGTAGTGTCCAAGATGATAGGAGAGTCCATGATTCGCTTTTTTCTTTTCTTTTCTTTATTTCTTTCGTTTTTCTTGACGGTTTTTTTTTGTATACGTTTTGTTCTTATTCTTTCCGATCTTTGTTATATAGAAATAAACAACGATGCTGGTATTATTTACTTGTGAAATATAGTAAAAATAAGTAGCAGTGGTAATAATAATAATAATAATAATGATAATAATAATAACAGTAGTAGTAGTAACAGTAAGAATACGTCGATTGGCCGAGATTTTATACCGAAACTACCAAGTAAGAAATATGTCTTTCGTTTTTACGATCAAATTCAAGTTTTGAATCAAAGTAATTGTAATTGACGGTCTCAATTGATTGTTCTCTGAGGGTTCAACGGTTGAGTAGGTAGGGAAAAAAAAAAAAAAAAATAACGAAACAACAAAAATTGCACGTACAAAGCGTGGATTAGAAAAACAAAAGTGCGAGGAAAAAAAAAAGAAAAGAAAAACAACAATAAACGGTTTAGAGAGAGTAAAGAAAAACCACATATAATTATAAAAATCGAATATGTCACGACAAACGTTATTTATTACATTACGTATTATATAAAATTAAGAAGACGAAGGTGAAAAAAAAACCACACATTTAATACGTGTCAATCAATGTGTCGTGTAAAGTAAGTAAACTATCTATCAAATTATTATGTACCAAATTATATTTACCAAAATATTATCGGACTGGCGAATTTTTGTTTTATTTTAAAAATTTTTTTTTATTCCTTTCTTTTTTCCGAATTTTCTTTTGCTTCCGATTCTCGTTGGTCGTTTTTTCTTTTTCTTTTTTTTTTCAACAGCAACGCGATTCAATACGCGGTTTTTCACACAACTGCTTCAGCAGGACACACCACAAATCAATTGCAGGTTAATTACAATCACAAATTACACGTATTTGAAAACACAAACGGTTTAATTGAATTGTCTCGATTCGTTCCTTCTCTCTCTCTCTTTTTTTTTTTTTTTTTTTTTATATATATTACTGTTGTTATTGCTATTGTTATTATTATTATTATTATTATTATTATTATCGTATCTATTACCTTTAATTTTCCGCAAGTTCTTTTCTTCCGCGCACTCGTATCTAGAGTTTTGTACAGCCGATCCGCACTACATGTATGATTGCCGAGAGAGCAGGTACGGAGGTACGTATATATACAGAACGCACGTTATACGCATATAACCTAGGTGTATTTATTTTCCGTTCTGACTCACTTTCGTGGACCGAACGAACTGCCGAACTGCCGACCGCAAGTCGCCAGCATCAGCGACGATCACGTCGGCTATTATAATACGTATCTCTGGGTATCTTCCACCACCACCACCACCACCACCATCACAATCACAATATCACAATCGCAATCACCGGCACTCGACTATATTATTACCTATATCTCGTAATGGTGTACTCACGATGCCAAAAATAAACGACAATAAACAACAATTAACATCACCTCGTTTGCTCTCGTCAAAAACTTCTTACGTCATTCGTTCATTTATTTATTTATTTGTTCGTTCGTTGAAATAATTTTATTTTATTTATTTGTTTGTTTGTTTTTTTTTGTTTTAGAGAAATGTAGAAAAGAGGACGAGAATCTTCTACGATGTTTTGATTTTATATTTAAAATATTTTTTACAACAATATATTATTATCACTTTGCGCCGCGTTTTTAGTTGCAACGTTCTTTACAACAATATCCGATCACAGCGTTCATCTTTTGGAGAAGGAGGATGAAGATTATTTTCTTTTTTTTTCTCTCTCCTCGAAACCCCTTTTTTTTTTATTTTGCTTTCAAATTTTATCGTTAAACTATTATTATTATTACCTCGCTATTATATATTCGCGCGTTGCGTGTATGATGCATATAATTCATTGAGAGACGATGTACACATGATATATTTGATAAATATAATATACGTACGTATATGTATTTATTCTGCAAGAAAATGAAGTAACAAAACAAGTGAAAGAAAAGAAAAGAGTAAGAAGAATTATTACAACGAAGGAAACTGTACGAGAAAACGGGGAAAATTACGCGTTAGTCCGCTTCTCTCGGCGTTAAAACCTTTACTGAAGACTAGAGGGTCGGGCATATACGCGTTATATCTCGCTGAAACGAACGGGTGAGAGAGGAGAGAGAAAAAGACGAAGGAGAGAGAGAGGGAATCTATACTCTGACTATGAACAAGAACATATGTACACGTGTATATATATACACACACACATACATTGCAGGTGCGCCCCGACAAGTTAAACCTTACACACTTGTAAATTCCTAGGCATAATACGTACACGGATTACATCGTTAATACATCAAAAATAAAAAAAAAAAAAAAAAACACGCGCGCGTGTATTCACGCATATTGTTGCACTCTTCGAGATCTCTGCGAAAAGAGCGACCGAGTGAGCGAGTGACAGAGAGAGAGAGACAGAGAGAGAAGGAGAGGAGAGAATTTCGATGCGAGGCCGTAAGGAACATTTACACGTCATGTGTTTGCGTGTGTCGTATCGTTGTATTATTCGCGGCTGTTCCATGGAACGTGCCAAGTCATTCCACCGCCTTCGAGAAACGCACCTCGCGCGATCTTTCTCAACTTTTATTCATCTATACGCAACATCACATGCGTGTGTGTGTGTGTGTGCGTGTATAATATATAAAATATAAGTAAGAAACGAACGAATATCACGTTTAACACAAGGAATGATTTCTGGAATGAATCGATCGATCCAGAATAATGTTACCGGCACGGAAAGACGAGTCGTTGTGTTATTTTTGTACGCGCGTGTTACATTTAGTTATGTTTATAATGAGAATTAAATTTTATTTCACACGTTGTACGCAGGTAACGAGTTCTCAATTACGGTTGTACGCATTTATTTTACCGTATCGTACACGCTGCATAATGTTATTCGAAGGTGTCGGTGTTCGTTCGATTGTCGATTTTTTCGAATTTTTTTTCTACCATTCTTCCGTCGATTCAATTCGATGCAATTTTAATTGCATATGTACATGGTAGATAAGTACTGCGAATAAATTTAGAGGCAAGAATGTTTAAAAAAAAAAAAAAAAAAAAAAAAAATTACAAACGATAAAATATAGCAATACGAATTACATTGACGAAGAAGAAAGAAAAATAAAATGGAAAAATGGGTATTTACGAGCATACGTATGTACACCTAATGTACGTATACATATATGTATATTATATGTATATCGGTATGTGTTTAACGCCCCTCTCGCCGCGACGACGCGAGGAGAGAAAAAACGACTCTCCCTGACTCAACCTCGGAATCGACCGACTTTGTTACGTGCGCGTATGAGAAACGTGTTCGTTCCGTAAGTATGGGCGTGTGCATACGTATACATACGTACGTACCTGCGAACCGATGCGGCGCTCACCTTTTATAGTCTTTTCGAAGCGCTGCTAGTTAGTCAGTCAGTCAGTCAGCTTAATGCACAGGCTCACATGTATGTAGATATAGGTATACATACATACATACATACATACACCGTGCGTAAAGATTTTTATACAAGTTTTGAATCGGTGCAAATCGTCGCGCGATATTATGACGTACGATAACTTGTTCGGGGGTTGGGAAAAATTTTCTATCGAGACGCGCCCGGGATGTTCCGGATCGTTGTTTAAAAAAAGAAAAAAAAAGAAAATAAAATAAAATAAGAAAGGAAAGCCTGAAGATATCAAAGTGTCCTGTATAATAGACTAGAAAACCTGTCTCTCCGAACCATTTCCGCTGTAGACCCAAATCGGGGTCCGAGATATGGAGGTACGTGCATATACGCATAGGTATACATAAACAACCTGCGTTGGATAGATTCCATGGGTGCGTGTAAACGCCCGTATACCTCTCCGAGTGCACACCTAAACTATGTATTGATTAAGTAGGTGATATAAATTAGTACATAAGGAGAGTGTATACAAGTTGGGATCGATTTTGTGGGATCTTTGCTCGTAAAGTATGACGACAAAGGAACCAATTACCTCTCTTTGCAGACAACGAGTGTACGTACAACGTGTATGTATATGCATATATATATATGTGTATATATGGGGCATTCCACGTCAAAGTAACGGATCATCGGCTTTCGCTCCCCGAGACCCTGATGCCCGATGAATATTGTTGATATATTTCGATGAAAAATTATACCTACAATTATTTCGAAATATTTCCACAATTTTGTAAAATTGAGGAATCGAAAATGCATCTTTTCGTCACGACTTGAAAACGGGATGAAAAAGTCGAATCTCTTTTTCAATTATTCCGATCAGCAGTGAGAAGAGTTATTGTTAGTACATGTTATCATGTGGCAGTAAATAATAACAGAGACACAAGAATTGACGTGTAAGGTTGTCTGCACTGCAAGTAGTGCACAATCATCGTCGTCACAGTCGTCGAATTCGTCGTGGTTAATTCTGGCTACTGATTAATCCAATTCAAATCTCATGCGTGATACGAAATCATGCACGCCCACGCAAATTTTCGCGCCAATTAAACAAATATAAACGGATATAACGTGCATCGTACGGTTCGTATTTATTACAGCTAAATTTATTAGAAAGTAGAATACGGAAGATATTTATTAACACGGATGCGAAAGAAATAATTTCACGCGAAATGCGAAGATAAAAGAAAATAATGCTGGAAAAGAAATAAAATCTTCTGTTACATGTATACGCGATAATGATGCTCAGAAAAGTGAAAGAATGTAGAAAATTGAACGAAAACAAAAAATAACGTATTGTTATGTTATTTTATAAAAGAGAATATAACAGTCGAAGAGCAATTGGGAGAAAAAAGAATAATACAAGTCTCTTTGATTTTTTTTTTTTACTTCTTGTAGAATATTATTTTAATTCTTTGTATTACAAAAAAAGAAAACAAAAAAATTATACAGAGGTGTAAAGAAACCGCGTTTTCTGGTTTTAATATCGCGAGAGAAATGCGATGGAATTATTGCGTTGCCCGCGGGTGACGACGACGATGATTTGACAGAGGAATCGTAAAACAAGACTAGAGGAGAGGAGGATCGGCTAAAGGAAGTACGAGACTCTAGTCGAAGTGGTGAAGGAATTTCGTCTGTAGAAATGCCAGACGAATCAATGGCAGCTATTTCTAGACGAGCAGCAGCAGCAGCAGCAGCAGCAGCAACGGCAGCGAGATATGCCGAAGACCGACCGCTGACAACGAACTAAAACTCTCTCTCTCTCTCTCTCTCTCTCTCTTTCTTCACAATTATTTTTACACAATGTTTCAGGACTTTTGAACAAATTCCTACAATTTTCAACTAACTCCAGTCTGTTTTACGAATAATATACGACTCGATGCACGGATCCACATATTACTACGCAGCATCAGCGTCACCGGAATGCAAGAGGGGTGAAAATTAGATCAAAGATTTCATAGAGAGTCGTAACTTGTGTATTATATAGGTACTACTGAACTTTCTGCAGCTGTTACAACGTAACGACGAATAATAAAACTCGATGGATTTCCCCGACCCTCGCGTAATATACGTTTCGTACATCGATATTGCGTTATTTTTCCTCCCACTATTTTTTTGCTTCTTGTACATCTGCTGCGTGTGACGGAAGTAAAAGATTGAAACTCTTCTTTTAAGAAAATCTTACGAAACAAGAGGAAAAATAAAAAATAAGGAGGGAGAAGAGAGAAGGCACAATAAAAATAAGGTGCCAAAATTGTTGTGATATTATCGTATCGCAGATTATTTGAAATATATAATATATATAATAAATGTAATTGTTCTTTTTTTTATTTTTTACCTGCACAAATCATTTTTCCGTCATCACCATTGCTGCCTAATTAACGAATCAAAGTTTGGTGTCACACGTGTATTACGATGCATAGGTACCTTTAGTCAACGCGTCGTGTATACATATTAGAATGAACATTTTTTTTTTTTACTCAGGCGTACGCATTTAACATACGTTAGAATGTGTACGGATATGTACTGTATACATTTAGTTACACGTATAAGTGAAATATTTAGGTTAATTTCACCGTTCTCTTCTCACTGATATAAAATATAAAGGAGGAGAAAGAGAAGGAGAAGATGACGCACATGGAAAGCGCAGGATCATATAACGGTGAATTCGCAAAAACTATTAGAAGCAAATACACGTATACAATTTATACATTATTACATTATTTTGTATAAATTATCCATAATGTTAAATATTTTAATTCCGATCCCCTTTTTTTGTGCACGGGTTTTCGATTTTCTTTCATTATTATTATTATTATATTTTCCAATCGATCATTATTCCGCACAGAAACCGAAGAGCTAGGGAATAGGTGTAGTTAGTTAGATACATATCTACATAGATAGGTATACGTCTTGTAGGTTTATATACAGGCAATGATTGTTCGACGCGACCGGAATTCGTATAATAGCCCGTCTATTGTGTGAACCTATACCTATGTCGTACACCTATACAATATATTTACACGCATATACCAAGTTATGTATTTTATACCCGTGATCGTCACTATTGTCGTCATAGTCGCGTCGTCGTCTTCCTTCGATGTGCTAAAACACGTTTCCGTGTCAACAGAACAGACGCTCGACATTTATTCTCCAGTCGTCTTTTCGTTCTCTTCTTTTTTCCCGTATTTCATCGATGCGCGCGAAAAGAGTGCTGATATACCAACCTACCTACGTACATTTATACCTGTACATACCTATATGTGTGTATGAAAGACACATTCTACATGTTTGCGCATCATTCAGCGCACGCGACCTACTTAAACGCCCACCACCGCACCCCAATGTCGAGTTGTAAGTTTTGTGTACACTTGTATTTATAATACATAATACACCCACCACCCACATCGAAATCCGTCGCTGCAGCCTGTAAGGTGACGGTTAGTTTTCCCAATTTTTTCAACAAATATGGCGGCGGCTCCATATTTCACGTATTTTTCCAAAATATTTCGGAAACGACTCGACGTATCCGGATGAAATTTTTTCCTACGGATTACTTTCACCGGTTCAGGGTCAGCCAACATTTCGGAACTCTCCATTTTCGCTTGCATTCCTACGATTTGTTTACCTTTTTTTTTTTTTTTTTACCGCTTACGCCATCGTCTGAATGAAATCGAATGCATTGGGTATACGCATAGCATTTTCTTCGGTGAACAAGACGTACTGTGGGGTTTATCTGTGGTATGTTAGTAAAGATGATAACGTATAATAGCCCCTAGACATATATTTTTGTCGATTTGGCGTCTTTTTTTTTTTTTTTGCCTCTATTCAGTCACTATCTGTTAATTCTTTGAATCGAAAAGATTAAAGCTGACACCTTATCTTTTATCAGAGATATTTGAACGAATCATCCGTGATACTTGGATTATATGTATTCAATGAACAATATATCGATGTAATTTTTTTGCGGATATACATGATTTTAGGTATAACATCAATGATAATATACACAAACAACGGTATTTCGTAATGAGAACTGATGTATAAAAAGATTACAGGTATACAGCGGGAAATTTGTTTAAAAAGATCTAGCAAGTAGAATGTATTTGTAGAAGAAGTAAAAAAGAGAAAAGAATATATTTCTCGGTAAAGCGTCGTCAGAGAGTGTATATGAAGGAGATGAAGAAGATGAAGAAGAAGAAGAAGATGAAGAAGTGGAAAGCGAAAAAGAAAACCGACGTATATACACATCCAGCTTATAATTCAGTTTTAAAAATAGAGAGAGAATATTTGGGATGGGCTCGAGTTTCTTTTATATACTGTATATTATAATGCCAACAACCTAACACTGCGATTTTGTTCTTATCATTATTATCTTTGTTATTTCATTCCAACTTTTCTTTTACCCCGCAACATCAAAAGGATCTAATTCACCCTGAAATTCACGATACTGCGGATGAAAAAATAATTCTTCAAAGGAAAATATGTCTTGTTATTATAAAATAACAAGAGAACTCGTTAATTTTTTCAAGTTCCGACTTCATTACTCACATGACGTCATCGCTCGATACATGACGCAGATAATTAGCTACTGTACCTACTATACATGATTGCGCGTATGTAAACCTACCTAATCGAACATTGAAGGGTAACAAACTGGAGTGATCCTAAATCTCTGTTAAGACAAGAACAACTCGAACGTAACCTGGAACTTTTAATAGCTAATCGTTGTGATGATCAGAATCATCAGCATATTATACCGACAACGATCTAAAACGTATCTAGCTGGACCGTTTATTTATAGTTACAATCATCTTCGTCAAAAGAGAGTCGGAGCCGAGCGCAGCAGCTGCTGCTGCTGCTGCTGCTCTTGGCACAGAAGTCATGCATCATACAAACGACAAAAAGATTGAAATAAAAAGAGTATACGAAAATTAAAGAAAGAGGGCAAATTGCAATCTCCGCCAAGTGTTTATAACAAAGTGACAGTTTTCTTTATTCTCTACTGTTTCTTAAAATCTAAATAAAAAAAAATAAGAAAAACATCCTTTCCCCACCCTCGAAGCATGAACATGTTTTTCGAGAAAGATGTGCCTACATTCTTTTTTACGAAATCTTTTCATCGATTCCAACCAACACGAACGCATCGTCCGCCATCTGATTGATGATGCATGCATGCGATATATATATATATATATATATATATATATATATATATATATATATACATATAGGATCATAGTCGACGCGCGTGTCAGCGTAGAAAAACACAACAAATCGTTACGCAACGTGCGAACGAATACCTGCGCTACGCAAAACTTTAAAAAAGTTTTACGAATCTCTGAAATGCAGTAAATTATAACTAGGCAGAGCGGTAATTCATTTTTTCAAAACTTGGCCACCTTCAAAGTCACTAAAAAATTGCAAAATAGTGATTTTTTTTCGCCCAATGTTTCGTTTCTTACGCTAACGTTACTAATTTCAGGCCTAATGACAAAGTGTGCATCGTAAGTATGCAAAACAAACGAGCATCGATCGATGAAACCTGAAATATAAAAGCTTGACGCCAAGACCGTAACAGGAACAACATTGCGGACGTAAAAAACGACCGTAAACTGTGAAAATTTGCAGAATCTTCTGGCGAGTTCTTTCAAAAAAATACCATAAATTATGAAAATTTGTACTGACCCTTGGAAAGCCGGTGTGATGACGTTCAAAGGGGTGTTCGCGGTCCCTGGAGCCGCGTTGCTGACTGCTGCCGGTGCTGGCCGTGGTCGGTTCGAAGAAAGATTTACTGTCCTGTTCAAATTGTCGTTTTAGCGATTCCATCAGATCATCGCCGTTGTTAGCTGCAGCAGCAGCAGCGTTAATGTTATTGCTACCACCACTGCCTCTAAGTCTGTCACTGAACCTGATCGGTTTATCACGAAAATAATATGACATACTTGCCGATTTCCTGGTACGCTATTAATTCGCGTGTATATATATATATATTTTTTTTTATTTTAAATACCTTCCCACCTCTCTTATTTTGCTCCTCCGTAAAAATATAGAAGAGAGGCCGAAGAGTAAAAGAAGTTAGAACACAACACCGAGTACTTGCGAAAAAAACAACGATTATTATCGCTGATCGACAGTTGTAACGTTCACTAATTTTTTATTTATACCTACATTCACGTTGCTGATGTGACCGATATTTATCGTAGTAGGAAATCGCATAGAATTTCGTTCAGCATCGAATAATTAACACCACGCGTCGGGGAATAATTCGTGTGCGGAAAGTAGAAAAAAAAACAAATATATAGAAATAATGAAAACACACACGACGCGAAGAGAGTATACGGGGCACACAATGCTAAAACTCGGCGAGTTTCTAGTTGTTATCAGCGCAGGTAGAGTGGGCGGTTAGAATGAAACTGAATCAACGAACACCGTCAACGCTGAGCATAGGTGGGAGTCGGTGGGTTGAATTACAAGGTGAAGAGCTGCGCTGCCGGGAACAGTCGAGAATATTCGTCGGCATTCTGGCGTGTTCCTCGCGGTGGCGATTATAGCTTGCAAAACTAGTTCCGCGCCGTTCCGCTAACCGCTTTTGGCAGCACCAGCGGCACGCGCGACTGTCGAATGTTTGTTGCGTCATGGGGAGCGCGAAGTATTTGAGAAGAGCGCGGCTGTCGATGAGCCGGAATTTTGCACGTGATCCTTCATACCGACGGTCAATCGTCCCTGGCGGCCAAATATCGAACTAATCGTTTCGATTTCGGTCAAAAAGTAGCGAAGATGAATCTACTCGTCGTACAACGTACTAACGCGGTTGCGTTGCGTATAATGTGTAAGTTTCAATGTTTTACAATATTGGAGGGTGAAAAAGTCTCCCAATGCTGTGATATGAAATTACTTTAACAAAAAATTTTACCATCCGTTTGCGTATGAAATCACATGCAAAGTAACCGACGTCACGAGATTTTAACAGATCGCATGCGAGACTTACCGGCGATCGTTCGATCTTCAGTATACACAGCTCGATGTTTTCAAAATGTAGAAATCAACAGAATCATCTCTCCTTCTCGACCGAAAAAACTTCATTGGGCTTATTTGGCGATGATTTCCAGTAGTTTTCAGCTCCGGATCAGCTCGCATACTTGCCTGTTGCAAATTAGAAATAACACGGTTATATATTATCGAACACTTTGTATAATTGTTGTTTATAAGAAATCTAAGAATCATCATTTTTTTTTGGCATATATTTTTGTAATAAAACTATAATAAATTTATCAATATATTCATGATGGACTGTAAATGTTTCTGTATTGTGTATTACTTTCTACTAAAAAAGAAACAACCAGAATTATGATTACGGCAGGCGAAAAAGAAGTGATGCGCTACTTCTATCCGTAGGTCTAATTTTGTAAATGACCGGTAATATTTTTTCTTGATCGTTAATTTACAAGAAATAAAAAAAAAAGAAGAAAGTAACCGGTATTTTTGCATCTAAATAGATGGTGTCACCCTATTGTTTGCTGTAAAGCGAGCGAAAAAAATTGTGACCGTAATTTCACGACACAAGATTAAGATGGCGAAAAAAAAAACGACGGGAGTAATTTTACTATATTTTTATATCTCACGAAAGAGCGTCGAATTCAACATATCACCGTTTGTGATACGCTAAAATTTAAAAATCTCAAAATCAGCGAGCCGCAAGTAAAATCCGGACAATATACCGCGAATATTAGCGCCCTATGTTTCGAACTTTCGGCTCATCTCAACTCGAGTCCTAGAGACCTGGAATAGAAACAAGTCCTGACAGTGATGGTGTACAGCGGTGAAGTGGAACAGAGGAATTTGGGTTCTTACTGTTTCAAAAATAAATACAAAAACTAAAAAAAAACAGGAATTTTATCGAAGTAAGGAAGCAGATTGCAGAAAACGTGATTGCGAGCCTTTTGGCGTGGCTACGGAGCGATAATTAGCGCTGATTTTAATTCTGTGAGTAAATTTCAGAATGAATATAAAGTATAAGCGAACGGTGTGCCGACGAACGGTTAGAAATTTTTTAATTCACTTCTCAAAGAGCATATGAACTTGAAATTCGTGTGCAAATTTCGCGATAAGGTGTATTTGGTTTCTGAAAAATTGTAGAGTCAATTTACGGTTTAAAATCAAATCAATTTCGCAATTAAACTGCGCACAGTCAAATTCGGCTGTACATAAACACCAGAGGTGTCGAGACACACCTCGGTCAGAATTTGTTGACATTTTCGAGTTGTAGCTGGTTTCAGTAAATAACAAATCTACGCTAAGGGTGGCGAATAATAACCTGTATTATTTGATTATCACCCAGGTTACGAAACGCCGGACACATTATTTGTTTATAATATTATAAAAATATTACATTATGAATTGGATTTTAAAGGAAATGTCACATATTTATTTTATTTATTCATTTATTGAATGAATGAAATGATTTTACAGCAAGGAAGGTTGATCTTTATTCATGAAAATGGTACCAGAGACTAAAGTCAAAAAATCAAGGAAGATCACTGCCCGGAATGATGCGGAGAATATTACGAGCGATAAGCAAAAGAATAAGAATAATAAGAAGAAAAAGCGCAGGAAGCCGGAAAGCTATGCAAGGTATATTTACAGGGTAATGAAAATAAATTACCCGTATATCGGTATAAGCGTTAAAGCAATGAGCATCATGGACAGCTTTATGAAAGATATGTTTGAACGGCTTGCCGAGGAATCGTCTCGGCTCGCTCACTACAACAAACGATCCACGATCACGGATCGGGAAATAAAAACCGCGGTCAAGTTTATCCTGCCGGGAGAACTTGCCATTCACGCTATCCACGAAGGAAACAAGGCTCTAACAAAGTACGAAAAGTCAAAGTGAGTTCTTGAATTAACTACCTTGGATTAATTATTGACATCAGCATTATTTACGCTGCCGTATTTATTTGTCGTTTCGTTTTTTCGAATTTACTCGTTGTGTCGCCTTGGTGGCAGTAGGCGAAGCAGGAAGTTCAATGAATGTATACTGAATAATATAATTAATAGTTAATTATAAAAGGTAACAAACGACTGGGAGACCGTTGCGCTCGGTTCGGCTGTCTGGCAGCTACTGGCCGCTCGTACCGAGGCGCGCTTATCTCCGATACACACACTCTTACATCGCTCGCAAACTTAATACATGTGGTGAAAAGAATTAATTTTGTTTTCGAAAGGTTTAATTCTTGATCTTGCCAGAGATCCTCGAATCGCGCGCCGAGTGCTCGTAAAAATTGAAACGCATTTATGTCGAATCTACTTTTTTTTTTTTTAAACTGGGAAGACAGATTACTTGAACACCAAGTGTGGATCGATTTGAAATTTTGACGGTACCTTTACAATTGGATTAGATAGAAATTTTTTTTGTTCCATGTAATGTTCCGCCTGCAGTTTCTTATACTCCTGATATAAGATTCTGGATACTTTTCTTGACTTCATAGATTTACGAGAGAGAAATTACACGAGTTCGCAAAGTAATGATTGGTCTAAAATAAAATTTAGTTCCCTGAACATATGATCGATTATATCTTACGAGCTTTCGATGCTAAATATTTTAATCATCGTTGTTTTTGTTTTTTTCAGATAGCCAGAGGTTCTTAGATTTTAGAAGAAGAAAATAAATATTTATTTTCTTTGTTTTGTAATATTTAAAATTTTAATTACGGTCATTTTAATTACGGCGTTTAGAAACGTCACGTGATATAAATGCAGGTCATTTAGCAAATTTCTTATCTATTAACTGATGGATAGTTGAAATATGAAGAAAAACAATAATAATGTAAATAAATAATTAATAATGTATATTATATGTATACATCGGAATGCATAAATAATGAGATGGGATTTTTATGATGATTAATATATTGCTATTAATTGACATATGAAATGATAATTATAACATATAGGTGTAAGATCTTGTATAATAACAAATTGTAACAATACATATTTCATTCTTATCCATATTATATGTTTTACCCATTTAATTGATCCGATCGTTATTAATGTAATCGTTTTTCGACAATTCGTCTATCGCAGTTCACATTTTTCCCAGATAATACGTGATAATATTTTTTATTCGTTATCCCTCGAATCAAGTATCGATTTTAAATATTGGCGCCATTTAACTGTAACCGCGAAGAATGATACGCGCATGCGTAGAAATTATACGGTGAAATTTAAAATTTTACCACGAAAACGGAAAAACTACAAGAACGGTTAACAATATGACAGAAGGTGACTCCGCTTCGTTGTTATTTATCTCATACTTTGTTATTGTACCCGATATTCCGTAATTGTGAATTAAAACGTCTTACTTCTTTGTTAATTTACCAAAATATAGAGAAAAAAAATTAACTATCTTTGAAATCTACTGAAATAGATAACTCTTCTACAAAGCCCGTTAGAGGTTATGTCAACCTAACCTAACAAACGCGATATTCCCTAGCGTCCCTAGTATTTATTTTCACCCTTGCTACAAAACACGAATCGATTGAGTTAGCATGAAATTCAATAAAAATAGAATAATTAAAGAGTAATGATAACAACCATTAGGGTGGTCCTTGTTTGGGGAGCGGAAAAATTTTGGTTCGATTTGGAACAGATCTGGGGGGAGCGTTCCAATGAAAACTTTTCCGACCGCCTTATTAATCATTTTATAATCATGGACAATTTTTTAATTTGCAGAATATCTGAACGGGTGGAAACAAGCAGAAACCGAAGGCGGTGTTCCTTATTACATCAAGTAAGTGCTAATATCGCTGTTATATATCATCTCCGATTATCGGATTCGATTAAATTTTCAATAACGTATATCCAGAGCTACGCTTTGTTACAAAGGAAAATAGAGTTTGCGATCTTATTTCTTTTCGACATAGAGAAAGCGGAAAACATAGACGGTCATTTTGGCTTCACGATTAATCGATATTTCTTTGTTTTATCGCTACGCAGCCACGCGACCAAGCAGACGGAATGGGATCACCCAAGAATGCGAGAGATAATGCGATCGGTCGAAGAATGCAATGTGATAAGATACGCGTCTTACAGAACAGCTGCAAAGATGAGAATCCTCCACAGAGATCTGAACAGTAAGAATGTCAAAAATTAATCAATTTTCCATTAAATCCATTATTTTTTCACAATTAATAGATTATAATCGATTATTCTTCCCTCACAATCGGTTTTTGTTTTTTACTCCCACGAACGAAACCATACAATATCGATAACCAGTTTCTGGTTATCTGAATTCTGTGCTAGATCTCAAAACAAAGGATAGCAATTCAGAGTCCCTGTTTGAGACATAAGTTACGCGTTGATTATGAGTAAATTTATGATACTTATATCGTTTCATTCTACTAATTCTCTTCCAGTGCAACAAGTTCGTCTAGAATTGATAGCCGGGGTTTTTGAGCGCCATCGTCTGTCCGTGACGGAGAATTCCGTCACTTTAGATCCTACCGAGCTGGAAGACGTGCTTTCCGATATATATTTTGCAGCCCAGAAGGAGGCGAACACGAATTTTAACACGGATCTTGCGACCAAGCTCGGCGTAAATTACATACTCAACATATTCGACAAGTATGTAACTATACACGTTTCATGTTCTCCCGCCAATCGTCATTTTATTTTTTCATGCTTCGTCATTCTCATTCGCAGAAAACGCGAGGGCAGCGTTTCAGTATTTTCCGCAAAAGTTGCTCTCACATTGGCAAGCTGCAGCAGACTTCAGGACAAATACGGCTACCTCTACCAACAGCTGGCCGATCACAACGCCTGCTTGTCAAGAGCTGCCCTGTCCTCGCTTCTTAGCAATATCTGCAAAGTTACCGACATGCTCGGCGAAAGCGTCGCCTATGGATCGCACATGGTCCAGTTAGGCGTTGATAATTGCTTCGTCGAGGTACAACGACCATGATGATGAATCGTCTATAGTATGCTCAAAATAAATAGAGAAGAGAAAAAAGACATGTGGAGAATGGATAGTGTTAGCGACTCTGATTTACAATAGAATCTACTAAACTAAACAAAATTGTTTTGACAACGTTTCTCCGTTCCCTAAATTCCACTCTATGGTATTCTGTTAACAGTCGCAGGGAAGTCTCGGAGTCAGCGAGGCCGAATTTGCTGCCTGGCTAATGCAGGAGCCGCCGTTACTAATGTGGATCACAACGCTGAATCGAATGCAGGCAGCGGAAAACAGTAAGCGACGAAACAGCGAATGCTTACTTGCCCGATATACCAGACTTATCCCCGAAAATCTCATCTTTCACAGTAATCCACAATGTGAAATGTTCGTCCTGCAAAACTACGCCAATTCAGGGACCGAGATACTCGTGTTTGAGATGCGCCGGTTATCACCAGTGTCAGGGTTGTTTTCTACTCGGAAAAGCAACGAGCAAACACAAGCTGAAACATCCGGTCAGGGAGTACTGTGTAAAGGTATTTTTCAAATTGCAGAAACCATCGTGTTTTGCGGAAAAATTACACGCGCGTCAATCGCAAATCTTGTTTTCAGACGTCAAACAGGGAAGTGACGAAGCTAATAATCGAACTGATTAGAAACAAGCTGAGACTGTGTCCGTCAAGGACGGTAATAGCAGATCCCGATGAGCCACCGCCCGAGATGCAGCAGTGAGTTTAAAGAGCGTTTGTGCATCTGATTTTTACAAGTTTAAATCAATTGAAGACAATTTTCTCCCCCACAGTTTAACGAACGACGAAAAGGACGGGGACAACGTTTCGCTGAGGAGCACGGTCAGGAGGAAAGTACTGAACAATCCACAGCGCGAGTTGCAGAGCATAATAAGCCACCTCGAAGACGAAAACAGGCAGCTGCAAGCCGAGCTTTTGGAAATTTGCGGAACCAGAGCTGAGAGACTTCAGCGCCACAGAGCAACGATAGAGTCGCAACTTCAGCGTCTCAAGATTCTGAAGGTGTTTTTTCCATGTCTATTTTGTCAGAAGGATAAAATTAGCAACGATGAAATTAGTTTTGGGACGAGATCAAATTAAGATGCGCTCAATCACTTTTTTTCCCACAATTTAGAAATATCTCTTCAATCAGCCAGTACAACCGCGTATCATGACGCACATGGAAAGCACTCCCATGCTGCACCCCATAGCGTCGAGAGTAACTCCGTTACCCCTGGAGTTTGAACTCAGTCCGATTGTTCAGCAAGGAACAGTCGAGAGAAAATTCAAGCGCGACTCAACTTTCGCGCGACAAGGAAGAGAGGCGCTAGCTGTGGAAAACTTCGATTCGAGCCCTGTTACTTCTATGAATTCAAGAAGAGACAAGCTGGGGACACAATCGTGTACAGATTCAAACTATCCGAGTTCTGGATTTGGCGGCAATCTCTCGGAATTCACACCTGTCAATTTGAGCACCTGGATTGGGGGTGAGGAAATGTTCAGTTCATCTTGTTTGTCATGAATCTCGATTACTTCGTCTGTGGTTCAAGACTTTTGTCTTTCTCGTAATTTGAACATTTGTTATTTATTGTTATTCACAGATGAATGAACGAAACTAACTGTTCTACGAGGTTGAAGTTAGTGATGTTACTTTAATGATGCATGTTTAGAAAAAATCGCAACTTGGTCCGTTAGGATTTTCTGAGATTCAGTTAGTAAATACAATGATAAAGAAAATATGTTCATATTTTGAAAAGTCGAACTCTGGAAGTCGTTCTAAAATTTCACGGTAACAATTTTTTACATGATGTCTCATTTTCGTTACAGTTTTGGGCAGGATTAAAGCGCGTTTCAAGTGTTTATTTAGTTATAAATATAACGTACCCGTGCAACTTCTTAACTGTGTAATACCGTAGTTTTAAATATTGGGCCTGTCTCGTCAAATAGATAAATAAATAAATAGATAAATAAATAAACTGCAGGTGGGAAGGGAGCGAATGGAACAGGCCTGGCACCAAGTGGAAGTGGATTTTCACAGTGGCTGCGATCGGGTAATTCAGTCGAGATGGAGCGAGGAGGAGACAAGCAGGTAAAACCAGTGGCGACGAGCAGTTCGCACGGAGATTCACCGCCAGCTGTTTCACATTCGCCAATCGGATTGCCAAGAGAGAATAACACACCGTCGTCTCTCCAGCGTCCTGACAAACATTCGCAGCACAGCAGTTTGCAGAATATCCAAGGCGACCTAAACGACATATTGGACAGACTGCAGAACATGGTCGCGAATGATTCTCTGCTCGAAGGTAAGAAAACTCCAGAGTATGATGATTGCGAGTTGTTTGTTTACTTATCCTTATTCAATGACTACTGAACAACGTCAATCCCTTCTCTGTGTGTGACAGGGTCTCGTGCCCGTGTTGCAGGATCGTTCAGCGCCAATGACAATTGCGAGCTCAAACGAGCAGCTACGGAAATGGAGGATCTTTTAACCGGGCTAATCGAAGGCATGGAATCCAGGAAAGGAAAACTTGCCACGATCGTATAAAATCAAATTTATAACAATATAGGTATGACACGCTCTTTCCGAAGCTTGGCGAAGCACAAAGAGGCTTTTTTCTCAAACCACAAATGAAAGTTTTGCAATATTTCCTTACTTTAACAGAATATACATATGTGTATTTATGTAATTTGTATACTAAAGTACTTCGCCTACACTTTACGTGGAAATATTTTTTCATTCATTTGATCCAATTTCTCTTTTACGTTTTTCGAGAAAAAAGAACTAATACTAACACTGCCTCTGCAATTTAGTATTACAGTACGATGTATGAGAAGAATACATTAACTATTTTTAATTTTCATAATTATAGAAAATATCGCAATTATCAGATGCAATCGTAAAAATGCGAGTATTCTAAATACCTTGAAAATGTAATGTTAATTCATATGCACACATTATAATTTTACTCATTACGTATATATCAAATCTCGCACATGAAATTATTTTACCTATTATATCTAGATATGTATGTACCATTTACGTAAACGCAATGCCTTTTGATATTAAATTTTATACTATTTCCATACTTGTGCACAAGTTTTCTGCTTTATTATCCCTTTTCCCATTTCCGTTTTCCTTTAAAAGCTAATTTTAAAATTTCAATCGATGTTTAACTTTAATTTTTCTAATGTTGAACCGCTTATTTTTAGGCAACTGATTCACGTACGTGAAAGGGTTGCCTACACACTGGCGGATTCACAAGTCAACCTCTTACCGTTGACTGAAGATAATTGTTTAATTGAACAACTTCGTGGATAATTGTCATCCGATAAAATATTAGATGGAAAATCTTACAACAATCATTGTACTAACTAACCTTAAATCTTGTAAAATGAAATCTCTGGAAATCCATCCGATTCAACTGCAAAACGATTGACCGAGAGCCGAACGAATGGAATAATCGGTGGCCATTTTCAAAACTGACAAACCGCTCACTTCACGCCGATCGTGATTTGTTCCACAACACCAATTTGAAATATATTTTGTATGGAAATAAAGGACGGCAATGAATGAGAAAATAACTAAATATACCCGTTGCAGCTACAATTATTTCCTTGATATTCGACGTAACTGTAAGATGACATCTAATCACGCGATCGCACTTCGAGCAGATACCGATATCACAACTGCATTTGCACATTAATTGGTAGTATTAATAATGATGAAAGATAATTTGATAATACCTATACAGGGAAATTGTAGTTGGTTACGCTGAAACAGGTTGGGACCGTGTAATCAAACTTTAAATAGCACTCGTAGTTTCGATCGCGTGAGAAAAACAAGCCGTATCAACAAGTTACACGCGCACCAAGGAGCTTAGAATTGAGTTACTTCAATAACCGTTGAAACAGCGTTAATATTAAGCGCACGGCACACGGCACGTTCAACACACCGGATATCTAGTTTTCAATCAATAATCACGTTCACTGCACTTGTGAAGTCAAGTGATAATGAGAACATTCGAAAGATTAACGCACCACACGTTTCGCTGGACCTTCGAGCGCGACACTCCGAAGTTGGTCACTGATCTACGCTTGAAAATTATCAGTCAATTGTTTTGGCCCGCAAATTGTTTAAATACCTTTGGCGTCTGTTATTCACACGTTCGAATAAAATATCCTACTGGGTAATTTTTAAATCGATACGTATCGTCAGACTCAATTTTATGAAAATATCATATTATAATCAAGTGAGTCTTACCTCGACTCTCGAGCGCTATTCTCTAACTGGTCACTATTGGCCGCTTGAAAATTATCAGTCAACACGTTGACTGTCCGCAAATCGTTTGAATCCCTTTGGCGTCAGTTATTCACGCGTTCGAATAGAATGTCCTGTTAGGAGATTTTTAAATCGATACATAAAATCAGATTTAATTTTAACGTTAGTAATAAAGCTAATATCATATTATAATCAAGTGAGATTTACCGCTCGCTGCGTTGTTTCAGAGATTTGTCAGAGTCGTTCATATCCATGCAGATATCTCCAGGTGTGCCAACCGTACGAATCAACGGATTTCAACCAGTTTGGCCAACCGAGTTGTTTTTTCCGCCAGGGATTAGGGAAGATGTTGGGCGGCTGAAGGACGTGGGCCTCGCGTCAGTTGGGTTTCACTCGCTAGAACAGGATCGCTCTGATTTTTCCATGGAAAAGCAAAGAGTCAGGACACAGTTAAGTCTAACCCAAAAAAAAAGAAAAACAAAAAATTCCGGGCTCGTCGAAACGAAGAGAGATCACGCGACCCGCGACGGGCTAACATGCATTCGATAATTATATAATAATCCCGAATGACATGACAGCACCAAATACACACTCGCGCACACACACACACACACACACACATGCAAAAACGCATTCACACGAATTCATCTACGTGTTCCGCCAGACTGCAAACGTCAAAGATGGTGAAAAATCTCTAAACAGGGAATAGAGTACTTCTGTACAAAGCAATAAAATAAACATTTCTTCAATGGATTTTCACGCGATTTTTGCTCTTTCAGAATAACTTCTCCCATTTCCAGCTATAGTTATTTATCACCGCTTTTCTGATAATAATATTATAATTATTTATCAGGCATGTGGTTTTCTTTTATTCAATTAACCGATCGCTTCTTCCGTGTCACGTATTCCACGTTTTTGAGTAGTTTTAACCCAGGTTGTTGTTCTATTTTGACAACCTGGATTATGAGTCACCAATGTTTCTCGTTGTCGATTTGCCTCTTCGACTGCTTGTCGGTTTATATTGCGAGAAATTCGTGACTAAAGATCGTCCCATCTCCCTTCGGCAGTCGAAGGTGAAATTGGCTGTCATGCGAAGTTTTACTTCACCCCCGTTGCATCACTCTCCAAATCCCTTATTTCTGTATTTCAGTAGCCTGTGGTCAATCAACAGCAATTGACGCCTGACCGACTTCTCCAGGACGGAGGAAATCGACTGCGACATAGCAAAGAAACCGTCGTTAGCGATCATGCCTGCGCCGCCTCCCAGCCTCCCGGAGACCCCATCCAGGGACAATACCGCCGACAATCGCCAGTCCGAGTCTCTTCCACCTTGGGCCAAGATTACACTGACTTCAGCAGAGGCTGAGATTGAGAAACTCATATCCAGAAACGAGCTCAAGGATGCTGAAGTCACGTACTTTTGCCAGGTTGAACCCATCCTACAGGACGGACCTCAGTAAGTGACCGATCGACTTGATAATCTCTGTTCACCATTTACTCCATAATTCTTCACTTTGTTTTTCTCATCAGTTTGTAATCAGCCCAGAGATGGTGCTCTATTCCTTAACAATTGAGACGAGAATTCTTGAAACAATTATGCTGTTTATATTTTTAAAAACAGATGCGGCCTCGTTGCACTCGCAATGGCGTCACAGGAGTACACGAAGCCAGTCTCGGTTACACAGCTGCTGGCGGAGGCAAGAGTGAGGGGTTTTACACAGCACGGAGAAGTTTACAGCGTTGACTACATGGGAACACTGGCAGCTGAATACCTGCCCGAACATAGGCCTGATATTCTGATAGATTTGCAGACTTGTCCAGATTCGCTGACGCATGCACTCGCCCACGGAGCTATGGTCCTCATTCCGTACGATTCGGACTTCAACCATGCTCCGTGTTTGAAGAGGGGACACAAGGCGCACTGGGCGTTGCTGGTGGGCCTTATTTCGTCGAGGTGAATCAGAGAAGACGATGCATCGATAACGGCTAGACAACGCCTGGTCACGCGGAGTAACTTGTCCCTTGTTTCAGGCAAGGCTATCACGTTCTCGCCCGCCACGGCAAGTCTCGTCATCTGGCTTGCTGGCCTCTGCGGGATCTGATCGAAAGCAACGGGAACTTGGAAGAGGAAGGCGCCGCCAGGCACGCCGGAGGCTACGTCGTGCCCAAAGGCGGAGTCGGTGGACAGAGAGGTCTGCGTGGCAGAGCGCTGGCGCTTCATCCGTACATCTAAATGAACTTGGTGGAGGATAAACGGCTGGGAATCATACATCTGCGTTGAATATAAATCCCAAAGAATAATATAATTTTTACAGCAATTTTAAAATCGTTTCAGCCAGAGACAAAGGAGAGTAAGTCGAAGAGTATCAATGATAATGGCGAGTAAGGTGAAGGAAATGAAAATGGCAATCGGACTTTCAAGCCAGAACTACGAACAAACTCGCGAAAAGAGTGATTTAGAAACACAAAAAACGTTGAAGAAAAGCTGTTTAAGATCTTCGTGGTCTAAATTGAAATCTTCAGATTCAAAACAATCATTTTCTCACTTTTTCCGATACATTTTCTTTGGATTAAGCAATTTCTCTACTACATGTCGATCGATGACATATACTTGCGATATAAAAGGAATCTGAATTGTCTAAATCAAATATGTAATGTCATATAAAGTAATGAAGAATTGAGAAAATAACAAGGTAAAACAATTATTATAATTAGGTAGGCACATTATCAAAATGATTATGCATCATTTTATGAAAATAATACGATCAAAAACCTGAATCGTGAGAATTTTCGGTTCAGCTTTTTATATATACCATAATAAAATTACCAATAACAGTTGTCATATTATTTATGTAACAAATATTTAAATTATCGGATATAAATTCGGTTATTTATCATCGGTTAAGTTTGTATCCATCCAAAGAGATAAAAGAACATTTAAGGCTAAAAATAGAACAAAGCTCGTTAATTATGAACACTAGTTTAGCAAGAATCGTGAATAGCGAACAAATACCTAGTTAATTATGTAAATTCGTCTAAATGTTAAATTGTTTTTTGTTCGTATGATGTCACTTTGAAAACGTTCTCTTTTTTCTTACGTTATTTCTGTTCGTTCTTACAAAATTTTTGGTACCATTTATAAATTTGTGCTTTATTGCATCCGATTAATCATAAAAATATACTGTAACATATAGATGTATGAAAATAAAATCGCGAATGCAACGCACTGCGCATAAAACCGCGAGTAAGTTCAAGTAGAATGCAGAAGCGCATTTCTCATACGAAATTGGAATTTATCAATTGTCATTAACGGCAGTAAAAATAAAAATAAAAATTATAATCATAATTACCGATTATGAACAATATAACTGTAATCTCTAGTCAAGAGTTGACATGAAAAAAACAAAATGATAAAAAACGAATGTAGAAAATGCGAATTTTCGATAAATTATTGATATTTTAATCAGGTAAATAATGTACCCTGTTATTTGTATACATATAAATATATATCAAATATATATCAAATATGTATATATATTATAGTATATAAATATATGCATATATAAATATTTGGACTTAATCATTCTCTCTTCGTTGAAAATATATTCGATATCATCTAATTATTCTCAATTAAATGTTTATATTTATATGTATACGTATATACATATAATAATAAAATGTAAATTATGTATGCAACGATATGTGATGTTAAAAAATTAATATGAAATAACAAATTATTTCAATGAAATTGTCTCGTAAGAAAATAATTAATGATAAAAAAAAAATAAGAAAAAGGTAATCTACTATACACACACATATATATAGATAAATACTATATAAAAAGAACGGTTAAGAAACGTTACCCGACAGCAATTTACAGAGTACGCAGGATGTACCGATGAATATAATTAATAATCGTCTTCCCTTGATATTTGTCGTAACGCTTCATATTAGACGGAGACGAGAGATTTTCATATTTCTTTACAACATATAAATAAACATTTTCATAAACAAACAAACAATACCAACAACAACAACAATAATAATAATAACATTCAAAACTACGTAAGATATATTGAACGTATCACTTACAATGATGAGGACGTCGACTTCTGAAACGTGGCCTTTACAGTGTCGCTAGAAGAAATATTAAATAATAATAACAACAACAACAACAACAACATGATATTATGGTATGTGATTATAATTGTGCTATTAAATATTATACACCTCGTAGTAATGTGTAAACGAACGAATGAAAGCAAATATTATGTCATAGAAATTTGAGACTTTATTTCATATTGTTTGTTTATTTATTTACTTATACGTCAATCGACCAACGTTTGGTAAACTATGTTTTTTCTCTCTCAGTTATTATGAATTTTTCGAACGCGGTTGAAACCGTAAATATGTACTATTATTCAGGTATAAAAACAACAGGCTGGACAAGGTGTTTAGAATTCAATCATAGATTAATGGATGTGTTGAGAAAAAAAAAAAAAAAGCTGTCGCTATCAGCTGAGGGCGTAACAAAGTTTTTGTAGAAAAGGAAAAATGCGTTACACTTATATTTCAAGCTTACAAACATCAACAACATTATTACTTCTTAATAATAACTATCAATGTTTTCATAATCACTATATTCACCATTGAATTATTCGTCTTAAATTTTACTTATTGTTGCTTATTGATTATTTGTATTTGCTTCTTAGATAAACTAGCGGATTTTTATTATTACTATTATTACTATTGTAATTTTCTATCGCTCTAATTATTACTCATTTCAGCTGCAGCTTTTTCATTCTGTGTATGTCAGTTACGTTATATTTTATTAGCGTGCCCCCATGCGAAAATTATTTGTTTAGGGTGCATTTCATTCATCATTGATATCCTTGTATGGATATTATTATTATTGTTATTGTTATTGTTATTATTTAAACAATTCGCCAGGCTATTTTGTTTTCAGTCTAAGAATCATCTGTGATTATATATTATCATTATTAGCATAGTCATAATCATCATTATTTCGAAACAATATTTACGTACGCAAATTGTATATATATATATATGTGTGAGTGTGTGTATTATAAAAGTTGTTATCCAATATTTGTAATAGCTTTCTACGGCTATCTTGTTGTTGTTGATGTTGTTATTGTTAACGATTACTTTGTGTACTTGAACCAGTTTAATTTCATTTCATTATCATACACGTAATCATTCTGTTCGCCAGGGGAGATAATGAAAAATTTTTGAAATTGATCCCTACAGAAATGAACAACAACAACAACCGGTTGAGAGATAAGTAACGAGGGGCACAATAATTATTTCTATTCTATTGAATAACTTCGGTGGTATAGGTATAACAATACGTGATATCCTATACCAAATATATATATATATATATATAACGTTCAATAGTAGTGGTGGTAGTAGTAATAATATAATACTATATCACATGTATAGGTATGTTTAATATTTATCAATTACAATATACGTATTATGAAAACCAGGGCGCAGAAAATTGAATCAACTTCTTTCTCGATCTTTTCATCGTTCGTTACGTTACATGTAAATTTCAAGTTTACTTTTTTTACTCACACATATCAAATGATAATTATATTACTCCGAAAGATATTGTAAATTTCAGAAAGAAGAAAAAAAAAAAAAATGTCCCTCGATTTGGAAGAAAGTTGATTTTGTTCGCTACCCCTTATTTATACATCGACATTGTATTGTTATGTCTCGTATGAATTGATCCGAAGTTTAACGAAATGAGAATCAGAGCGTCGATACGTACCGTCAAATTTATTTCTACCGTCTCAATTTCTTTTTGCGATTAAGCAGCTGAATAAAGACATATTTTAATCGTAATATCGACTGATAATTCCAATCTTCCTTTTAAATTTTACACGTATAACAATGTATATATTGCCCTGATATTATCAAAATTGAAACTTTTCTACAGGATCAATTTATGATCCAGATTTTAAATCCGTTCTATGTTCCTTCTCTTTTCGATTCTATTAGTTTTTTTTTTTCCCCCTTTAATTATTGTAACAATTGAGCTTTTGGCATCTGCGTTATATCTGCGTTAATTTCTATTCATTCGTCTACTTGCGTTTTTTAACTCTAGCTCTAGCTTCTTTTATTTTTTTTCTATTTTCTATCTCGTTATCTGAGCTTTGAACATTTCGACTGTGCGACAATTTTATAATAATTACGTTCACGGATACATCGCAGAGAGAAATTCAATCGCACTACGCATTTCGATAAAGATTCAGATTCGTCACGTTCCAGGAATGTTTTCATTCGTTATATTAACTCTTACACATCTAGTCGTTATAGATGACAATCTCAATTCAACGATATCTTGGACAGTCAATTTTCCACCCGCAGACTCATCGTAGCGTAGTACATAATAATTCATCTTATACATATGTATGTCTCTGTATATACATGTACAATATTGATATATTTATTTCATAACTCTGCAATTTTCCTCGGATATATTTTCAACGATTATATAAATTTATAATCTGACACGAGCCACGAGTTACTTGTTACAATAAAAGTTCTCCTTAACGTGTATTTTGTTTATAGCTGCGTACTTTGTAGTAGGAGAATGAAATGATAGAAAAATTGTCTCACAAAATGGAAATGACGCGATGGAAGTAGGAACAAAACAGTGACTAATAATTAAAGAAGCAAAAAGAAAGAGGCTTAACAAAAAGGTGAGGAACTTTTCGTTTAAATAATAATAATAATAGTAGTAGTAATAATAATACCAATAATAATGAAAATAAACCATCAACGAAAAACGAAAAATCGCACATGTATGTAAATAATATCGCATAAAATACTGTCTATTGTGTGTATTATAATCTCCGAAATACATACCTATATATACACGTTTTATATACGAGATATACGAGATACTACTCCGTATATACATATATGCACGATTTCCATCCAAAAATTTTCATCGTATCTTGATTTATTAATATTCTTCGTTATCGCATTAATAAAAATGTGGCTTTTGCTTCAAAATTAAATTTACAATTAAAAACGGAGGATATTGCCAAGTATGATATTATAATAGTATATCATGTATCTCTCTAGTAGATATCCGATGACAATAAGATGCATTAGCAATACATATGTACGATAAAAAGCGTACAGCTTTAGAACTTGGGGTCAATGGCGATGAAAATAATGTAACGACAACAGCGTGTATCAAGTTTTTTCTAGACATGTAAAACGTATTAATGACTGCAAAAATTTCCGTCACTGAATTATTTCTTAAAATTATATCATGTGTGTTTGCGTGTGCGTTGCTCTCGCTCGACAGCGTGATGAAATATTGTGCAAGTAAGAGGAGAGAAGGAGAAAGAAAAAAAAAAAAAAAAAAGAAAAAAAAAACAGTAAAGAATAAAAGAAATTTCAATGATACAATTATTTGCCTGTTACGATATACTCGTCAGTTGTTCTTATCTCCGCGGTATAAAATTACCAAATTATTCGATTACAAAAAAGTCTGTGAGTATTTTTCTCTCCCTTTTCTATAAGAATAATAATACAAAGATCATGAAATTATACATAATAATACAATGTATGTGCGAAGAAGTACCGCGAGGAATTTTACCGCCAGCACAACGAATGACGAAAGGACTTGTCCGACTTGCTAATTCTATCTTTTTTTTGTGTTTTGTTTGTTTGGTAAATAATTACAACGCCATGCGTATTCCTTGATTTTTAATGAGTGAAAGGTGAATAAAAAAAAAAAACTTTAACCATTGAAAAGTTGTTGTCATTGTCATATGGACTTTGGCATTTAACGAACAGTCGAGAAATTTGGACAAATAAAAGGAAATAATAATAATAACAATAACAACACTAAAACCAACAACAATAATAATATGAGAAGGGAGTCAAGAATATAAAAAATATGAATATATATATATATATACATATAGATAGTATATATATATAATTTTATGCAATCATTGAATCATTGGTAGAATAAAGAAAAAGAAAGAAAATTTCTGCGTCGTTTAAAAAAATATCCTTTGTTCATCGTCAATGTGGAAAGAAACGAGAGAATGGAAAAGATGGAAGAGAGAGAAAGTATGTGAATAAAGCTTGAGTCTTGTTGCACGCACATCTCAAATCTAGAAAACAGTAGTCAATAAAGTAAGAAAAGACAAGAAAAAAAAATAAAATATGTACATACGACAGCCTGGTGAAGTATGATTAGAATGATCAGTTCTTCAGACAACTCGGTTTCATTTCCCTCAGTGAATTAATTAACATTTAAAAAGAATTGCAATTTCTTGTTAAACGACCTTGTGCTGAATTTGGGTTTGTTTAGATAATTAGGTGACAAGTAAATGAATAAACGAAAAAAAAAAAATAATTAAGTGTTTATCTCCAGCGAGAGGAAAAAAATTTTCAAATCCTGTTAAACGCACACACGTGTGTTTGTTATATTTTTAAAAGAAATATGTTGTATGCTTATTGGCAAAAGAATAGTTTCATTTTATGTCAAATGTCAAACGACGCAACGTCAATGAATCTTGATTATTTGTCAAGCAATATAATGATATGTTGTTCGATTCCTGCCGACTATCAATGATAAACATATTGCCGGAAGTCTTGTTTTCCGCT
The DNA here is from genome assembly GCF_021901495.1 of Neodiprion virginianus. NCBI lineage: Eukaryota > Metazoa > Arthropoda > Insecta > Hymenoptera > Diprionidae > Neodiprion > Neodiprion virginianus. The sequence continues at coordinate 1,417,034 of NC_060883.1, forward strand.
GCTGTAAAGATATCGAGATAAAAAAATATGAGAAAAAAAAAAGGAAAAGGTATTTTGTTTTCTTTCTTTTTTCTTCTTCTTAAATGGAAAGGGCAGAACACGTCGTAGATAAATTTGATTCATCGGAAAGATTTTCGCCGAAAGATCAAATCTTTCTAGAATTATTGCACTTTGAAGAAAACTATATGGCTGTAAAGGTGATACAGTGATTAAATTATTCGATATTAATCGAGGCGGTTGTATTTTTCTTACAACTCGACGGATATGATTTGGCGTATCGCAGTCATAAGTACGAAACAATTATAAATTTGGAATAAAAAGTTTGATACTACTTACATATACGATTAGTAAATCGTTTTTCTACTCAGTTTATAAGATAGTAATCCTCGTAACGCGGTAAAATGTATAACATATGTGATATAAAGTAAAAGTGAAGAAAATAAACGTAATGCATGTATAGACTAAATACCAATAATGAAAGAAACGAGGAAATCAGTACTTACTAACCGATCAGGGTCAAATTCACTGTAAGCTGCACATGTCAAAGTCGAACTTTACTCGTGTCAATTGCAAGGTTTATGTGATATTTAGGGACTGTTGCTGTACGTTGTAGGCCAATAACGATACAGGGAACGTCTTGATATGAGTCTGCCACTGCGCCGACAGTTGAAAGAATTTTACGCCGTACCATTCGGTGCCGTCTATACTGACTGAAAAGGAAAAATATGTAAGGAGGGCAAACAATTGCTGTCCCGTATATTTGTTTCAGTTTCGTTAAAAACTGGGAGAATTTCTGTGGCTTTGCATATCTCAGATGTGCGAAACTTACCTTTCAATGGAATGTTGTGGGTTTTTGCCGAGCATATCAGTCGCGCCACACCTTCGACGGTCTGACTTTTTGGCTCATTTTCCTTCTCCTTCTCCTTCTTCTTTCCCAGTCTCATTACTGTCATATGAAATCAATGATTAAATATCAGAAATGATAACGTTCGGTTTCACGGCGAAAATTAAATACTCGACAGGAAAAGTTTTTAATTTATGGCCATTAGCTGCTTTAATCAATTAGCTAATGAGTTAGAAATAATTCTAACTAACGCCGATTAAAAGAAATACATATTTGGAAAATTTGGATTTAGGACAATATTATAAAGAAGTCTGAAGCTGGTATGTTAACATCCAAATGAGAAGAGCAGATCCCAATCAAAAGAAAATTGTTGTTAACCTACATAAACATGGTATTTTTTTTAAAAAAAATGCAATATTCATGGTTTCAATGGATCCGCTGATGGTTGATAGGAGCTTAAATACAATGACATCTATTAAGCTACCAATTGTAAAATTTTTTGATAATAAATATTCATTCATACCAACCATTTTTTATGTACATTCATTTCCATCGCTAAAATCCTAATACCAAAATCAATTTACAAAGGAGCTAGAAAAACTTGGGCCAGAATCTGGAATCTGGTTGAATGGCCAAAATTTGGTATCCAGAGACCTGGAAAGGCTTTCATTACGTGCAAAAAAATTACTCCTGATCAAAGAAAGGCGTCCAAAATCTGGTGTGAAATTGAAAATAAGGAAAACTAACTTTTCTGCTTCTTCTCCTTCGTCGTGTAATTCATCGACATATGATGTCCAGGGTTTTCGCCAAGCGGAGGTAACCTCTGGACGTGAAGCGCCCTGAACGCCTGCCTCAGAGTGATTTTTCCCTTATCTCCTATGGTTTGTTTTCCCCAGTAATCCAGTTGCAGCTCGACCGGCTCCCAACCGTCTCTCGGCTGGCCAACGTTCGGGCTGCTCGGAGGGGTCAGTCGACTGGGAGGTGGAACTGGCAAACCCGGGGGAGGCAGCGAAGGCGGGGAACCAGACACAGCCATCGCCTCTTCCAGGTCGACGGAAGCCGACGCACTACTGTCTGGACAGCCGACTCGAACGTCGTTCACAAACGGTATGAATATCTGGCTGCTGTCGTCGGTTTCCCTGGTGAAAAATACATTCGGCGCTTTGAAAAAAAAAAAAAGATTCACGAAGGTTGCAAACGGAGCAGGGATGAATGAGAATTTATTTGTTTTCAGAGTTTTCATTCTGGTCTGAAAATGTTTGAAAATATTGACGAGTTCCACTGTTTGAATGAAATATCAGGCAAACAGAGACAATTTGAGATAAGGTTTTATAATTAGAACATTCAAAATAATCAAACTCTGATGCTTTTCAGCCGATTCTAATGTTTTTGGGCTAGTTTTGTAAAGATCTTGAGATATGGCCTGAAATTTTGTTTTGCAATTTGTTCCAAACTGCTCAAATTTACTCCCAGTGCGGTCATATAATTCGCATCCACCATCATCATCGGCGCAAATAAGATTGTTGTAGATGATTTAGACTGCTGTTTTTAGTTTCCTAACTTATGATTTAACCATCGTAGACCATCGATACTTAAAATTCTAGTAATATCAAGTTTACTTGACGTTTTACCAACCAAATATAAATTCCCACCTGTAAGTCACCATCGCCTCGGCAATGGGAAGAGACAGGAGCGGTCCACAGGTGGCCAAATATTCCGTGACCCTTGCAGCGCCTTCGGTGGCGCCTCCGCCCTCGCGTTCCATGATTTCTCTCCACTCCTCACCAAACAACATCGAGTACCTTGAATCGACGGAGCAGAGATACCTTGCTAGGGTGTTGGAGCCGAGGGGAACGACGAGGAATCTGAGATAATTTTGCCAGTCGGGTGGCCTGAAGCTGAGGAGATCGACGTAGTGGCGAAGCACAGCGTTAACGAAGCTGTCACCGCCCGCTATAACCACCTTAATAGGAGCCGGCGGTTTAGCGGAGCTGTTGCAGCTGCAGAAACACAGTTTTTAAATTAAAATTTGCTTCCAGCTTGTTCCTCTTCGCTCCGGAAACCCGACTTACAATTTTTGAATGCGAGCAACGAGGCAGGTGAACGTCGCTCTGATGTCAGCTGGCGATGCGGTGGTCAAAACGCGCTGATTTCGCTCCTGAAGCCGAGCAGCCAGAACCGCACCACCAGGATCGGCCAGAGAAACGAGCGACACGGACTCTGGAAGACTGTCGTCAGGCAGAACTCGACCCAATTGTTCAACGAGGGCCTTTCTCGGCTGAAAAGTTAGGGGGAGTGAGTGACGTCACTTAGGGTGAGGGTTTGACGTCACCCTGGATTTCTTACCTCGGCGTTGTTCATGTCGGTGGCTGGTTTGAGGTCGACGCTGAGACTGTGTTTCTTGGACTTGTTACTTCCCGGCGTTCCCCGATCCCTGGCAAAAAGTCTGCTTCTTCTGTCAGCGCCTTCGTTTTTGTTTGTATGATCTGAGCTGGATTTTGGCGGTGATCCGGCGACCGCCTGTGGCGCATCGTTAGCTTCGTGATCCGTCCAGTTTTCCGGATGCGAATCGCTGTCTGCCCTCCTCGAACTGTCGTCGCTAAGTCGGTCGACCCCGCGTTCTGTAATATTAGAAATTTTAACACGGCAAGCGGAGGCAGATTCCATGTTAATGGAAAATATCAGCGTGTAATTATACTTGTATAATTATATTTTATAATTTGCAAAAGAGAGAATACACATCGGTTAGAACAGCTCGGAATGTCGTATCGAGCGATCGACGAAAAGTAGACTGGTAGATACAGCTGAGAGACAGAGAAAGGGATAGACGCCGGATAAAATGTGCAGCAGACAAAATTGAAAATAGGACAATTGTACTTGAAGACTGAACTAAAGTACAGAGAAATGATTAAAGGAATAAAAAAAAACTATACGTTTTCATATATAATAAGTAAATGAAAACAACTTTGGCGCGTCGACGACCATTTTTTTGTCCCTACATTTAAATCAGCATATCAAAGCAAATCAGCGTTAGTCTTACTGTCAAGGATTGCCAAGCATAGCCGCAGGGGCGTATATCAATAGTTGTGTAACCATTGCATTTGCCAAATTTCGTATAGTCATGCTAATTTCGCCAAGGATGCATTCGTTTTGAATAAGCATTAGTCACTCCAACGAAATCAAAATTTTTTCAAACACAATACGGTTGTTATAGGTTGCAAGGTAACGGATGCATTATAAAAATGCCCAAGGAGAGACGTGCTGATTTGCAATATTAAACTTAACTACGATTACTTTTCATCGCCCAAACAACTTAATATGTATGCTATAATATACTCACGAATGTTTGTAACAATAATGATCATAATATTAATAACAATAACAACAACAACAACAACAGCAACAGCAGCAGCAACAATTATGTATAATTGTATCATCAGGCAACAAAAATGGAAAAAAAAAAAAAAAAAAAACGAACAATTTACTTATACAGACAGACGATGTAAAACAAAGCAATAGAAATTTCAAATAGAAACGTACGAATAAACATTCAGCTTTTTTTTTTTTTTTATTAGATATAGATGTACGTACGTTACACAGGTAGGTAGAGAGATAGAAGCTTCACAGCTGTCAGTATAAAAAGTTTAACAATAATAACGATAAGTAATAAACGAACGAAACTAGTTCAATCAATTCTGTTGAAAAAAACATAAAATAAAAAAATAAGTCAAACAGGAAAAGACACACGGCGTATTGCACACTTTACATACACACACTCACGCACACACCGTGTGTATATATATATATATATATATATATATATAGTATACATATTCAACTGCATTGAATAACAAATATAATTCATCAACTTTTAAACACGTCTCTATACTAAAATATCATATGCATGATAAAACATACAAGACCAAAAGACAATGAGAGTTCTCTACGATTCGGAACGAACGAGAGGAAAAAAGAACTGAAAGCGACTATATTCGAAATTGAGAGAGGAAAATGTTCGTTATTTGACGTGTGACAAATTCACCAACAATACTCGAGACGAAGATAAAAAATTTCTGTAGAAAAAACTTGTAAAATACTATGGTTCGTTTTTCATTTTTTTTTTTTTTGTTTGTTTTTGTATCTTGAATCGAGATACTATGACAGAATTTCAGCTACTATTCGACTTACGTACCTGGGGTAGTGTGTCCGATACGATTCTTCTCTTTGGTAGCCAGACAGGAATGAGGTTGAGCTACGGCGTTAGCGGAGTTGGTACCGATTTCCTCGCCGGTTACTACTACCGAATCGTACCATGCAACAATGCAAAGCCAAAAACCCACCAGACTTGAACATAGTTATTAATATGCGTCTGACTTACAAACAAAAGAAATACTTATGTTCCATAAAAAAAAAAAAAAAAAAAAAAAATTTCACCGCCCTCTTTCTTCAGTCTCTAAAATTCCTAATCGAAAGCCTTATCATCATATTTGAATGGAACAAAAGCAAGGGTAATAAGAGTTAGTTGAATGTTCTCTCAAAGTATCAAATATAACAACGAATTGTTCTACAAACAGCGTCCTTCTTCATACACTTTTATTCAAGTCTGAATAATTATATTGATAATAAAATGATATGATAAATAAAATTATTCTAATCTACGAATAGATGTGAATGTTTTTTTACGAGAATTTAACTCATTTCATTCTCTCTTTTCCACGTCATCAATTCATTACCAACCACGCACGCTTCTTTCGAATTTTCTCTTCTAACGCGAAATACGGATCGTTATACATATTTTTACGTATTATAATATTTGCTACACAGCGTTTTGACACACAGACGACAAACGTTCTTTCGTTAATGATAATAATGATATAATAATACTGATAATAATAATAATAACAACATTAATAATAATAATAATGAACGTAACGAAAACGGAAAGGAAAAAGCATTATTACGAACACTACGAGCGAGAACAATTAAAAATACATTGTACGAATGTATGATGATGATGATAATAATAATAATAATAACAATGACAGTGATAATAATAATAATAATGATATACTATAAACGTTATTCATTGGGTAAAATTAATGATAATTCCAATAATATTAGTCAATTAATAAATCAAACAATCGATTATTGATCAATCATCTATTGTTGACTGTTCCAATGATATTCAACAGTAATAATTGTAATACCAACTTGCCTCAATGTCCTATATTTTTTTAATAACAGAGGGCAGGGGGGAGGGGGCATCGAGTAATTAAGGACGTTGCCTACTCCCGGCGGAACTGCTGCTTGCAGACGTTCACGCGATGCAAGTTTTCTCCGTCATTTATGAAGATATCGAACTTGTATTAAAAGCATTTCGAAGGCGAAGGAGTAAAATGTGCCGTGCATAGTAGACTCCAGACGTGCTCTGACGTGATTCTGAGAATCGATCGTTTACTTGATATCGCTCATCCCTAGTATTTAGTCATGAATTAGCTAACTGCTGTTTCGGGTAATTTCTCTTGTAATATTTTTCACTTTACTGCAACGAGTTATGCAATAGATCTCTTGAAAACTCGAAGATTATTCAATGATTTCTGCAACTTATTATTATTCATCAACCACGCGAAACTCATACGGGCTTCCAGTTATATTCCTCGCACCTCAGAACTTCAGAACGTTCAAGTGCAAGCGGCCTGGTCCCAACGGAGTGCAGAGTGGGGGACCATAGCAGGCGAGGGGCATAGACTCAAGTCCCACCCACTCTTCCAAAGCCAAAGTTCCCGCGCGAGCTCGGTAGGCAACGTCCTTAATTGTAGTTGAAATAAATTCGTCATCACCCGCAAAGCGACTTTGACTTACCTGTATGCATCGGCGCCAAAAGAGATCGACTAGAGCTGAAGAACGGCCTTAATGATGGCTTTGGAGTGCTGCTGACTGACATTGTGTCAAGCTCTGGTCCGCTGTCAGACAAATCTTCCAGCTCGTCAAACAACTCCTCGATTTCCATGTCGCCGCCTGTAGTAAAAAACCACATTCAACGGCCGATAAGATATGGATGTTGATAAGGTGAACAAACATACAGAGTCAGAAAACGAATGCCTTCAAAGAAAAAAAGAAAACGAGTCAAAACCATGAATCAAACTTTACCTGAAAGTTTTTGCCCGATCTCTTCCTGGTCGTGTTCCAGTTCCTCGGAAACTCTGAACCTTTTCAGTAGTGCAATGAATTTCTGCTTCAAGTTTCTTTGCTGAAAGTGAAATTAGTTGCAATGGAAAATAACGTTTAATCCCGCAATTGTTGATCTTTCACAAAACCTGACTAATCAATAAGAATCAACATCCTTGCGCAAGATTTCTTCCCAACTTTCAACCACGCTACGCTTACCCTGGCATTGGCGGGTATTTTCGCTCTACTCTTTCTCCTGTGTACTTCCAGGGTGGGTTCGCTGTCGCTGCCTTCAGCCTCTCCTTCGGAGCTAAATTCTTCCTCGTCATCGCTGAACTCGGTACCCAGTCTTTCGCTAGGATCGTTCAAGAGCCTCTTGTCGTGGTCGACAGGCTGCGAACTCAGCGCGACAACGCTAACCTTGGCGAGAACAACGGAATGACCGCCATACTTTTCCGACTTGTCAGAAATGAGCTCGAGCTCGAGGTCCATCTGCTTCTGCAGAACCTGTAAGGAGAGAACGTAGTTTCGAATTTTGAAACAATTTTTTTTTTTTTTGCTATTGATAAAATTCTTAGCCATGTGACCGCAATAGCATGCGTACCTGTGCCATGTTGATGATTCCTTCGGCAAGGGTTTTATACCCAAGCATTGTTCTGTTCTTGTACCTCTTACGTCTTTGCAAAAGTATCAAGAGCTTGTTTCCATCCCTTTTGAGGAAATGGGGATACTGTAGGGCGAACTGAAGTTCCAGCTCAGTGTCCAACATACCGGTAGCCGGTACGGCTATCTCGTTAGATCTGAGTGTTCTCTTTGAACTCTGCATTTTAACGGCTAGACTAATCGACGCCAGATCTGCACCCAACGGTCGCAGAAGAACCAACCGGCTCAGTGTCAATGAACAAAGTCTGTAAAAACAAAACCGAGAAGTTTTTAAATGGTATGAGGGGAAAATTTTCAACGAGCCAGCGAAGTGTAATTATTTTGTAAATAATAATATTATAATATAACTTATCGATTCTCATCAATTTTGTATTCAATACATGTACATCTACGAGTGAATTTTGCGCTTTTCATTCTTAACTTTGAAATCTTTAATTGAATTGGATCATTCACTGTGAAATAGTGTATCATGACTGACAAGACCTGAAAATAATCATAGAGTCAAAATAAATTCGCAAGCGTGTGAAACGGCGGCCAGATTGGAATTCCGCAATAAACATGGTCGCATTTGATACGATTGCGATTTTATTCGGTCTGTATGATTATATCCAGGCTTCGTAAATCGTGAAACGTTATTTCTAATCGTATAAAAAGATGGCAAGGATATACAAAGTAGAATTTTACCACCGATCACATCGTAAAAATTGTGAATTTAGTCAAGATAAATTCACTCGTGCTTGTGGGAGTTGCATTGCGTGAACTACGCCCTCAATTCCAAAACTAAAAGGACATAATAAAAGAGTTAGAAAAAAATAAAATAAAAATTAAATGACGCGAAATCGATCAATATCTACGTTCCATTTCAATCCACCATTGCTATATTTATATCTCGTTTTCCCCCCTTGGGCGATAAAAAAAAAAAAAGGAAGAAAGGAAGAAAAAGAAAACAAATTTATCTTTCTTTCCTCCCGGTAATTGGTAAAGCACACGCAATAACAGGGCAAGTTCGCGGTACGGAGGGCTGTAGGATAGATGGATGGATGGATAGGCGAACGTGGGGCGGTCGGTGACATTGTCGAGCCAAAGTAAGTCCCCTGAACAACATTTACCCACAAAGCATTTCACCTCTCCCCCCGAGTCATGTTCGGTTGGTTTATGCGCATAATTTACGTACAATTTGTTGGATATTATCAAAGAGTTAGAACACTTGCGTGCAGGCGGTTTGCACCGTCTCATGTTCGGCGATAAAAAAAAAAAAATTCTTATGACGTAATAATTCCCACGACACGTGACGTCGTGGTCCTTCTCTCCGCCTGAATTCAGGCAACAGCTTCCAAGGAGAACGAACTGTACTTATGAATCACCACGGCAAAACAACCCGTGGCGTCGCGCAGAATCGGACGAGTTTATCATGAATGGGGCAAATCCCGAGTCTTCCTTGCGAATAAAGGAGTGACAGCGATGGAGGGGGGGATGGACATACCTGTGTATGAATAATGCGCAGATATGCAGCGTTGCACATCTCATACATTCTTTCATTGCTTCTATTCATCTCTCGTTCTCTGTGTTCTCGTTGTTCAATTGTTTTCACACATAGTACACGGTATTTTTTCTCTGGTTTCCAAAATATTTTTCCTCGCAATTTTTTCAGCGATTTTTTTACTTAACGAGAAATTATGGTATCTTTTACTTTCCTCAAGTTTTGCCTACTAGTACTGTCGTACACTTTTGTTTTTATTCTCTTATAAAAATCTTTTCCTGCAGAAATCTCATTCATTTATTCGATAAATCATTTGTTTCTTAGATTTAATGATATGCATAGGTACCAGGTATCCATAACCTACATATATGTATATACATATATATTATACACATAATTTCAATCGCCGATTCGATTATTATTTCTTCTTCTTTATCTCGAAACACTACGTATATTATATGTATAGGTATATAAAAAAAGGGTATTTGCGCGCGGAAAAAGAGAGGAAAAAAAGAAATCAGAGGATAGACAGATTACAGGAAGTCTTTTCTCTCCGCATTACCAATGAATAAATACACAATCTGCGTATTTATACCTATGGACCTATAACTCTATTGGATGAAAATAGCAAAACTACGCCTACAGTGACTATAACCAGCGGCACATCGATGATACGAACGTCACTTGAGATCATTCTGACGTATTCGTAACATCATAGTCATGTGTACATGTATACACATTACGTTACAACTTGTACCTCCAAAATTCAAATAATTCAACCCTGTATGCGTGATGCGGAGGATATATAAAATTGTAAACATAATTCTATTCCATCTTTATCTTCGTCTATCTAACCCTATACATTTTGTATAGGTATATAGGTATGTATATACTTATAAAAATCTTACGCCCACAATTGTACACGGTCTGACTGCAGCCGACAGCGAAATAACGACAATAATAATAATAACAATAACAACAACAACAACAACAACAACAACAACAACAATAATAATAATAAACCTTCCTGTGCCGCACAGTTCCCAATAATCAATCTCTCTTTCACTCTTTCCTTTCCCCTCCATCTCTCCCGCCGCGTCGGTATTTTCCTTCTTTCTCATTCTTCTTTTCTATTTCTAGCTTCAGGTTAATTAGAAACTGCACGCATCATCGGCAGCAGGCTCACGGCGTATTTTAGTTGCACATAGGGGCGGCGATTATGTACGTTATTATAATACATAATCGTAAGTATACGTAGGTATATGGAAACTTGCCACAGGCATGTGTGTATTGTATGAACATAGCTTATACACTATTTGCAGAAATCAAGGCCGTCCCTGCTGGCTGCTGTGATCTGCTACGTGATACGTGTGTGTGTGATGTACAATACCTCACACACACACACACACACACACACACACACAGACGCATATATATACATATCCATTGATGCACGTACGTACATTGGAGGAGGATCGTGCGATAAATTTTGGTACATATTACAAAAAAAATTTTCAACAACGCGGTGGTCGCAAATTTTTATTTTTGTTTGGAAAATAATTAATGAACTACGTTCCTCCAGATTTTCCCATGACCTAAATCATAGTTTTCCCCACATGACGTCTTACCACTTCCTATACATAGTTAGTTACCAAAACCTCAATTGTTAAGTATATTGTTGACCCTATATTGGGTTCAAATTAAATTAAAATTGAAGAATAATGCAATGTAAAAAAAAAAACGAAGACGAAGAAGAAGAAGAAGAAGAAGAAGAAGAAGAAGAAGAAGAAGAAGAAGAAGAAGAAGAAGAAGAAGAGGAAGAGGAAGAAGAAGAAGAAGAGGAAGAAGAACTTTGTTTTCTGGGCGAAAGGAATATTAAACTTGTGCTACCTCAAAAAAATAATTTTTCATTCCCACGAAGTATAATAGAAGAATAATATTGTTAGTTTTTTTCATTAGGAAATTAAAAATACCCTGATATTCTCAAGTTTTCTGGGTTTTCCCCAGATATTTGACCACCTTGTAAATTACCAACAATTTTCATCACCGTTAAATCGACAATACAAATACTCATCTACATGTAGAGTAACATTATAAATCGTGATATGGAAACGACGATTCCATTTTCTGACGAAATAAAAAGTATTTTTAAAAATAATTTAGAAATAATACAGTCATCGCATGAGGTAACCCATCCGTTTCGCACAATGAAAATTTCACAAGAAAAATACATATAATATGTATATATATATACCATACATATTCCAACCGTTTCGTAAGAATGACGAAAATATTTTTTTCACGCACCTGATTTCATCGCATGCCTATGCAGCTTATATATATAATTTGTCGTTGATTCTTTGTATGCATAATTTATTTGAAGACAAAAATCTCAAAGTAAAAAAATATTTCTTCCGCAGTATGTGCAGAGATCTTATTCTCAGACCTCAACAGCGCACCGTTCAGCAGCAGTTATGTGAACTTGGCACCCGACTTGCATCGATTTCAAATTTTCTCCACGATTTTCGAAGATTTGGGAATGCGGTTGATTGTGGTGAACTCGATTTCGTTTGATATAGGGTCAAAAAAAAAAAAAAAAAGAAAACCTTCCCTCGAGTTTGAGATGAATGACTTTATGGGTCTTCACGGGACATGGAGAAAAAATGTAGAAGAATATGATGAAAAAAAATAGACGGGGCTTCACGGGACTTTAGCAAGTTGGGTGCCAAGTTCAGATAGCTGTCAGCAGCAAAACGGCGACGCATTAGATTTATACCTAATACGCTATTGTACATACATACGTGTATATATATATATATATGTCCACTATTCTCTGTTATACATAATGTATATATACATATACATGTATGCCAAGCTGTTTCAGTGATTTGAAATTAGCATATTTCGGTAGCATGTATACAAGGATATGCACATAACATGGTACAAGGCGTGTATGGATGGATGGATGGATGGATGGATGGATGGATACAACACATGCGCATAGATGAGAATAGGCGTCGACAACGTGACCGGACTGATATTATAGAGGAAGAATAATGAAGAGAGGATAAAAACAAGAAAGGCAAAGAAAAGAAAAAATTGCCAAGTCTCGCTCAGTTATAGACACGTATAAGTCCACGTTTTTCTGTTTCCTCATCGCAACGTCCTCCTCAATTTTATTTGTATTCTTTTTGCTGCTACTATTAATTAAAGTCGCTGATACCGTATTACGAAGAATACAGTTAATATATATATTGTATATATAATAGTACACAGAGTGAGGCTGGATCAATTTTTCTTTTGTTTCATAATTTTTGCGTTAAATACTATCCAACAATAAATTGAATACTACCCACCATAAATATCTATGATAAACGAATAGATTGAATAAAAAAGTAAAAGATACTCGTCACGGGTATTCTTTTTTCCCTTCCCCCTCGATATCCCTCCTCGTCGTTGTTATATTTTAACAAGCATTTATATTACATACGTTATATGCCTATGTATAATATACGGTGATTCGACAACCGTATTATTATATTTTATTGCAAATATCCTGCACCGTGGGCGCAAAATTGAATGGGGGAGAAGTGTATGATAAGACAGTAGTACTTGTACGCATGGACACGTAATATTACAGCAGTAGCGCCAATGCAAATTGGTCTGCACTGCTGACTGTAAACCGACTATTTTGTGTATTTTACATGCACATATTTTCTATAATTACGAACATACATGTAATACGTTACATAATTTTATAACGTTTTTCTGCATTTGTCAGAAAATATAATCAACGCGTAACATACTTTTTTATGCATAAATCGATAATATACCGAGTATTCTACATAAATACGCACATGGCGTTGCATACATGTTGTATGTATATGATACCAGTCAATGCGATTATCAGCACGTGTCTATAAATACGTATCTGGACATACTATTTTTTCGGAGAGGCGTGAAGAAGATAAAAAAAAAAAACTATGACGCAAAAGGAGTCTTATTCATATTCATATGTTATCTTATCGTCGTCATTTTCTTAAGTACATAAAAATGTTTTTTAACTCTGCAGAGTAGATGTTGTAACGTTAACCTAACGAAATATATTTTCCGAGAATAAATTAAAATCTAATTGTAATGTTCGACAAATGTTTCAAGGAGTTGGGTCTGCAGAAAAATATGCAGTTTGTGTAGTTCGCTTTATCATGCTTTACTGAAAAATACGAACTTGAACCTTATAAAGAATTGGTAAAGAATGAATAAAAAGAAAAAAAAGATAGAAAGAAAGTAATTAAAAAATTACGGTACAAAACAAGTTTTTGCATTGACGCATATCTTGCTTTACCTGCGCCCAAAATATATTTTATACGTATAGTGTATAACAATAAGCCGATGATTGTTTCGAAGTTTAAGAATTTGTCAAAACGCTTACTTTTTACGTCAGGTACGCCAACCGAAATACTACAAGAAGACGCGTAGTCGAAACGGCTTACATCTATTGGATTAGCGTGTTTCGATACAAATATTTGTACAAAGAATTATCATCACGATCGGTGATTGGTTGGTTTCACGCAACAAAAAAAAAAAATCAAAATCAATAATCCGATCAAAGTCTCATCGTGTAAGGCGTTACATACATACATACATACATACATAGGTACAATACATCACATATATGGTATATACTACCAGTCGATGGTAAATAGTAACGTGTAAAAATTGTATATATTTATCTCGTTTGTTTACTTTTAACAACTCGCACGCTAGTTTATACGATCGATAGAGATTGGAAGAAAATAAAAATGTAATGATAAGAAGAATTAGACGTCGGAATAATCATTGGCAAATTAAGTGATGGGTGAAAAAAGCCTTGCAAACTATGACTGATGGTTACGACAGATTACGATCTCGACTTTGAAGAGATTATCATGTTGATGAATCGTTGTTAATCGCAGAATTTCCTCGCATCGTCAGAGTGTTCGGTCATAATATGATTTAATCTACAGCAGTTGAATTAGGACGTTTGAAACAATAGAAAAAGCTCTTGTATCTCTTCTTCTTCTTCTTTTCATCGTACAAAAATAATGAGTCTGAAGTTAGTAACGTTATTGCAGTGATTCGTCTTTCGGAAAACCCGTTGTTATTTCTTTGTAATTTTAAAGTAAAAGACATTTCGTGATTCATGTAGGGTATGTACGTGGTATTTCTCTCGCGAAACGGTTGCATGTATTTTTACGAGAATTTTACGAGTCTGAAGTCAGTAACGTTATCGTAATGATTTATGTTTTGAAATAATCGTTACTTCGTAATCTTAGAAACATCCGAGATGCAGTAAATTGTACTAAAGAAAAAGAAATTCATATTTTCGTAATTTAGTCATTTCAAAGTTATTAGAATATTGCAGAATAGTGAGTTTTTTCCTCTTAACGTTTCGTTACGCTAAAGAAATTCATATTTTCATAATTTAGCCAATTTAAAGTCACTACAACATTGCAAAATAGTAACTGTTTTTCGCCAACATTTCGTTACGCTAATGTTACTAACTTCAGCCTCATAGAATGTTGTACCACATCGTAGTCGTAGGGAAAATGAAAGAAGAACGCGTGATACGAAAAGCGTCTCGGCTGTCGGTTTCTTACGTTGCGCGCGCGACAGCTTTTGACAGTTTACATCCGCCGCTGAACGAAAGCCAAACAACGCAAACGTCAAACCGACCCTAGTAGACAAAACGGCGCTTCTGACTTGAACAATTTCGCCCTTCCCGATCCCTTTCGTTTCTTCGATACTGTACGAGGCATGCATGCGTCTATGTTCACACAGGTAATAAAATGAAGAAGAAGAAGACGTAGAGTAAGAGGAAGAGGGAGAAGAACCGGTACGATTGTATCGCAGTACGCCGGAATGTGACAACAAACAATAGCTCGATATATTCTCGGTACATTGTCCGATGCAGCAGCATCATGGCATAAGCCGCGGAGCCGGCGGAGCGCAAAAAGTAAGAAAGAAATCGATCGATTTCGGTTGTGATATACGACAGAGAACAAAACAAAAGAAAACAAGCATGTCGGAGGACAAAAGACGGTCGAGAAAACCAACGGAGATAAAACGTGTATAGGTGAAACAAAATATAACTATAAGCTGGCGAGGAGAGCGACGTAAATGTAAGTAAGTATTCCCGTTTGGAAAAACAGCAGCTTCGTCGTAGTCGTTGTCGTCGCTGATGCGGAGCAAGAAAGAATGATAAGGGAGATAAGAAGATGGGGAAAAAGGGCGTGTTGAATACAGCTGCGCAGGATGATCTGAATACACTCGCCGTTTGTTACGGGCGAGCAAGCGAGAGGAGAGAGAGAGAGAGGTAGATAGATAGGTAGAGAGAAAGACAAGGAAAGAAGGAAAGAAAGGGGGGGAGAGAGAGAGAGAGAGTGTGCGTGTGGGTGACGAAAAGGCGGCAGGTTAATTACCTCGGTATGCAGTTGGGCGGCGTGCGATCGACTTCCCACGTAGCAAAGAGCTTCATGGGGACGGGGCGGGCGGCCGGGGTCGTTACCTTGTTTCTTTCCGCCATTTTTCCGGCGCCAAGATACAACACAATACCTACGGATGCGGATGACTCCCCCCGGGATTACCGATGATGCGGGGCGAGCCGCCGCCACTACCCGCGAACATGAGAACGAAGTAAGACCGACGCAGAGGCGGCTTGCGGCTCGAACCCGGTAACAACGCGAAGTCGACACTGCAATCTATCACTGGCACTAAGTGTTTCACACTTTTTCACTCGTACGCCCGCAGACCGACGACGTTCGAGCGAGTCACTGACCGACTTCCCGCCACCGACACGGCATCGGCTTCCTCTAATCGCGTAGGTTTCTCACGGCCAACTGATGATGATTCGCTCACGACTCATGGATTCGCCCTCCTCCCCTTCCTCCTGCCGGCCACTACGCGTCGTAAATCACTCGGGTTGGACTTTTCGGTTTTCACCACCAGGCAGCGCCACCTACAACACGGTTTGTACCAACTGTCTTACCAACTGTTCGATGACCGGACTCTCCGTTTTAAGGTTTTTGGATCGTGGTTACAGGTTTTATCTATTCTCCATAGCGGCGAGTATCGACGTAGAGATCCGAAGGAAATATTCTCAGATTCGTCGTATAATTAAGTGTCTGATATTCCACAAAGGTTAAATAAATACTGCGAAATTTTTATATCCTTCGGAAAGAATTGTAAAAGTCGTATCTCCAGATATCCAAAACACTTCGGAACGTCTCGTAATTAGAGGTTAAGATTACAATGTCTGGGATCGACGAGCGGGTTGACGAATTGAACAAAAAGTTTCTAGAGTTCGTGAGCAAACCGGAAAACGTCGACGCGGCATCTAAAGAGATATACGAGGATCTTTTGGACGAGGTGATGATGGGCTTCGTTTTTGACGTTCACAGAACCGTGAAGACAGGCAGTTCGGACGTCGAGGAGGGCATTCCTGACGATGAGTCATACGCCATAGTCGACCTGCCGGGTCTCGACGTCTTTGGCCAGCAGGCGATAAAGAAATCGCAGGACTGCGCTTGCCCCAACTGTGATCGGGGTGTTGCGGCCTGTCGCTTTGCCACGCACCTGGAGAAGTGCATGGGAATGGGGAGGAACAGTTCAAGGATAGCGTCAAGACGGATCGCGAACAGTTCCAAAGACCTGAGCACCCTAAGTGGCGTCCTAAGCGACGACGACGACGACGTCGACTGGAGCCTGACGAACGACAAGCGGAAAAGACGCAAGGATCGCAACGGGCTAAAAAAATCCAAGCAGAGCAAGAGCGTTCATAGAAACGGGGACACCGGCTCCGCCGGAGGCGAAAACAACCACACTAGCAACGAGAACTCTCCCTCGAACTACGAGAACATGTCCGTTGAGGACAAACGCGCCTTGCTGACACAAATCTGTGGGGTCGTTTCCGAACACACTAAGAAACTATGCACGAGGTCGATGCGCTGTCCACAGCACACCGACGACCAGCGGAAGGATATGCGTGCCAATCTTGAGGCAACCAACAATGGACATTCTAATCAGGACAATCTTCACGTCGACGTTGACACCTACGAAGAAGGCGATGGCCAGAATTTGAGGGACGCCTTGGCCAGGTGGGATCTCGAGGTTTCCAGCCATTCCAGTCCCGCGGATTCTGCATCCACGACCTCCACGTCATCCTCCAGTAGGAAGCGGGATTCCAAGTCCAAGGGGAAAGGAAAGGGGTCGAAGCGAGACAGGGGATCTCCCATTTCTCAAGGCGATTAACTGGGTAACTATATCACGCTTCCATTCGCTCATTGATGATATTTCAATGACATTGGTTTTCGCCCATTGGAGACAATATCTAATTCGATTTTCTTATGCTTTTATTCCAGACCTCTTGATGCAATGAACTTGAGGAAACGCTTGCAGTCGTTTTGGTGTGGCTCACTCAGCTCTGCAGCTCTGGAATGTCTTCGTGATCATGAGTGGCGTCAGAAGTGATGGAAAATGCTTTTAAACTGGAAAGCAAATACTTGTCGCCGTAGTTGATAATTCAATGATTGATAGGCGATAAGTTAAATGAATATTACAATTAGTACGATATCTCTGATTACATGTAAAATAAGTTTTTTCACACATTATTTATTGGTAGATCGTATCATATTATAAGTGGAATGACATAATTGATAGCAGACTAATGATTGAGGAAGAACTTTTTCGCCCCATATTGTCAACGTCAATATTTTCGTCATCGTTGTAACTTTGAAAATATATCTCCCTTACAAAATCTTGATGATAATTGCAATCGGACGAAAAATCGTCGGGATGAGAATAATTTGAACAGTAGGGAACCGATAAAGGATATTCGGGAATTGATCAAAGTCCTATGCTTTCTGCGCTCGAGTTTGACTAGCAATAATTTGAAACTGGTTTTCGCATTATGGGGTGAAAAAACACAGACCAATGGTCGGAACGTCGCATTCAGAAATAAACACGTCTTTCGATCGAGTCTATTCTTGTCAATATTCATGCGAATAATACAACTCAATAATTAATGCTATAATTAATTTTAAATCGATTGCTTAATTAATTTCGTCGTCGCTCTACGATCATTCAATTGGAAGGGATCATGCGCTAAGAATATTGTACGAGTACAAAAGACAGCTATACTTTTACCGGAAATTTATATCAACAATTTAGATAAGTTCGCGCAATCTCTCTCACGTGAAATAACGTCGATTCAACTGTGATTAAATCAATCCCATTATACCGGTCTTTGAAATGTGTATATTTTAGCTAAAATCGGACAGTGTTGTTCATTGTGAATTCAATACCATTAATATTCCGTAGTCTCCCATACGAATAAGAATACTCAAATACTTTTAATTCCGTCTTGTAGCCGTTTCCAATGTGACGATGATCACGATAGTTTCGGCTGCCTCCAAATTACAGCTCGCTTTGCGTAACTTCCCGCGAGTCGAAAGGATATACACGATAGTGTGAGGGAGAACTAGAGTAATAGAAAGAGCGAAATAGACACGAAGAGTGATTCATCCTATGCGCGAAGAAATGGTCGATATTCGTACTGATTTCGTGATATTTAGTCACACCTGTTCCAGCCGTTCTATTACCTACCTGCAGTCTCGAGCGAAATCGACGGCACAAAGTCGACCCGAAAAATTGAAAAAACTAATCGTCAGAATAGTGAAAGTAAACGAAAACAAAACCCTTTCGGCAGCATCCGCTGGTGTATAACGATGGCGATGACCCTTGTAAAATCCGTAAGTCTTAATCTTAGTCTAGTCCGACTATCGTAAAAATTGAAAACTTTTTCAATTACGACGTTGAGTTTATAATAACCGCTCCATTATTGCGCTTCTAACAACTTGTAAAGATTTCTGTAAGCTTCGTAAATGAACTCGCGCGATTACCAAAATGGATTTAAAAAAAAAAAAAAAAAACTTTCATCAACTTCATCGGTCCGTGTCACAGTGCGTCTGTAGACGTCGGCTCTCGCGATTTTTATCGTCGTTTTTATCCTCATAATTATCCGTCGTCTGAGTGAATTTTACACCTATTTAAAGCGATATCATAATTCATAAATAGACGCATAGCCGATAGATTGTACGTGTACAACCCTCGGGAAGAGAGCTTTGCATGCGATGATAGTTATGCAAATTTACTTATATTTAGTATTACGTTCGTGATCGCGGTGTACCTAGAATTTTTCGTATTCACGGTGGCGATAATTGCCCATCGATGTTACAACGATAGAACAGAAATTTTTCACAATCTATAAAACCTGCATTGATAATCGGCTTTGATTAATTTCTAAAAATTATTTCAAATTTTAAGATAAAGAAGAGAAATGACGGACGTCCTGCAGCGGCCATAAATCGTCAGGGTAGCATACAAGCCGCAATCAACAGCTCTGCGATACCCAAGGTAACTAAATTAAAGTCTTAATCGCAAAACCGAGCAAAAAAAAAAAAATAATTAACGGCAACCGCGGTGCAATCAAAGATACAGAAGTAGCTATTCTGTATAAAAATGTGAAAAATGTGTGCCTGTCGGTGCTCGGTGGTACGGGATCGATCGATCCCTAGTTAAATAAGGGACTTGATGCGAACAAAGCTTATACCTGGTATAAAGTCTTCAGTGATACATACCGAAGAACGGGTGTGCAGTCTTAGAATATTGCTATTTACCCTATTATTTAATCTCAGCAGATTCGGTTACTGATTTTTCTATTTAACGATCAATTTTTTTTTTTTGTTCGTTTATACCTTACTTCCAACATTTTCGCCCCGCGAATATATTCAATAGATTAGTTTACCTGTACGATTTTCATAGAATTTTATTGTACGACAAAGTCATGCCAACGCAATTCGAGGGCGCAGTTTCAGCTGACGATAATGATCAGGTAAAAAAATTCCGTTCGCAGTAGTTTTTATTTTCCTACATTGGACATCTTTTTTTCCGTTATTTGAAATCTTACGCCTCGCAAAAACGCGTAGCGTAATTTGACTCGTACTCTGATTAATCTTTTATTTTTCTCTGCGCCGGGTGTAAAATTCATGGTTTTCGTTTCACTTTTTTCTTTCTAGGCGCCAAAATATGAGAATAGCTACCGTCTAGAATCGAACAAACCTTTCAACGTTGACCCTGTGGATAAAATCATCAGGCAAGTCATGACCAACAACCTTGAAGACATCGTATACGATCCCAAAGAGTGCCCGAAACTGTGTGCGGAAATTAGCGCCGACATCCGAGATCGGATTCGGAAACAAAACTTCGACAGGTTGGTTGGTTGGATTAACGTTCGAGGCACGAATAATTATTTTCCTCTCTTCTTTTTCTTTACATTCAAGAAACGTTATTGGTTTTGGCCCCATAAATTTTGAAACCCCTTTAATATTTATGTACAATAAAAAAGAACGTATATCCCATTCAGGTACAAAATCGTCGTTATAGTGACGATCAACGAAAAGGCCAGTCAAGGAATACAGGCGTCGATGAGATTCCTCTGGGACGTGCAGAGGGATAATTACTCGAGCTTTACATTCGAGACGAGAACCTTTTTTGCCTATTGCTGCGTCTTCGGCGTATACTGCGAGTGAATTTAGAGTTCTATCGATAACCGACGTCTGTTTCGCTGTCTCTCCTTCTTCTTTGTTTTTCACGTTTCTTTTTGACGCGTGCAATTCGCGTCATACGTGACGACGACGAGGACTGACTGACGTTTGAATGAATGACGGAGAGACGTATCAGCGAGAGAGGTAGAGAGGTTTTCTCCTCCAATAATCGAGTGTAAATTAGTCATACGTGTTATTATAGGACCGAGACGGATGTATGCGAAGGAATAAACGAGTTTTAAAAATAAACTGGTGAAAATGAGCTTCTCAAAAAATTACGCCCCTCAAAATTCAACCCACCCTCAAACCGCGCCTGTGAAAATCGCCTCGACGATGAGGGAATCGTCGAATGCACGTCTCTCTCTGTCCAAGGGCCAAAGGCCCCTGAGCAAGGCCTTGTCCCAGCAGTCGAAAATCGGCATGAGTACCGCTTCTCTGATTCCCGGCCACCAAGTCACAAGTGCAACTTACAGAAGTGCGAAGGGAGGATTCAAGGTGCGACTTTACGGTTGGGCTGCACGATTAAGGACGAACGGGTCCGATCGAAGAAGTTATAAAGAGGGGAAAAACCGTCGGAAAAATCTCCGACGGTATTTTTTTTTTACTCAAACGTTAAGCGGCCCGTTCGTCCTTTACAACTATTTGCAACGACCCGCTATCCAAGTTCCCGAATCGCGGAACGGAAAGATACAGAGAGCCTGACGCAGTTCCGGTTGTAATTCGTTTTTTGCTTCGGCACACAGATTCCGAGGTACCAGAACAGCTATCGATTACATGCCCACAATCCGTGGAAACAGGAAGTAGTCGACAAGGTTCTCGAAGACGTTATGACCACCACCCTGACCGGGATGAAGTACAACCCCGAGGTTTGCATGAAACTCTGCCAGGACATGACGGCCGAGATAAGAAATCGGATATACCGAAAGGACTACGACAGGCGAGATATTGCGACGGTTCTTCGTTAGCCGATTTTATCGGAAATTGCACGAAGCGATTTGAAATCGTTCGAAATTTTTGTGAAAATAGTATATTGTGTAACGGGGAGGCAAACGGGCAAACCAGTTGCCTCCTTGTTGCACGCGATTTTTCATGCATCAAGAGTGTGTTACGCGTTTTTTCGGTGAAACACGAAAGCTTGAAGCCAGGTTCGCGTAATGTCAGATTTGTTCGCTACAGCGCATGCGCGTAGTGCAGAAAATGCCACTTTAACTCCTAGGAGTTGACTTTTTAATTCGTGACCTTTTTTTTTTGCAGCTTTTTATTTATTAAACTGCTTTTGGTAAAATTTATTTGTTCACTTAACGCGAAAACAAAATTTCAAGTAGATCGCATGTAAGGACATATTTATCCATGAAAGGGTTAAAAAAAGTGGCACGCAAGGAAATTATTTACCTCGTCGCGTTTCAGGTACAAGTTCATAGTGCAGGTGACGATAGTAGAAAAGACCGGACAAAGTTTACAAGTCGCTAATGGGAGGCTGTGGGACATCGAGAGGGACAATCACTCGTCTTTTACATTTGAAAGTTCCCAAATGTACGCCGTGGGGATCGTCGTCGGTGTTTATTACGAATAATACCGGATAAAATTACCGTTATAACAACAACGATGCGGATCGATTTGCAAGCAACATTTTTTCGCAGCTCGGTATAATAATTTGCGACAGTTTACCGACTCCCCCTTATTGTTAGCATCGTTGAGAAAATTATTCGAGTGGTGAAAATTTACATCCGAGAATGATTTATTCATAATTTTTCTTTATACACTTTCGACGAATCTCTCTTCCTTTGACGAATGAATTTTACACGCGGATGTGAGGCGCGAGAATTTTTTGTCAAGTGAGAAAAATGACGCGGAAACTAATAGTAGAAATTCATGATTTTAACCAAAAGATGGATGACGACGAATGATCAATGAAACGAAGAAACGAGTTTTTCTCTTTCTCTTTCAACGATATTATCAATGAATAAAGATAAAATAATTGCAACATACGACGGAATGAATATTATACAATGTATAATGTATAAGAATTGCCTGTACGCGTGAGGATTGTTTTTATACATTCTCTTTATTGTTATTTAAATTGATATATTATTATTATTACTAATGGGCGATGGTATGTATATGCATGATTCGTGTAACAGTGACTATTACAATAATATTTATAATATTTTATATGTAATATAAAAACGAAGAAAAAGTGAGACAAAACGATCTGCTCTTTTCTTCCTCCCAATACACAAGAAATCAAAACTATTTTACACAGCACGTGTTTTTCGATTGATTCTACATCGGAGATAGTTGGGAATAAACGAAAAGAAAATGCAACAGCCAAAGAAAAGTAACTACGTCTGCAAAGACATGTGCAACAATCGTTGTGTAGGTACAGCTTTGGTCCATTTTCATTATTACTATTACGATTAAACTCTTATTGTTAAAAATTTACCTTCGACGTAATTTTATTTAATACTATAGAGATATATACTGTATCGTTATTGTTAGTTTATAATTATTATTTATCATTACTGCTATCGTCTATTATTTTTATACGATGAAAATCGAATTCTCAAGAACAAATTGCCTTGGAAGAAAAGAAAGATGTTTATAATGGTTTGTTTTAATAGTGAAACGGCCGCGAATCCCATTTGGCTGTTTTCCAAGTAGATTCGATCATCTTTCAGCCTGTCCCAAAATCTTTCCGCACAAGTAAATGCACGTGACTCGTACCTCACGACTTTATACTCCATTTTTTTTTATTTCGATTTCCTTACCTCTTTAAACCCGAAGTCTCGCGATATTTTTAAAATTGTCGACGGCTAGCGTTTTTATCGCATTCTAAAAATTTAATCTAAACTAATCAATTAAATATTGAAAATCCTGCTGTTAACAATTATGTGCAAAGCGATAAGCGACGAGGGGTATTTAAAGAAAAGAAACTTCACGTAAAAGTACGCGACAATTTTTTTTCGTTTCATTGGTTTTTATTAGTTTTTTTTTTTTTTTTTTTGCATTTTTCCATCATTTTATTTATTTCAAATACATCGATAATTATTAGTCTCAGTAAATGGATTTGACGTAATAATTATGCAGGGAAAAAGAAAACAGAAATAATAAAAAGAAAAATATGAAAAGAAATTTAATTAATAATAATGTTGTTTGTTTCTTTTGTATATATACATATACGTATATATGTATATTTATATGTACGAATACAGTGGAAATCGAGGGAAAAGATCGATCGATTGAACGTGGGGGTGGCTTCGAATACATTTCTCATTAATCGCGTGATTGTATAATAATATACATTACACATACCTAGTTTATTATTAATATACATATACACATATATTCATGTATACTTGTATATGTATAATTAATGTTTTTCTTCTTTTTTTTTGTATATCGTAAATTTCTTCGTGGCACATTATCTTCTTCTTCACCTTCTACTACATTTTTTATTTTTTTTTTTTCGCGTCAATCTTCATCGGCTCTCTTCATTTGTTTCTTTCTGTGATACGTTTCTTTGAACTCGAATTTTCTTCTATATCTTCTTTTCCTCTTGCGATCACCGATCACGCTTTTTCAATCCTTATGAAAGATCATTATCATTATTAGCATTATTATGAACATTATCGCTATCATTGTTATTATTACTATTATTATCACGCATTGATCATTTAATTTTTTCCCTTCGTTCGCACATTTTTATTCTTAAGCTATTTAACTCCCAACGAACAGGAATAACTACAATAATAATAATAATAACAACAACAACAACAATAATAATAATAAGAATAACAATAATAATGATAATAATAATGAGGATAATAATATTAATAACAATAATAATAATAATAACAACAATAATAATACGATGTTAATAATCTTTGTTTTATTCAGTATGCGACGCAATTATTTTCACCCTAGTCTATCATCGTCACTGTTATGCATAATATATATATACATATATATATCGCGTAACCTATGGTTTGTTTCCTGACGTAAAACTTTCACCATGCTCCTTCCTAAGAATCATCGTATGTTGTAATATCATTGTTATTATCATTATTATAATTTTATATAACGTTATCATGTATGTCATAAGTATAATATTTGTGTGGGTGTGTTTGCATTTCTGTGTGTGTGTGTGTGTGTGTGTGTGTGCGCGTGCGCGCGCGTGTGTACGTAATTCTATGTGTATATCATCATATATATTATTATTGTATAACTTATATTTAATACAATATAATGTTATATGTATATGAATATTATACATATAGACGTACGTATAGTATAATTATTTTACGCGTTTATAATAAAATACACATTCACAATATCATTATTATCATTATATTTATATGTATATATCGCATATTAATTTTCACTGACGTATACGCATACATATATGTGTACGTGTGTGCGCACATAAATATATGAATATACGAATACATGCATATAGGTATAATTAATCAAAATGCCTTATCAAGTCTTATCATATTATACTTAATTTTCGTACTAGAGTCATTATTATTAATAACTACGATGTTATATATTCACCTGTTGTTCAATGTGTCATACGACGCGTGTAGTATACGTACGTATATACATATATATGTATACTTATATATACATACATACGTACGCGCATTCCCATATTGTACGACGAATGGTCGTCATGGGTAATTCTTCTAAAAAAATGTCCCATCGTTTCCTTGCATGTGATACTTTTAAGGTAATAATAAGAATAATCATCGTCGTCGTCGTCGTCGTTACAGGTATGGGTATGGTTATTAATATTATTATCATGATCGTTATTACTTTTTGTTAGTACTATTAATTATTATTATATTTACAATTTCGTATTATTCAATTGCTTGTAAAGTTTCTCATGTCTTTCGCGTATTCAGTAATTGATATATTGAAGAAAAAGAATTAACAACGCCCACGTCGCGTATAATAATTACGACCACCACCACACCACCACCACCATTATCACTTATATCATCACACAAAAATATCTCTTTCGTTTGATATTTTGAAAAAACGCCTCTATCCCAATAGTATTTATAGGAGTATTTATTGATTAAATACATATCGTTAAACAATACTACTTTGTGCTGTCAGTGGATCGGTATTCTTCGGGAAAAATATTTCCCGTCCTTTTCGTCCGGTTGTATTTCTTTTTTCTTTTTCTCCTCCATTTCTTGGATATCATTTCTCCAATTTCCCATTTTTTTTTTCTCGCGCTGGAATGTTTTGGCAGAGGAAGGAGAGGAGAATGGGGAGGAAGAAAGGGCTAATCTATAGCTTACATGTACATACCATGTGAGAAGGTGGGACCGACTCCAACGTATTTACCCTTAGCTGCGATAATCTCTACCGAAATCGATGAAAATCGGAGCGATATAATGGCGAGTCCCAATACGACGAAACCAGAAATTATCCAAATCCCAATTCCAATCGAAACTTGGTAGTGTTATTCCGAATTTACGGACCGGCAGCGGCGGATGCTGAGCTTTTGACCAGAGGCCGAGCGGTATTGCCAGCTCGGCTCTTGACCGCTGCCCCCGGTGTCATACGGGTTCCTCCCTCTTGAAATTGATATTCTGAGAGGCGCAGAAGTCCTTGGTGAACGGTATGCAGGTGAAGAGTTTGCAGATCTCGCATTCGTAGACCGGAACGTTGTAGAAGAGGGCGAGGAGCATTGCGAATAGCCCTACTATAAGGACCAGGCAGACCCAGATCAAGAGGATCTTACGCCGTCGGTCGTACTTCCCGAAGGATATGAACGGCATCACAGCGTAAGCGGCCAGGAAACCGAACACGAAGCCGAAGAGGTGAGCGTAGTTGTCGATCCAGGGCAACGCCCCGAGCAGCAACAGCACGAACAACGATAGAAGCAGCTTTGAAAGCGCCCTGCGCGGGTGTTTCAGCATCGGCCAGCTGTTTAAAACCTCCACAACGAGCGTCGCGAGGAGGGCGAAATGCGCCCCCGCTGGTCCCACCTGAAGAGACACAAAAATTTCGAGGTACAGGATCAGAGCTTGGTCCATCCTCCGAGCAGTCTGCCTGAGAATTAAGATTTGAGAGAGTTCCAGAAATCGAAGCGTATTATTTCGTAGTAATTTTCACGAGCTGAAACGGATCACAGAGTATTTGAAAATAAGAGAACTTATGATTCGAGTATACCGTTGTTAATTGTTTATTTTGAAAAACCGTCAGGTTGACAAAAATTTCGAGACGAGAAATGATTAGCTTACAGTCGGTTGAAAATTATAAATTTGTCAGTTTTCAAAACATCTGTCTCTTTTTAAAATCTCAATTCGCAGAGACAAACGACTTTGAGAATCTCCGTATTTGATCTGTACCTGTATTGAAAAAAAAAAAAAAATGCGTCACCCAACGCCGGGTCGGAAAGGTGAGAAAAATACCTTGTCAGACATTTTCTAACATAGCTCTTATCTAAATCCAATCGACAAGCCGTTGGCGAGGTACTGGACTGTGAAATTTAATCTGGATTCGTATCGCGCGCAATTTCGCCATCGAGTATTCAACATTAACGATATATCTGATCGAGCATTTAAACTTAGAATTGAAATTGGTTTCCCGAGATGAAAGTTGGAGAAAACAATGCAGGCAAAACTGTCCAGACATATTGTGTGTACAACGGAGTGGAACGAGAGATGCGAACGCGAGTATTTCGAATAGAGTTCGTTCGTTGCACCCTGCGCAAAAGTCCGTATCTTTGTGTGCGAGTTGAGGGCTGCTTCAAGAGTCTTCGAGAAACTTTAGCAGGGGAGGAAGGAGCGAAGAGATTTTCTGCTTTCCCCCCTGGGCTGCAGTTGATTCTTGAAAAGAGAAAGTAAAAGAGAGAGAGAGAGAGATGGAAACAGCCACAAGTGTGTTGATTAAATTGCGAACACACAATAAAATCCCGTCTGTTAAATCGGCCGTCCAATGCTTTTGTGTGCTGTTGCTATAGCTGCTACTTCTTCCACCTCTCTCGCTCAGATGTATTCAATTAAAACTTCTCTGATTATATTCTCGCCTCTCCAACTTTTCCGACTACCATCCCGCCTTTTCGACTCTACTCACCGTTTCCTCAATATTGTTTTTCCCCTGAAACTCGAGTCCAACTAACTTAAAGCCTAACTGATATTAATATCGGACAGTGCGCGCGTTTCTGTTGCATTATTGAACGATTCTCGCAATATTCAACCGCCGAACGCTGACCATCAAATAACGGTGTATCCCTTTTACTCTCTCCTTGTTGTTCAAACAGAAATTTAGATTGAAAAGAGCCTGTGGCAAATGTTCCGATCGATGATTACAATAATAAAAATGCTGTTTGCGGAAAAATAGGGTAAAATCAACATCGGAGTTAAGCAAAAAAAAGTGCTTTGATTTTATCCGATACTTTTATGCTTCACCTGGTTGTTACTTTCAAATTTCCTCATCCTCTCGAAACATATTTCGTCGATTATTCCAAAACTACAGTTTCAGCTTCTAGTACTATCTTTTCTTGAAAATTTCATTCATTCCCAACCATCGATCATATCGCGCGTACCAAGCAACAGTTGGACGTTTTAGCTTCTTACCTCAGCTCTGTAAGGAACAAATATAGCGCTAGCCAAATTTCCAGCAAGTCCACCAGTGAAGTATATAATCGCTATGCGGAAGGATCCCGTGAGCTTTTCCAAGTCTCTCATGAAGAAGTACTGAACGCAGAGGGTGATGAGGAGGTGAAATATCCTGTGAAAAGACAAATCACTCGTCAACGTGACAGACGGTTACCAACTAAAACCGTTTATCGTAATTATTTCGGTCACCCGATCGACGACTATTGCGATAACCGAATTGTGTAGAAAAAAGAAGCGCTCACCCAGCGTGGAGAAAAATCGAGGTGAATAGACGGTAGAATTGGTCGGGCCACTCCGGATGTAGGAACGGAATCATGCCGCATACGTCGTGGAGACACTCGACTTGGGAACACAGGGACGCCTCCTCGTGAAAATAACCATGTACAAAGTCGCAGTACTCCTTTGTGGTTATTCGACACATCCCATGGATTCCTATGCAGCAGGGGTGACCAATCACTTCGCAAACCATATGCTCCGCCATCTTGTCCATGTGACGACCCACCGGAAACATCTGGTTGCTGCCGCCCTTGCTGTAATTTTGATTGTGAGAAAAATTTGCGTAGTTCGTAGAGGAGAAAGGATCGGACGGAAAGAGGAGGACGTTCCGTTTCTCCCAAATGTAATCCAACGTTTCATTCAATTCACCTGAACCTCTGGTTGAATGGATTGGTTTTGCGGCATATGGGCCACTTGGTGATGTCGTCGGGCCATTCGTAGGGTGCGATGCTTGCTGGAGCGTCGCAGAATTTTGGATCGAGTCCGCAAACCGAGCCGCTTATACGTCCGCCGGGTCCGCTGTCTCCTGGGCCCCATTTCTTCCACGTCGATATGGTGTTCTGTGCGAAAATTTGACCAGAGAGAGAAGCATTAGCGAGGGATAATCGACAAGTTTACCACAGATTTACTGATTTTAGACATGCGACTATTGCGAACGAACGTTGAGGCGTGGCTGATCGCCAATATGGCGTCGAAAATTGGACTGTTGGAAAATCGTTTTAGATCGGTTACGCGATTACGGATGTACGGCAAAATTAGTCGCAAGGAGTCAATCTGGCAGAAAAAATACGACGAAAGAGGTCCCGAAAAACTAAATATGACCCACTTAGTGGTAACGCGTTATTTTGATACCAGATATCGCAGCGCCATATTTTCGTTCCCAATACAGATGACGAGGATTAGGGTCTATAAGCCTGGTTTAATTACCGTCATCGTTGATCTCAATCCCCGGACCAGTTGGTTGCAAGCACACAGAACGAATATTATAAATCCGACGAGTACTCGTTTCGTTAGTTAAAAAAAAAAAAAATACACCATTTCGAGAATGACAAAAACGGGGATAAGGAAGTCAGATTACTCACGGAGCAGTCCTGTTTGCTCGACTGAACGCATCCCGAGTCGTCGTTGCGTATGCAGCAGGCCGTGTCCCGTTCCCTTTCTCTCCACACGTCTATCTCCTTCAGGATTTTTATGTCCCTCCGCATGCAAGGGGCGAATTTTGCCCCCAGATGAATAAGGTCCGCGGCTCTTGGACCGATCCAGAAGTTGGCAGGCTCCTGATAGTCCACTTGTTGGAGGGATAAGCTCGTGACGAGTACCTGCGAGCATGGCAAATGAAAAGTCACGTTTCTGGAGAGGAATAATAAATTTACGGCATCGCGAAAATCACGCCCAATTTACCCACCAAGCCAGATCTGTGATTGAGCTCGAAGCCGAAGGGTCCGAAGCCGTAGCAGGCCAAAGATATGACGAGGATCATGACCTGAACCGTTGTTATCCAGTAGGTGAAGAAGGGCCTGTGATCTTCGATGTCGTCCAGCTGTTTTTTCACGTCAGGTTTATGGGCGACGCTTTTTCTGAACGAACGTCTGAAAGCGGAAAATCGTTTATCAGCTTTTTAAAAACTTCATTCCCTGTGATCTCAAACTTGTGATCTGAATCGAAAATTAGAAGCAGACAAACAGAGAAACGAGCCTAAGAACGTTGGAATATGATTAAAAAAAAAAAAAAAATAATACACCATAGTTTTGGCACTTTGACAGTTCCGATCGTACAAAACTTTTTTCTCAAATTCTTGACACATCAGCTTTCTTCATTCGAATTTGGACAAAATCGTTTCTAGTACATATAAAGAATGTTATTTCATTCGTGTTCACCATCATTGGCACGGATAAGTGTGACAGGGATCATTTATTAATAACGGTTTCGGGTTCGCCTCGCCTAAAAATCTATTCAAACATTTTCCGATCATTCTTTCGTTAACTTTCAACTTCCTTACCCGTATAATCGCCCGATTAATCCCATTCCGTACTGCCTCCTGTTGCTGTTGTCGAATATCCGGTCAATCACGTTCGGCGCTATCCTCGTGCCGCTGTTCGCCTGCCTTCTAAGAGTTACCGCCACGTCTGACGGACCGGAAGCTCCATGGCCGCCCGATTCTCGCGACCTGCGCCAACTCGACGTTCTGTAACCCCGCCTTTATTAATTCATACCAAATTTCATTGTCGCCCGAATAATTTCCCTTTCTTTTAGTAGCGAAATATAGCGAATTGCTTCCTCGTCTTCCGAGACTCGAGTCGACTCTCGACTCTCTCCGGCTTGCGTGATTTTTAAATAAATCTTTTCAAACCATGAATTGGAAGAGGTATCGATTGAATTGATTGTGCGGAAAGCATGTAATATTTTTTCGTCTTTGGATAATAAATAAGTTAATTCTTTTTCGTTTCGTTCTTACTCTTCTTCTTAAAAAAAAAAAAAAAAATACCGTTCAGATAATGGTACTAGATTTGAATAAACTCGACAAATTTTTTATTTATTTATCTAATTCTCTTTAAGTTTTTCTGCGCAATCCTGTTTGATTCTTATTCATCGATAGATCAGACATTCCGAAGGCGAAGCGTGAGTGTGTACATATATAATTGAAACAGCGAGTGTTAATTGCGACACGGTTCGAGAATGTGAATAACAAAAGGATAGAAGTAAAACAGTAACTGAATTGATTACAGGTAAAAATCAAGCATAGATATAAATTGTTAAATTTCTTCTAGTTTTCTTGGAGTTAGTAAGCTCACCTGGAAGTGTAATGGTCCCTGGATGTCTGCCTGGGTCTTCTACTCAATATTTCCGACGACGAAAGTCCCTCGCCATTCGTAGTTGTAAACCTTTAGAAAACGAAGATTTGTCAGTAATCGAAAAAGAATGCCTCCGAGTGTGGGGGAGGGGGGGGGGGATGGGTAACAATTAGGTGGGGGACAAAAATGTAGAAAGATTGGAAAGTTAAAAACCTAGAATTCCAAACTGTAGAATCGTCAGAATGTCTCTCGATAATATAGTAATCGTATACAGATTCTCGACTTTGCCGTTCCATGTTCATACCTTCCTTACTATTTTGTCTTTCCGTATTTCGACTTGATATATTTTCAATTTTCCGTACTCGAACTTTCCACGTTTATATATTCTAGAAATAATGTTTTCGCACGTATGAAAATTCTCTATTCCGTTTCTTCTATCAATCGGTAATTGCGATCTTTTACCCCTAGCCTGAAAATTAATAACAAAAAAACTCCAACAACCCTTTATCAACGGGAAATGAATACTACTCCTTCTTTCCCCAACTGGGAATACCGACCTAACTAATTCCTCCGATAGATTGCGATCAACGGAAGATGAAGGCGCGTCGACGAGATCGGTTACACCGGAAACGGATGCCGAGTCTTCCCTGATTGTGCCGGGAGCACCGTCGTTCTGAGTTCCGTTCGCCGGTTCCGTTTGGTGCTGTTGATTCGTTTGAGGCGAGGGCGGTGGTGGCCTCTCGAAAAAGGCTTCCTCCTCTTCGTCGGCGGCGGGAACTTCCGGCGAGACCGAAGACGTCGGAACGGTGCTCGGTGGAAAGCTTCGCGATTCGGGCCGCGTCTCGTCCCTTTCTCGTGGTCGATGCCTCGCCATCGTCTGCGGTATGAGGAAATTGAATGAAAATTAATTTGCCGAGGCGTTGAAAATCGAGACGTCGAGAAAATTTTGTTCTTACCGAAATTACCTGGTGTACATTTTACATGTAAAATAATAATTTCGCAATAAAATAAAACAAAAACAATAACAATAAAAATAGTTGCTGTACAACTTATTATCGGTGACGATTATGATGGTTAATAAATGAGATTTGTTATCGTTAGAGTAATTATTATACGCGATAACAGAGAATAATTAAACGCAACGTATATCTGCGCTTACACTTGAATGCGATACCGTATAAATGTAATAATAATTAATTAAACGCGCCAGTTGCGTGTATAATTACTGCGCGTTACTGCAATACATTGGGTACAAATATCTACAGTGTATAGACATGATAATAGACGAGTGTGTTTAAACATAAATCAATAATAATTACCCACATTGTGTATGATGCGGTACGGTTGTGTGTATATATATATATTTATATGCAGAATGAAAAATGTCTGAACATTATGTAGACGCAGCCGTCTGTACGCGTATAGTTTAACGATATTATTGATAACGATTGCTGCAGGTTTCGGTTTGGTCCATAGCCAGTGGAGACTGCTTGCTGCTACCGCTGCCAGTGTTGTAATCGTTTATCGATACCCACGAAACTAATTGCAAGCACTGCAACGATACGCTCTATCTATAGCCATATTATCGAATAGCAGTTATAATGCAATATACGCGTGTAATACGGTTTGCATCGAGAATCCGAAATTACAGGAACAACCGGAATGATTTTCCACCGTCAATTACTCCGGTCTGCTACAGTGACCTACCGAATGTCAACTTCTGTGTCTAAATTTAACATTTTTTTTTTTGTATAACATTTAAATATCTTTTCTTTTTCTTTTTCAATTTGCAACGTCGAGGTTAGTTTCGCCACTTACTTTATTTTTTTTTTTTTTTTGTCGAATGAGTTTTCGATTCTCTTATCCGTTTTTCAACTACCGAAACAGAGGTAAAAGAATTATAATTGCAACTGGCGTCGCGCGTCGCGTTGCGTAAAATTGTATAATAGATTGTATACAGTTGGAGAGTTACATGAAATAGCAGGTTGTATAAAATCGAAGGGAATTTAATTTCGTGTCGAAATTAACATTCGTATATACATACACATATATATATATATATATATATATATATATATATATATATAGAGAGAGAGAGAGAGAGAGAGAGAGAGAGAGAGCGAGAGTTTATCGCTGCAGCCCCGCTCGCATATTGAAAAGCTAATGGGACGGGAGAGAGCATCGTTCGTTCGTGCAAAACCTCCCTTTCTCTCCCTTTACCTTTATTCATCAGACAGCCTTTCACCCCCAATTTACAAACAAAAAAGAAAAACCCAGGAATAATATGTAAACACGTATGTAATCTGTTGGAAATTTCACAAAATTGTTCGCCAAGGGTTTAATAATAATAATAATAATAATAATTGTAATTCTCGGACGTGTTTTTTAATTTTTGACGTTGTACTACCGTTTCTTTCTTTTTTTTTTCAAACTCGCTCTCAAGCGGCGTCCATCTACCCAAATTAATTGATAAAATTGTTGATCTTTAATTTTTCGTAATTGAAATTTTTCTTTCACATTGCAGGAGATTCCGGTAAGTTTCGAACCCCGCAGGAATTATTAATCTTATTATAGCTGTATCGATTTGATTCGATAATTCTTCGCAGTTATTGATACGACTTTCATATCACTTTGTTGAAAATTGTTTCGTTTCTCTTCTTACCAAATAACCGGAGAACTGAACGAAAACAAAAAGAAAAATTTGCAACGTTTATTCAATATCTTAAATTCGAGATGGGGGAAAACTTGAAAAAAAAATTGTGTGATAAGACAATATACTTTGTTGTTCGAAAATCTTAATATTTTTGGTCCATTTGTTCTTTCTATGACGGTAACACAGATTTCTGCGCCATCGGCCATGAACGAGCATTTTTAAGATCATTAGACAAAACCGTTGATCTTTTTCTCTTATATAACAAGTGGGAAAAGCGGAGAACTATAAAAAAAAAATTAAAACGTCAGATAATGTAAGCGAAAGCTGATCAATCAATTCGTGCAAAAGTAAACTTCAACAGAATGTTTCTCTTGATTTCAATATTTATGAAATGAAAATTATACTAAAAATAATAATAAGGATGCTGACGATGCAGATATTAATAATAATAACAAGGACAAAAACAACAACAACAACAACAATAATAATAATAATAATAACAATAAAATCATTGTCACTCCCCGCAACTTTCGGCTTTATATAAAATTATACACAGAAATATGTACATATGTACTTTGGTGGAGAACAGAAGGTATTGTTTGAGTCTCCTGTTCGCGTTGGGGAGTTTCAAGGGAAAAGGAAGAGGTGGAGGAGGAGGAGGAGGAGGAGGAGGAGGAGGAGGTGGGTTGGAAACTCAAAACTGGAAGCAAGGGGGAGAGAGCGACAAAACAGGGGAGAGATAGTCTGTTAGCCAGGCGGGGTTCGCTACGCCGAAAATTCTGTCGAGACAATGGATGGATGGTGGGAGGAGAAGTACGGAGGGAAGGAAAGGCAAGTGGAGAAGAGAGTGACGGGATCGCCGGGGCTTGTAAATTCAGGTCTTCTAGTTTTCCAGTCCTCGGGGCTTTTCCCGTGGGAGGATTTTCTTTACATTCCATACATACGTACATATGCGTGTGTATACACATATATATGTATACAAAAACCAAAACGCCGGGATTACAACTGACGTGACACGCTGCCCTGTCATGCTCAATGCTTCTAATTTCGATCCTCCGACTCTCCAGTTTGCTTAGAGGTAACAAAACAGATGATTCCGAATCCCGACGCACGACGAAATCATTAAAGTATTGAAACGTGGGATAGATATCTGTGGGATGGAAAGTATTTGTGCCTGCGTAAGGTTTTAGAATTGCGGGAGAGAAGGTTGGTTCTTGAATGAAAAAAAAAAAAAATAAAAAAATAAAAATTTGGGCACGGATAATCCTCGGATCTTTAATTATCGTACATTTGTAACATCTAACTAGGTCTTGAGTCATCGTCTATCCAAGTTTGAGTTATACGTATACATCTAACAGTATATTTTTTATCTATACATCCGAGTTCCTTTTTCGCATGGTAATTATCCATCAGTAACGTAAAAAAATAAGAGCTTGCGGGTCGGCTGTAATGTAAATATCTAACGATTATGCGCCTCTCTCTCTCACTCTCTCTCTCTCTCTCTCTCTCTCTCTCTCTTTTGCTCCGGTAATTAGATTTCAGTGTAATTATTGTTATCAGATTATACACCGGCTGTACTGCAAGATATATAATAGCGTGTAACATTAACCTCCTTGCTGCCTGTCTCAGACACTCCGAACCCTCTCGATCTCCCTCCCAGCTGTCCTCTCAGCATTGCAGTCTCTTCGTCTTTCGGGTTAACGCGAGGCTCTTATAACCAACTAACCAACCAACCAGCGAACCGACCGCCGCTCGAGATGGTTCAATTAATAATCGCACAATTACCACCCGTTATACATATACATGTATCGTATAATATACTCGTTACGTGATGTATATATTAAAGTAAGCCCACGCAAAGGGTGTCGACTCTCAATAATAGTATATATATATGTATAAAAAAAAGACGTAACAATGCCGAAAATTACCTCATTAGCAGTTTTTCTTTTTTCCCTTTTTATCTTCACCTAGTTTACCAAAATCGAAACTCAATTCTGTAAAAGTATATTACTCATCTTTTCTACGAATACTATTTTTCAAAAGTAAAAGAACCATAATATATAATATATAATATATAGATTTTGAAGAATTTGGTTAAAAATCAAGTTTTATTCACGTTACAATATCAAGTATGGAAGATCCAATGACAAACTTCCTTACGTAACGCACGGTAAAGAAAATTTTATACCTGTACTAAAGTCGCGGAGAATTGAAGAAAGTATAAATTTGTCCGATGAAACAAAGTTAAAAGTTTATAGCTGTGGGACACGTATGTGTGATCTGTATAAACGTGATAAAAAGAACTTACCGTAACCATGTAGGAAAGACCGGATAACGTCATTCTGGCAACAGAATCTTTTCGTCTGACCGGCTGATGCCACGATCTGCGGAGTGTGACACCCTGAAAAATGAAGAAATGAGAATGATATAATATAAATGATGAAAGAAGCGTAAAACATTTTCCCGACTTTGTTTACGTTTGAAAAAAAAAAAGAATCTTCTTCGTTCAAAAAACAGCGTCAGGTATATTAACCGCACGTTTTATTTCATACGATTATACCTGCAACCTCAGACGCGACGCGACGATTGTGCGTCTTTTAAAAGCCTGCAGCTGAGAGCGAGAGCGACGAGGAAATGAAAAAAAAATAGAAGATAAGGGCTGGACTAAAGACTGACCTCGGGTATTTCGGTTGAGTCGGGTACGTCGCGGGTTATGTCGGGATCCGGAGGTCTGTGTTCCGGCAAAAGGGCCCCGTACTTCCTAGACGCCATTCGTCTACGTCGTTCGAGCCACCGTTGCTTTTCCTGAGCCTCCGAGTCTTCGTCGACGCCAAAAAACGTCGCCGTTTCCCGTTTTATGTAACTGAAATTGAGGAAGACGTCGATAAAGCACAGAGAACAAAACTAGACGAAAATTCCACTCTTGTTCAATTTTAGAAATTTTATTTTTATTTTTTCATTCCTTCGAACGGAATTTTGCGTGCTTCTTTTCAGGGATCGAAGCAATCGGTTTTTTTTTTGTCCCTCGATTCAATTCGTGCGGCAAAATTAAACTTCGCAGGTAGAATAAAGTGAAACGAATTCCGTTGTATCCGGTACATATTTGCTTTCTCGACGTCTGCAAGTTTTCGAAAAATATTATCAGGTATGGAATAAAATCATCGTTAGAAAAATATTTTAAACATACACGCATCACCGTAATTGGGAATCCTCTCCGCGCCATTACCAGACGCACGGTGTATCGTTGTTACGAGTTAGGTAATAACTAAATATCTACATACCTGTACAAGTCCGGGTTAGAACTTGTACACGTATACGAACGGATCTCAGTTACGCCGAGAGATCGTTAACTCTCAGGATTTACCTCGGAGAGTAATTAAATTAACACGGTTCGGAAATATAATGCTTCCACCTGTCACAACCATTCGGATTATACGTATATACGTATACACAACTATACGTAAAGTATGAGATAGGTTGTTTTTTAACAGTACTTGGAAGGGTAATGTTCGACCGATTAGATTTGCTACGTGATTCTGAATCGTGGTTGAAATATTTCTCAAGCGTGAGACGTTCGATCTGTTTTCTTGGTGATAAAAATTTTCATTTTTCAAAAACTTCAGATTACAGTGTAAATAATTAGCCTTCTCAGATTCATTGTCCCCGAGCGTGCGCTAATTTTTTTTCTTTTAAATTCTTTGCGAGGGGCCGACCTCAAATAACGAATGGTTATAATTTTCGAAAAGGTGTTTTAATGCGAAAATCGGTCTTCGTTGCTGACACACCTTGTTTTCTTACATCACGGGTCAACGGTCAGCTGTCGGTCTGTTTGGATTGGTTCGATTGTTTCTCCGCCAGATAACGCGGATTGGAAAGTGACAATGACCCCGTTTAAAAACCATCGAACGGTTGCTCATCTTACTTTTTGATGGTCTCGGTGCGACTGAGGGTGCGCCGTAGCCTCTGATTGTGAGCGGCGTCGTTCGATTGGCCGATGAAAGTGGGTCCGTTTAGGTGATGGGGTCTGGGCCCGGTTGGGGCCGAGGCGCTCCTCGCGAGGCTTGCGGTCAAAGGCACGGGTGGTGAAGTGGTCGTTGAAGAGGAAGCCGGATTACCCGGGGATTCCGACCTCATCTTCGAGGGGTTGCCAACGTTTCCGGATGCGCTGCTCTGCTGCTGCAGTTGCTGGCCCCCGACGGTTTGCTGCTGTTGCTGTTGCTGCTGCTGCTGCTGTTGTTGTTGTTGTTGCTGTTGTATGTTCGGGGGCAGTCCGTCTCCCCCGCCTCCGTTTATCCCCGCCGCCCCCGCCCCCACAGCGTACATGCTGATGCTCTGCGGCGTTCCCCCGATCACCAGGCCCATTCCCAATCCTCCACCCCCACCGCCGCTACCGCCGCCGCCATCTTGGACCCCCGAGGAGGACCCCGTCGACGTGCTCGTAGTACCGGAACCCGGCGATGGTTGCCTGCGGGAAAGAAAATCGAAAGGGGTCTTGTTATTTGTTTTTCATTATTGTGGGGAAAAAATTTTATATATTCGTTTTTGTTGCAAGAGACGAGTTTATCGGACAACGCCCGTAATATTACAATACGCGTGTGGTGCGGAAATTCATTCGACGCTAATTACGGATTGTATGTATATTTTCACATCACAGGACGAGTATAAAATAGAGTATAAAGTCCGAAATCGCAAGCTGGGGGATTTATTTATTTATTTTTTTTGTTTTGTCTTTCTCGTTACAGTGCAATGGGGTGGTCAGCTGAAGTTAGCCGAAAGGTGAATCCTATCTGTCGGTTCTCATCTATTCATGACTCGGCAACGAGCTTGCAGCTTTAGCTCCACTTTTTTTTTTTCTTGCCTCCCTCTTTCTGTCCTTTACCAAGCCTACGTACATACACCTATACGTATACAGGACTATCTGATACGCGACATATTATACACACACATATATATATATATATACGATGTGAATGCGTCTGTGTCTATCTATCTATCTATCTATATATCTATGCATCTATCTGTCTATCTATCTCTTTCTCTCTCTCTCTCTCAGGCCGTAATGTCACGGGTTAAGCTGTGAGCTCGTGCCCGCAATCAGCCCCAGCTTTCGGATCGAGTCTTGGTCGTAGATGGAAGATCAAAGAGCTAAAATGTCGAAGGAATACGATGACAATAAGAGAGGGTAAAAATCTATATGCATATACATCTATTTTTCCGCATGTAATATAAAGGGGGAAAATTAATAATATAATATACTGCGGACAGAAGTGAAATTTTTCAAACGTTCGCGAATAAATGAGTATTGGAAAATTATCCAAGCCCTGATGTTTTTTTTTTTTCTTCCCTCTACTTTTCATTTCTCCTTTTGTCTTTCCTTCGCATTATCAACGAGTACATAATTAACACAACAAACGCACGCCAGACTGGAAATAACGAGGCGGGAAGCAATACGTGGATAAATTTTCATGCGCGTATTCGTACTTCGAACACACTACGCTGTATGTACCTATAATACGGTACAAAATGGGATAACGAAGGACTCGTGATGTTTTCTCAATAATTAAAACCTACCAATTAATACCCGGAATATACGTATACGTTCATGATTGCACCATTTTCGCAGACAGTCTCTCGTCGTCTTCGTCTCTTTCGCTGTCTACACCTCGTCCTGTCTCGTTTCGTTTCGTCAATGGATTCGACGAACCGTGCAGTTTTGATTAGTTCGCAATCAGTTCACCGCGTGCAATATTCTCCATTTCCTATACGTTTACGATGTATACCAACATTACCGTCGTTATTATTTTCGTATACTTTTCATTCTACGTATATATTTTTATATGATTAAATTTGAATTTTGTTGGCGGATGTAGTCGTTTTATTTTCTTTCCTCAAAACTAATACTTTCAACAAATCGCACCTACATACATAATCCAGGGTTCGCATCGATCCCCGTCTTACAATTGTTGATCGATTCGAGACTCTCCGTACTACGCAAATAGTCGGGATAGATTCCACGTAAAAAAATGAAAAACAGGATGGGGATGATACTGGGTCTGATTCTCAGGTCGACGAACCGAGATAATACCAATGCCTGTACACAATACCGAGGTTAATGGACGTTCCTAGTTCTCCTAACCGACTAACTGCGATTAATGACGTGGGCGACCACAGACGAAACTAGACGAATGAAATTTTTCTCTACTATATTATTACAGTCACGTATGAAAAGTTTCTCTTTCATCGCAATATATCGACGCGTCAATCGCAATCTCGCGTGCATACGAATATTGCGATTTTTTTTTAAAAAAGCGACGCGCTGCCCTTTTTCCCGAATTCGCGACATGACAAATGTGCTGTATGTAGTCCGATTCGTATACCATACATGACATAATAACAGCTAGAGTTGTATTGATTAGTTTCTAGCAGTCGCGTCCTACGTTCTCTCCTCTCCTCCCCTCTCTCTCCTCGTTCGCCTTGCTGTGGATGTTGATTCATGCGGGTAAGAATATATGCGACCACCTATTTATCTCTAACAACCTACGTATGTCTGTACCGTCTGTACGTTATATTGGAAGCCCCGCGACATGTCTTCGCGAT
Source organism: Neodiprion virginianus (assembly GCF_021901495.1). Lineage (NCBI taxonomy): Eukaryota > Metazoa > Arthropoda > Insecta > Hymenoptera > Diprionidae > Neodiprion > Neodiprion virginianus. The sequence goes on from NC_060883.1 coordinate 1,457,786, forward strand.
ATAGCCGTTTAATTTCCGGCTAAAATGTTATGCTGTACACATAAATACGCACATACGCGCACACCGCATGTTACAGTTGTACGCATAACCTGTAAGGTGATATTTCCAAGTCAGCTTACCCGTCTACGCGCATCGCCTAGTCTATGGCTCTGTTTTACCGACGATCGATAAGACAAAAATCAAAACGATCCGAATTTTATAGTTTCGCGATCTGATTCTGGAATATTGCGGAGGGTGGACCGTTGGCTGTTATTTCGTATGTTTTTAGCAGTCCATGAGTCAAAGCTTGTGTCGTTCTGCGTACGTGCGAAGGTTGAGGATAGGGTTTCGGTATGTGGTGACCGGTTGACGTATTTATGCGTTAAACTTAAACCCGATTAGTTGGTTTCGCCAGCCGGAAACTATAACGCCCCGTTGCCTAAACTACACCCGCGTTTCACACACCAACGGACATACGAACGGTACGCTACCCGAAGAAGTTCTGCACCCTGAAACTGTTCGGAATTTCGAGAATTCGAACACGGTACGGGAAGTTCCGCCGGGAGTTTCAAAAGTGTACTAAGAATTTTTATTTCTCAATATGTTTTACTTTTGTGTCCGGAACGCAGAAAAGTATAAGTTACAAAATAAAAAAAAAAAAAAATGGAGGCAAGAAATTGCGAAACGTTTCAAATTTCTGTATCACGTTTTCCCTTGAGAAACAGTCGAGTGTTCTGCGAGAGAAAATTGAGGGCAGAAAGAAAAAAAAAAAAAATAAAAGTAAATAAGTGCTGTTACAAGCAGTATTAAGAGATTTTTATTAGACTGATGAGATTATATGCTAATTGTAAACGGGAAGGCGAACGAGGGAGTGTGCACGATGTCATGCACGCGTTTCTGTACAAGTGCCTGTATACGTGTAATAATAACCCGTAATTAGGTGATGTATATAACACGCTGCAATAAAAATTATTCCAAGGAATACGGCGACCGTTAAAAAGGGATAACAATTATAAGTTATGTACCCATGCTGCAGCTCGAGTACATTTCATTTATACATACATACCAAAAACGGTTATGTTATACGCATAACAAGTAATTGCCGGTTTGTAATTATTGTACAACGATTATATCTATATTCAAGTGAGGGGAACGGAAATACCGGTGCAGAAATTACTACTTATGTATTAACATACATACATATATATATATATATATATATATTTTTTTTTTAATCAACTTTTAATATCTCGCCAAGCTACGCAGCCCTAAAATCTTAACTCTGACAGTTTTCAATCTGGAACGTTTTGAAGTTGCGGGCCAATCGGCGGTTAACCGTGGCAAAATTTCGCTTCGGCAAACCGGTCTTGATTTTTCGCGGATAATACGATGGTGTGAAAATAAAAACGTATTTCCGGTATGACTGACCATCCGCAGAGTTTTAAAATAAACCCCAAAACAAGGATTCTTTGTCAGTCCGTGCACCGCTGCAGGTGATGGCGAGGAATAATAACACATGCCGCGGTTACGGTTACTGTTACGATTACGGTGCTCTACCAAACAGCCGCCATTGCATCCAGCTAGTTGCAACGCAAACACAGAAATATGCATCGGCGTTGCCGCCCTCAGGCAGCGTGGTCCATGGATCGCAGCCCCCGATGCCTGGAATCTGTATGCAGCCTAGAACGGATTGTAGAAGCACCTATACACGTAGACCGTGTAACATGTATTCCGTGCCGCTGAATAATTCCTCTCTTTGATGATGATGATGATGATGATGATGATCATGATAGGCTCAAACCCCACCAACTGTATCGCGATTCAGCTTATGTATGTGTCTGCTTCGCAGTAGCTGATCGAAGCGTTTCGAATGCTTGTTTGACCCTCTGGTAATCCCTGGGATATAATACAGAGGTATAACAGGAATTCGCGGTTCGATATATATACATACGTATAATACACACTTAATTGGGAAAATGTTGTTCGTGTATATAATATCCTCGATACGTTCGACAGGTTATACGATGTTATTCAAATTCACGGAGGCTGTTTCGATTCGTCAATATTGAGAGAGAAAACGAATTCTCGTGATCTTTCATTCTGTCCAATTTTCCTCGTCTCTCTCTCTCTCACTCTTTCTCTCTATATATATATATGTTCTCCCTTTTTCATTACGACGAAGCTACGGTTACATAATCCGAACCCGATGGATGGATGGACGTATACATAGATACCTTCGGGAATTCCTAATTGAGAAACTCGGTCTTGCGTGTCGACCGGTGAAGCGAACCTCGATGATGATACTTGCTACTCCTCTTCTCCCTCCGCCATAAGATGAGGAGGATCAGACTTGCCGGACTTGACCGTACCGTTTCCAAGGATGAGGCCAATATTCGGCGTTAACTAATTTCTAACTGTACTAATTAGCCCTTTGATCGTCGCGGTTCGAGCCTTCGGTGTAACCGAATCCCCAGTGTCCGTTGATTCGCTCTGAATTCCGATAGGCAGCGTGAACGAACCTCATCTCTTCTCCTTTCGCTTCTATCGGATTGAGTTATTATAATAACCATGTCGGCGTTATTGAGTAAATATTGTTAATAATTCATCGAAATAGGGTGAACCACACACCAGTGATCGAACAAACTACGTAAAAAAGTATTACGCCTACGCATAGTGATGTTAACGTGGTTGTTCGTTTACCGATTGCTTTCCTCAAGTGTTCGTCATTCACCGGTGTATAATTACCCTGCATTTAGTCTTTTCGCCAGCGATCTCTATGCGGTAAACACGATAAGCCCATAAACATGAGAATCCTGTCAAATCACCCGAGTCTAGACGTTTCGATTTGCGTTCTGGTTATAAAGCCTTTTCTGAAATTGCAATCGACACCTCAGCTCGTGTTGCTTTATAATTTTATCGGAATCATTTGTACAACATGGAAGGTACGTCGTCTTATCCGTGTTCACTTATATCCATGATGCATCGATCGTTCAAACAGCGATGCCCTAAACGCTGGTCCGTAAGTGCGTTCAAGTTTGAAGTCATTTCACCCCGAAGACATCGCGTATCACAATCGAGTTCCAAGGTATTCCACGTGTTGGTTTAAGAACCAAAGAAGACAAGAGGTTGCGACGATTCGTCGCCGGTAATCCAGCCAATCGATTGTAACGCCGACGGTGGAGGATCTAGGATCTGTGATCTATGGTCAAGGATGGAATAGAGGAAGGAAGTACAGTATCGTATCGCGTACCGGGGTTGACGGTCTGCAACAGCATCAGCAGCGGCAGCAGGGACATTAACGAGTCAGTCGGGGTTTTGACCCAGCGTGACCTGACCCAGAGAGGAGTCCAAGGGTCGGTTGCTCGGCTCGTGAGGTTTCGGAGTTCCTCGTGCCATTTCGTTGTTCAAACTCGGGGTGCAGCCCGCTCGATAACACCGCGTGGTCGACGTCGCGTCGTCTACCGACGGCGATGACGTATCTCCTTCGGAAGGAGAGGAGAGGAGAGGAGGATGAAAATAGAGGAAGAAGAAGGGACGGGGAAGGAGCTCGCCCTGCATCCGCCGCCACCGTACGTCCGCGAATCAGTCAGGAGGTCAGAGGGTCTCCTCAAAAGAAGAAGTTCAGACCTGGTTCCAGCTTTCACCCGCCCTTAAGATACCTCAGGGATTTTCCCAGGCACGCCTCTTGGGTACGTTATAACAACGGGATGGATGAACCAAACGAGACGGACGAAGTGAAAAAGGAGCTGAATTTCCGCTTGTTCTTCCTTACCTCTCGAGTTATCGTTACACCGTTTATACGTCATAACTACTTTTCATCGACGAGACTGAGGTGAAGCGTGATATAATTTTAACGGAGTCCAATTCTGGAGAACTGTGAATAATAACGAATTTCTTCCTGCTGTTTCGCAACGTCAACGTTGCTTACTCCAACCTCGTGTTTTTTGGACGGTTATGATTGTTCCAAAAGTAACGAGTAGGCAATTTGAATTCTTCGCTTCGTTGAACGAATATTTATCTAATTATCCTCGAGTGGAAGACATCTACAGTCCACTCCACGTTATTCTCAGCCTCTGCAGGTACCTAAAGTGTTCGACTCTCTCTCTCCCTCTCTCTCTCTCTCTCTCTCTACCGTATTGAAGACGAATGACGATGATAACCTTTTGATCACTCGATTAACCGAACCTCGAAGCCGTTTCAACCCATTTTCAAAGAGTCCTTCGCCTCCTCCTTCTTCTCCTTGTTCTTCTTCAATTTGAAAATGGGTTAAATCAAAAACGATGGCCAATGATCATCGATCCAGGTAACAACGCAGCTGCCTGGTGGTCTAATGGTCCAAGCAGCATATGGTGCAGTGCCAGTTGCTCGAAGTAGTGCAACACCCGAGTCGAGGATGTGTTCGGCTTGCGCACTGAACAGTCGAGAGCTGCTGCAGCGACGGGTCGGCAATCCGATACCATTAACAATAATTACCACCCGCGAACAATCAGCCGGCTGCTGTTGTTGTCGGAGGCGGTGGTGGTGGTGGTGGTGGTGGTGGTGCCGCATGCATGCAGGAGGAGACATGGGTGCAGATCCCTTTCACCAGTTTCCCATTTAATCCGAGAGATTAAGATTGGCCAAAGATTAACGAGGGAGAGAGACTGAGATATCGGTATTTGTATATACGTGTGTGTGTGTGTGTGTTTGGGGTTGGGTTTGATTATATCGCAGTACTACCTAAATTCCGATTGTCGGTTGTAACGAAGATATTCGCCGAATTATACCTTGGTGTGAATACTCTATGCAATGGAGTGTAGTGTCAGCGCAGAAAGGTGAGAGAAAAAAGTTTTTGAAGGATCGAATAAAGGTAATAAATCAAGTTTGAATGGATTTAAAAATTGTTATTATAAAGAGAAAAAACTTATTTAAACCTTTACAAGTTTCGTAACGATTTTGTAATCAGCACACATTTTCGATCCGATAGTGCATAATTACCATAAGCCATGTTGAAAAATAGCTTACACCTCTACACTACCAACGGATTGTCAACTCATCAGACTGAGTAAATACATTCACCGAAAAACTATAATTTCAGGAACGCAACTTGTTTAAATTTCATACACAATAATAGCATAAAGAGCAAACGAGACTGGGAGGATTCTTAATTAAGAACCGAAAAGTTAATTGCGTAGCTGGGGCGGTGAAGAGAGTTAATAACACTACGTGAAAATTACATTTTCGACCGTATGGCCTCCGGGTTTGAATTATTATTGCTTTTACATCAAAGCCTGGATTTATAAGAACATATTAAATACCGACGGATGGACGAAAATTTGGATCTTAACGTCATGTTGTTACTCCAACCTTTAACGATCGAGCAAAATCACCCTTTTCCCTACTTATATTAAATAAACAAACGAACGAAAATTGTTCAAATTTCGACGGAGGATCGCTTTTTCCAAGCGTAAATTCAGGAAAGTTCCCGAAAATCGTCAAAATAAATACGAAAAATATGAAATTATTGTAATTCCTAGTTCTCGTTTACCGACCTCAATAATATTTCATGCAAATATTCTCACGACGTCTCATTTTAATCCACATTCACAGCGATGCACCCTCGAAATTCCAGCCCTTTCCGTTCGTTCGTTTATTTAATACAGAAAGAAAAATAGTGAGTCTACTCGGTCGGTAAAAGTAGGATCACTACATGGCCTTAAGTTAGCTCAAGGGTCGCGTGGAAGCGAGACGCGGATCCCTCGTGAGTTTGCAATTATTACAAAAGCATTCTTCTTTGACCCTTCATCCGAAGAGGGTCGAAGACATCTTTTTACCCGCTCCCTGATATCTCTTTCTTTTCCACCAAGAAGCGTACGAGGAAGAAATAGAGAAAAAAAATCACCGGGAACCGCCGAATAAAGGAAATAAAAGAGAAATAGTACTAGTTGTGTGCATGCGTGTGTGTGTGTGTGTGTGTGATACATATTCTATGTATGATTCATGTATATATATGTATACACGCATCTATGGGTATAATATAAACGTGTCCCGTACACTTTTCCCTCATACTCCGATTCTCCTGGCAACCGCAGTATAACTACCGCACATTTTTCCCTTCTTCTTCTTCTTCTTCTTCTTCTTCTGCGACCCGCTCACGAGTTTCATGCGAATAGCCGAAGAGGCGCCGCTGCTGTGACGCAATTTTTCCCTTGATTCTCAAGCATGCACGGTATTTCACGTTACACTCGATTCTTTCCTTCCCTCTTATTTTTTTCTACTTGTTGTTATTATTATTATTATTATTATTATTATTATTACTATTGCTGTTGTTGATGTATTTATTTCACGGGTTGATTTTTATTTCCATATTTTTCAAACGTTATAAATGCGGAGAGACGCGAATAACTTGGTCAAAGTATTTTTGTACTCGTGTATAATATATGTACCTATACGTATATACAAATTATATATAGTTTGATTTTTAATTTTATAATAATATATATAAGTGCAAAAATAGAGCACAAAATAAGGGTGCAGAGACAGAGAGAGCAAGGCTGAAAAACACGAAAACAAGCGTATCAAAAAAGAAAGAAGAGAAAAACGAAGAATACGGAAAGAAAGTCGTACATATATATCTATATAATACAGACGTTCATGTATGTATATACGACATATATATAAACCAATAATATGTGTGCGTGTATACATATACGGTGTATGATGTGTATAATACGTATGCGAACGGGTGGAAAACGTGAGAGGATAAGTAGTTGAATTTTAACGAGAACTGGTAAAGGGGAGGATAAGGAAAAGCTGGAGGAGCAAGGGAGGAAATGGAGGAGAAGGAGGAGGAGGAGGAGGAGGAGGAGGAGGAGGAGGAGGAGGAGGAGGAGGAGGAGGAGGAGGAGGAGGAGGAGGAGAGTAAACGAGCGGAAACTGATTCGCGAAAACCGGTAATAACCGAAAACCTACGAGTATAAGATGAGTTTACGGGTGGGTTTCATCTGGGAAGCCCAACCCGAGAGTACAAATTTGAACGGATGAAAATTTCCCTACAGAATCTGTGCCTGATGATATTTCTTAATTAACTAAAGATACAGGTACGTAGTATAGAAAAAAATAAAAATAAAAATTAAACGAACGAAACGAACATACGATATCCGAAAACTTCAAGCACGCGAAATTCAAGGAAGAAGAAGAATAAGAAAAACATATAAATATAGTTACAAGTTGGATATGGCAAAATAATACGAGAATTTAAATTTTCAATGGATAATTGACCGACGACTTTGATTATTTTTTAAATATACCTACAGTTTTTTTAATTATTTATTGTTTACTTTTTCTTGTTGTTTTTTTTTTTTTCTTTTTCTTTCACTTTTTCCCTTTTTATCCTTCTATAGTGTCAAAATCCTTGTTATCATTGCAAGAACGTATTAATTCTTAAAAAATATTTCCACGCGTATAATAATAAGGTGTGTGTACATAAAATTCCCGTGTAATATATGTATGTAAATAATTTTTTCTCTCACTCATTTGCGTTAATTTTTTCTCCTCTCTTTCTCAACAACGCCGTGCTTTATAATAAAATACACGCTGAATTTACAGGAATATTATTTCGTCGGGGAAAAGGAGGGGGAGAGGGGGGGTAGTAGAGTAATTTGCAAGTGTCACGAACAAAGAGCTGGCGAATTATATTTCCGGCTCTCCTCTGTCGGTGGTCCGAAGGGAGGTTCTGAACCTGCCTGCTGCTGCTCTTCAATTATCATTGTTATCGTTCTAACTATACAAAATAATAATATAATTATAATAACGTATATGTTGTGAATGGAATTAAGGAAAAAAAAAAAAAATAAAAGAACCCTCACCAAAAACGTTGAATGAGAAATTAATGATTAGAAACAAAAATAGAATAATAATAATAATAATAATAATAATCCGTCATACGCGAGGCGGATAATCTCCTTTTACGGTGAGAAGATAAAAGAATAAGCAATTTTTATTTTTTTTTCGTACATACACCAAATGTATGTAATAATAAATATATATTTTGCTTTCCTCATCTCTCGCCCAGCAGCCAGAAATCAATCGAGCTTTTCTTTCTGTTCCACTATCATGTAATAAAATTTTGAATCGAATATCGAACGAATTACGAATTTATACGTTATACGTCGATTATCGGTATTTTCATCAGCATACCGATCGAGCGACGTGCAATTTCATGAGCGATTTAACCTGCAACGGGCAGAGAATTATACAGTACGAGAATCGTGAAAATTCCTCTTTCCCTCTCTGTTTTCTTTTATTCCCATTCCTCTCTCTATCTCTCTTCACGTACACGTATCAAACCTTTCAGAGTTCGTTGCATTAATGAAAAAATACTCTTGTATATATATATGTATATATATATATGATTGCCACGTCATAGATCTGCGATGGAAATTTGATGACCAGGATGAAAGAATCAAAGAAAAAAAAAGAACAATACGAGTAAAAAATAAAAATTTCCATCTCGATAGACATTGTGCAACGTATCCAGTATATTACCTATTAAAAACAAGATATTTTTATACGTACAAATGCATGCACGCTGCATTATACATATATGCTGGTTATACTGTATATAGTATATATATATATATATATATATAACTATTGTCTGGAATCAAGGAAGGATTAATTCAATTCCATTCCATTGAATTCAGTTCAATTCAATTCAATTCAATTCCATTTTCATTCTGCTCTATTCTAGAATAAATATATACATATATATGTGTTATACACATACATCATATATTATATATACACACCCATATATCCCATTTTACTCCTGAGCTGGTTCTATATTATTTTTATTATTCAGACACTGACGCAAACTGCACATTGTCAGCATTGTGTCGGATTTTATTTCGTCTCGACGTTCGTTGCGCAGACAAATGTGTATTACGAATGTCAGGCGTATTATGGCTATATACGGTGGATAAAAAAAGCAACGGAACAAATCCGACGAAACGAATATCGCCAACGATTTTGATCTCGTTTTCGAAAGTCAAGTCACACCGAAACAACTTCCACGCCGTTTGCTTCGCAATTTCCGCTTTATTTCACTTCAACCCCCCACCGGTGTAATTCGTTTTTTTTTTCCATACGCACACATTTTAATCAAAGAAAGAAAAAGATGAAAGATAAAAATTTCACAAAATTGAAAAGTATATGTAAGGTAAACATTTGATTTTCACTCAAACAACTCGCGAACGTGCGGATGTATATAATAACGAAGTACACAAAGAACGAAATTGAGAAATGAAATTTACCTTCTTCGCCTGATTCGGAAATATATATGTATGTATGTATGTATGTATATATATATATATATATCCCCCAAAATAAACTTTGCGATATTGATACAGAGAGGAAGAGAACATTGAGCAAGGAAAACAAGGTGTAAAAAAATTTCCATCGTATGGAAAATTTTAATTTGAGGTGAATGAAAATCGTTTCGGAAAACAATACGATATAATCGATTAGCCGATTATATTTAACCGAATCAAACGAGTCGTGTTCGATTATTTATTTTTTTCTGACTCGTTTAATCGATGCATAGATTATTTTTAGCTTAGTGGCCATCGCTACTCGATACTAAATAGAAATTGAGCATTAATCTCGACCGTTGAACGTATTATAGGTATGTATACACACGCACACACACACATATTAACGTGTATTTGTACAATGATAACAAGCAGCCAGCCGCTCATTTTTTCACGTGTACGTGTATACACACCGACATGCATGCCTGTATGCGGGGCATTCCATGACATCTCGATCGAGATTGGCTTGAGGAATTTTTTTCGTACGAAAGTACATGACGAAAAACGCAATTGTGATTTTTTTCAGAAATTTTCGCACCAGCGTATCCGAAGTACGATTTAAAAGGTGGAACGAATAACCCCGCACTATGTAAAATCTGATAAAATTCATGAAAATCTTATGAAACGTGACAAAATTTTTGACACCTATTTGACGATGGAGATTTCAAAAAATGACTAAGAAAAAGGATAAGAAAACAAATCGTTATTGTTATTGGATTGCATTTTTGATACAAGAATGAGCATAAAAGATCATTTATAACGTGGGCTGAAAAATTTCTATTCAGAGAGATATTACATTGAAATTTTACATTCGCTCTTATCTAAAAAATGCAATCCAATAATAATAATAATTTTTTCAAAACTGTGTATCTTATTTGTCTTTCTTCATCTTTTGACATGTGTTTAAAATTTTTCCTACATTTTACAAGATTTTCCTGAATTTATTCCAGATTTCAGAAAGTGGAGAGATTTTCGTTTCAACTTTTTAAATCATACTTCGGATACGCTGGGTTAAAAAATTTCAAAAAAATGCAATCGCGTTTCGCGCCACGTATTTTCATCCAAAAAACTTACAAACCTAATCCGAGACATCGACGTAGTAGAATCTTGATCGAGATGTCACGGAATGCCTCGTACGTATGTGGATACATTTTACACACACACGTGTGTCAGCAATCCGCGGAATTCTCTGGGTCGAATCAGAATTCGACGTGATACGTGCCCTATCTTGTACATATATGTATATACTATCTTGATACATATCACGCACGTCGGTATATAATGCATACGTACACATACACGTATACTTTTACACGTAGGCGATGAAAATTCGTCTGCATCGATTGATCGCCGAGCATAACCGGCATCGAGTATGTAAAAGCGCAAAGAGATTTGTTCGTTTCGTGGGAATGATGTGAGAAAATGTGTGCAAAGGGAAGCAAAGTTTGTAAAGCAATTGTTAGATATGTGAAATGAGAAAATGGGTAAACATTTACCAAACGAAACGTCCTTAACCTGCTACTTGCAACGTTTGTTTGCCGTAGGTGTGTAAGACTGTAGGTACTAAAGTATCATATGTACTCACATAATGCCTCTGTCCGCTTATCCGGATAGAGAGAAAGATAACGACGATGTCACGATTGCGATATTCACGAGAAAAAAAATATAACGTAACGTAAACTTGTCGGCTCGCGGCGCAAACGGATTTTCTTCGGCTTTCACATCGAACGCATTTACGTGCGCAGTGAAAAGTGCCGAGAACGGGTATGAAACTTGACTCAGGCGACAAACGCGAACACTAAACACTACCGCAAGACACTTGAAAACGATCTTCTCATTTCGAATGTCCATCCACGTTGCTGTTGTTGTTGTTCCGTGAAGAAATTCGCTAGTTTATATACATACATGTATGTACATGTATTAATAACGAATCACAGCGGTAAAAAGGTGAAGAGCCGTTATAACCGTTCGCGTTTGTAAACTTGGAGTAACTTTGGAACAGCAGGCAACTAACTGGCTGATGGCAATCGTCTGTTCTCCTATCCTTTCTCCGAGAGACCGCCGCGCGTTGGGTTCGAAGGTTTGAACGAAGTGAGAGAGAGAGAGAGAGGTAAAAAAGATGCAGATGCGTCTGAGAAATGCGTGGAAAAGCAACGAGCACGTGAATTCCGTCTGCTGCGGCTCTCCTCCCCGACTGTGCGACTAAACTGGCCGAACCTCGACTGAACCAAACTCGACTGAGTCACTGTTGTCCTCCTTCCACCGATCGCCTGAAGGTTGATAATAACCCGACCACGTGGTCCTCGCACCTTGAACGAAGAGGTTGTTGCTACGTACGAATTTTACAGGCATAGAAATATTTCAGGGACCATGCGGAACCAAAGAACTCGGCGGTTCTTACCAAAAAAGTATTTTACTAAACGATAAGCTGCTGTGAAAAAAAAAAAAATTTGGCAAGCAAAGTGTCCCAGCGTGAATCAAAGGGTTAAAAACCTTGAGATTAGATTTTATTATCGAGCGTAAGAGAGGGTATGAAAAAAAAAGTGAAATGATCAAAAATTGTGCATTACGGTAGGAGGATGTACGTGGATAGTAAAAAAAAAATGAAATAAAAATAAATGCGGCATACGCGATATGAATACGGATATATTACAGCGACACTCAAGTTAATGAAGATTTTTCATTTGAGATAAAATTTGGGTCGAGTCTAGCCGCTTTGCGGATGAATACGCATATACGCACTACTATATTTACGACACATATACTATTCGTACGTATGAATATTTAGCCTTTTCCAGAGACGAAGAACAATAAACTTAGATTAACACTTATTATTCAGCCCACGATCATGACGTCATTCTTCTCCGTTGCCGACCACTGTTGACTCGTAAGCCAAATATATTTATATAATGTATGTACATGTGCTCAAGGCGAAGGATAAATTCGATTTGGGCGTGATAAACAGGTTATTTTTTCGGTACTTTCACATGTACCGGGTGATCGACGTGACGATTTTTTTTACGAATCAACAATTCTCAACAACGACTAAAAAAAAGAAAGCGGGGAAAAAAAATTAATAAACAAGTAACTCTGCGGAGGCTCGGATTTTGGTTGAAACTGGTTTGAATTTTCTTGTCCAATCGTTGTAAAATAATTACTGCTGTCACGAAATTTGTTTACATCCGATGAACCCGTGTAATAGAGTAAATTCATACTACAAGCTTTTCTTATTCACCGCCTGCAACCAGCATTACATCCCGGAAATCAGGCGCCTGTTTGTCTCATTCTCAGTCCCAACACCAAGACGCGGTTCCTCTGTTGTTCCCAATTTCTGTTCCATATTATTATTATTATTGAAAATGAATTATCCTATCAACATTGTTACGATTGATTTTTTTTTCCGAATTTTATCTCATCACGAAGTGTCGAATATTCTCACCGAGACTCACTTTCGTCCATCAATACGTTAAAAAACAAGCGCATAGTATAGTCTAGTATAGTCTTTCGATTCATCCGCGTCGCAGGTATACGCTGGTCGCGCTTTGTCAAAGAGGATAACCAACTAATTAAAACTTTTCTAGATACATCCGATAAGCCTGACGTCACGACGAGGAGGATGAGGGCAAATTTGCTGAGACTGTAAGGAAGGAAGGGAGGAAGATATTCCGATATACCTACACCACCTGTCTTGAGATGAGTTGAAACCGTCTCTTCTCCATCTCGTTGAATGAATAAAAAGTGGATGGTGTCGAAGCGATGAAAGGAAATTTGATTTTCGATTTTTTAAAACTACGACATTTCGAAGAATATCGTACAGGTTGTACATACAGATGTAAGATAGAGAAAAATCTTTCTTGTATTTCTATCTCCCAATATCTATGATCTATACATATATATATATATACATATATATATATATACATATATATGCATGAATGAAAATTCTCGGAGGTGAACAAGATCAAAGACGCAGGAAAAAGAAGGGATCGAAAAAAAAAATTCTACTTCACTTGATATCGTGTGTATAAGGGAATTACGTACACTTACATGCGTGTAAAAGCCCGAAGCCCAAGAGACTGGATCAAAGATAGAGAAAGTGACGAGGTCAATGGGGGGTCTGTATAAGTTCGCGTTGGTGTTTTTTTTTTTTTTTTTTATTAGGAAATTAGCGATGATTCGTGGAGGAGGTTCGTCTTAACCGTAGAAAGAACGATAATTAATTGATGGATTGATCGACAATGTCTGGTTACTTCGTTTCGTTGGTGTAATTAACAAAGTATCCGACGAGGTTTTTTCGGTTGATGTTACTTCTTTTCGTCAAGAGAGTGAAGTTCGTAAGGTTGGGAATGTAACGATTGGTTTTCGGGAAAAATCACTATTTCGCAACTATAGGATCGTCTCAAGTTGAGTGATATACTTTTAAAAAGCAAAGTGTATTCAAATTTTGGAAATTAAACTTCTTTTAAGCACTTCTAATTTTTAAAACAGTGATTTTAGTTTCCATATTCCGTAACATTAACGTTACTAACTTCGATCCGGTTCTACGTCTCCACCTTCTTTCTCCGCTCGAGAAAATGAGGATGGAAAAAAAAGGAAATCCCCGTGTTTGAGAGATAAATCCCATCTGCACGTCGTGATTCTCGACCCCCTCCTAATTCCTGCAATCTGCCTCCATCTGTACAAAGAAACGAAGCTAAGATCGTCGTTTTGTCGCTACGCGAAAGTAACGATCGCTGCATAGGTGACGACAAATCGTTGAGCGTTCACTACTTTTACGTTCTCTCGGTACTTTTCTATACTCCGCGATTTCCTAATGCCAATTGCATGGGTTCGTTTGATAGAAATAGTGATTTGCCTGCTTCGAGATGACGACGTTCTATCCAGAACCAGAGGAAAAAAAAAAACGACAGCAACGACAGAAAAATCCGAAAGAATTTTTCTACCGTAGTCCTAGAATCTTAAAATTATATGAGGCTCACGGAAGACGAAAAACTCCCGATATATTGATGAAAAAAAAAAAAAAAAAAGAACCGACTAGGAAGGTATTCCAGGTCGATATATCCGATTTGATTTTTTAAGTGACATGTATTTTTTTAAAACTGTCACTATAAAAAAAATTTTTCACCTGAGATACCTTCCTTGTGAGGGAGGGGGATGAAAAGGAAGGAGAATTTCGAGATCGTACGTTTAATGAGTGATGAGGCATAATTGCGTTTACCTGATCAGCTAAGTTTGAGAAGTGGAGGAGCAGGAGGAGGAGGAGAACATCGAGTGGACCTGTAATGGCTAAGATTATACAACTGGTGATACAGAAAGAAAGGAAGGAAGGAAGGAAGGAAGGAAGGACGGGTGCGCCGGTACTGTAACTGCTAAAACGACGTCTGAGGTGAATCGATATCTTCGGCTCCTTTATCCGTCGGAAGTGAGGAGCTCTGGTGGTAGAGTATAAGATACGTACCTATATAGTGTCTAATTCTCTCCTCTTTCTCTCTTTCGCCGAGAGCTGAGACAGAGAGTTTTAAGGGGCCGTTAATGACTTTTAGCTCTAGCCGAGTGCTTACTGACTGGCGGGTTATGGGACGAGGAAGAGCAGAGAATGAAGAGAAGAATAAGACGGAGGAGGAGTGGAAGAAGAAGCAAGAGAAGGAGGAGGAGGAGGAGGAGGAGCTGAGCTAAGAGCCACGAACCACCGCGAGGAGTGGATAGGAAATAAAACAACCCTCGATGCTCCATTAACTTGATTGCTCCGACGCCAGAACCAACCAAGCTGCTGCCGAACCGTTAGGTGAGGGAGAAGAAGCGACTACCCGTAGCATCGGAAAAGAACGAACAGAGAACTCGACTCACCAAAATCCAAACGGCACGCCTGGCCGCCGATTCAACGGTGAAATCAAACCATCCCACGACAGCTGACACGATATACAGAGAGAGAGAGAGTAACGCTGCAGGGTCGTCGTCAGATTCGACAAAATTAATTCAGCGTAAGGTTCAAAAATCTGTTTCCAACAGCTATCACGTGATTATCAAATCACCTGACTTTGCATAGACTTCGCAACAATTGTGGTAAGATTTGATGTGATTTCAAAAAATCTCATTGTCATCCACGAGCATCGTCGTGTAGTATTTTTAAACATTTAAAAACAATCGCACACCGAATTATCTATTTCTTCTGGAAGATCAGTAAAATTATCGCTGCCGTATATTACAGTATAACTAAAAAAATGAACTCACCAAGATGTATGCTGGGTGTTGTTGTTGTTGTTGTTGTTGTTGTTGTTGTTCTGATTACCCCCGGAGTTTCGTTCGCTAGATATATTGACACACTGATTCAAAGACCTTCTTGAATTGTTGCAACAAGCAGATCTCTGACTGGATACCGCACCCTGTTGCACGACCGATGAAACACTGTGTTCGCAGCACTGTTGATGTGAGGTTTGATTAATCCTCCCGGAATTACCACTACCGGAAGCACTACCACCACCACTCCCTATCACTTGACCTGCACCGGTGAACTCATTGTTATTCCCCTGCCTAGTTTTTGGCCTTAGTAAAGGTGACGTAGAAAAGTCTCCCCGCTGATTGGAGTTCGAGCTACTGGTCGAGCTTGACGATCCCGGACTTCCACCGAGGCGACTAGCCGGTGGCGGAGCGGTGTAACCGAATCCTCGAAACCCTCGATAATGGGACTGATGGTGATAGGGATACCCGGGTGGCGGGGGTAGCCGATAATGGTGATGGAATCCCAGGTCCCTTCGCATGTACGGGTCCCCGGGATCGGCGGCCGGGACGTAACGGTCCGTCGGCGTGTGGGCCGACGGAGTGACGTAGAGATCGACGTAACCGGGGTAAAGGATCTCCGGCGGTGGCTGTGGCACGTACCTCTCTACCGGTGTGTGCGCCGAGGCGTAGGCGCGGTCGGTACCGGCGGCTACCACGCGCCCGGTGGACGGGAAACGCTCCTTGGGCTTCGGCAGGGACAAGTAGGCCTTCTCCCTGCCGGGTGAGCCGTGAAATCGCTCGATTCTGCTGGTCCGCTGATCGGGGCCTGAACTCTGGGACCAGCCGGACTGCTGCTGCTGCTGCATAGCGGCCGGACTCTTGTACTTCTCAGGCTGGTTCTTGGCGCTCCTAGCGCCACTGGGCGACGAAGGAGGGTGCTCGAACCTAGATTGATGCGCGCCGTACCGCTGGGCCAGAATTTCTCCGAGCCGATCGCCGGCGCTGGTTGAGTACCGCTGCA
The DNA here is from genome assembly GCF_021901495.1 of Neodiprion virginianus. Lineage (NCBI taxonomy): Eukaryota > Metazoa > Arthropoda > Insecta > Hymenoptera > Diprionidae > Neodiprion > Neodiprion virginianus. The sequence continues at coordinate 1,474,355 of NC_060883.1, forward strand.
GGTCCTGATGGGCGGGACAAGCGGCGGGTGACGACGATGCCGAATACCTTCTAGCGGCTGAGGATTGGCTCTCGGTGCTCGACGCGTACCTCTGGAGGGCACCCTCTGGGTTCGGTGAGCTCGACAGGTATCGTTCGAGGTATGCCGAGTTCCTGTCGTGCCTCGGCGAGGCGGTGGGCTGGGATTGGGCCTTGTCGAGAGGGCGGGTGGCGAAACGGTCCGAGTTGAGGCCCGGGTGGATCGGGGAGGGAGATAGCAGCCGCTCGGATAGGGGGAACCGAGAGCCTGCGTCCTTGGGCTGCGAGGCGGGGCAGGCGAAGCTCTCGCTCGGGGTTGGCGACAGCGGGGGCGGCGGTATGAACCGGTCGTTTGCCGGCGCCGGCGACGGCGGCGAAGGGAAAATGTCGGCGACGACGATACCGCCGACGGGACTCGCGTAGTGACCCTCGTCCTTGGGGACCACCGAGGCCAGGAAGTGGTGCTGCTCTCCGTAGATCGCGAACCGGTCCCCCCGGGCGAGGCCGAACTGGTGGTAGCCCTGGAGTCCCTGGAGACCGAGGTACCGGTCCTGCAGGTAACTTCCGTCGGGCGAAGGCTGATCGGGCTTTTCGTGCTGCTGGTTGTACCGGTGCAGCTCGCGAGCCGCTCCGCCCCCCGAATATCGGGGCCCCGCATGCTCGCCGTCGAGAAATCCGACGCGATCCTGATGCTGGAGGTATCGCTCTCGGTCCCCGGGAGCCGGCGAGGCGCTCGACGGGTGCGGCGAAGATCCTCCGCTACTTTGCTGCTGGTGCACATTTCCGTGGTGCACGTGGTGCACGTGATTGTGATGCAGGGGGTGCGACGCGTGCAGCAGTGACGTTTGCTGCTGCTGCTGGTGGTGAGACTGTAGTGATGATGCGGATGGCTGGGGGGGCAGGTGGGACTGCAGTGACTGTGCTGGCTGGGACTGCGATAATGACGATGACGATGATGAGGATTGGGACGATGCCGTTGAGCATGGCCCGAACTGCGTGGTGGCGGTGTGCTGGTGCAACAGGAGACGTTCTCTTCGGCCATAGTCGTCGTCCGTCGGCATCCTGGTGGCCCGGGGCCCGCTGTCAGGACATCTGAAACAAGCGTCGAGACATTCTGTATTCATTTTCCGGTCTTTTGTGGATTGCTTGTATTCGTTATGTACGAGAATATACGTTGATATCGAATATACATGGACAATTATTACCACAGGATAGTTGAGTCAGTTATAGTGAACAACGAGACAAATGTATACGATGTAATCGTCCAAATTAATAACGTTGTCAAATTTTTCAAAAATAAAGAAGATACATGACGAATTATGAATAGTTCCAAAAGCTGCTGATTATCGCTGATAGAAAAAAACGAGTCAGGAGTTTGAAATTTTATCGAAAACGATAGTCGTCCGGAGGCATCGTTATAGACCCGGTATCACAGATTCGTGCATTAGGTTTCATACACCTACTACACCGGTATAATAACATGTGAGAGATTAGAGAATAGGAACAATGGCGCGTTGGTCCCTCGACTGCGGAGTGGTGTAATGTAGTGGTTTACTGCTGGACGGAGTAGGTAACCAGCAGCCATCCGGCGAACGGACTGCAGCGAAGCGACACCCTGGGGACACGGGATATAATCTATTCGACCAGAGAACTAGAAAAACAAAGAAGCCCAATATCCCGTCCGTCCGCCAAACACACAATACCCATGTGTGAATGCCCATACCCGTCATCTCCGTACGCAATGAATTTCGCCAAAAGTTTCATATACATACACAGCCATGATCAATTCCTGAGCATAGTACCCAGTGGTCCTGGAAATGTCCTTCAACTTTCCTTGTCCTTCAAAAGTCCTGAAAACTATCCTTAAATGTTTCTAATGCCATGGAAATGTTCCATGTTCAATGTCCTTGAATGACTTGAAAATGTCTTGGAAATGTCCTTGAATATGTTACGGATTTTTCACTGGACATCATGCCGGGGCATTGAAACTGACTGGAAATTTCGTTATTTGAGTCTTTCTCTCTTCTCGGATAGAAATCGTTCGCGGCCTTACAGAAGAGGATCGATTTTACAGTCGCTTCGCTGGTGCCTTGACCCAAAGCAGCGCGTTTTAAGGATAAGACGAATAAGTTCGTGGCGTGGAACGCGGACGGCTTGCAAACTATTCGGAATTTCTCGACTGCTCATGGGAGGGGGGGGGGGCATTAGCGAGGAATAAACCGAACCTTAAGAACCATATAGGATATGCGGTATCCTGTACCAAAATTCCTCTCACTCGCGCTGCTGCCCTCGTTTCTCCCTGGCGAGAAGCCCGGTTGCTGTGGGCGAAACTAGTTGGCAAAATACAGAGGAAGGATGAGAAGTATCGGGCGAGGAAGGTTGTTCGGCGGAGCACGCAGCTGTCAGTTCTCATCAATACGTCAGTACACCGGCCCCTTTATTATTCTCCGATCCTTCTCCTTATTCCACCTTCCATCCGGGCTCCCAGGTTCGGAGATTACGAGGAGATGATGCGGGAGCTTCGGCCTGGGAAAACAATTTAGCAAATCGCTTGTTTTTCCCGGAAAACACGTACAGCCCGAACGCATTCGTCGAGGCGAATCCAGTGAGTCCTCGATCACTCATTTCGGACCATCAGTTCTCGAGATATTCAACTTTGAAGGGTGCCGCTAGCGCGACTGGAGCGATTCGCTCGCGCTAATGACACCTCCAAAACGTACTATCTAGCTATCGAATAGCCCGAATTGGGCGAGTAAGGGCTCGTTGAATTCGTCTCGATGCCGGCAGTCGTACGGCGGTAAAGAGAGCACCGAAATCGGCGATTTAAAAAAGGTGAGGAATAAATCGAGCGCCGAATTAGATGTGGGAATTTACCCGTGTGCTCGTCCGGATAAAATCAGGCTACAGTAATTCATCTCGCCCGGGGGTTGCCTTGAATTTACGTTTAAACCGACGAAGCGCAGATACACACAGAGGAATAAATATATGGTACGAGATTATTATTGGAGGAGTCGTAGGAATCCCCTTAGTCGGTTGGCGGTTGGTATTTTAATCGCGGTCCTATCTGAGCTTTCCTGCTTGTTTCAGAATCCCTTCGAGAATTCCCTCCCCCCACGCCCTCGTCTCTCTCCTCTCTCTCTCTCGTAATATTCCACCACGCATTCCCGAGACTTCTGCTGTTGCTGCTGCAGGGGCTGAAGAGCTCGTCGAGGGAGGTTCGATACCGCGCGTCTATATATATATATATATATATGCGTGTGTGTGTGTGTGTGTAACAAGAGAGGTTACCTGCAATATATCCCACATATCTACACGTACATACGTACGTGAAGATACATATATCGCGGACGTATTTCATCCTTATCGGCAAGAGGGACAACCTTTTTATCATGTATACGTGTATATATGTATATATGTAGGTGTAATATACCTATATTACCCTGCAGCACGAAACACTCGAGCAAACAACAACCCCGTCATCCTGCAACCTACTCTTCTTTTTTTTCGCGTTATTCTTACGCGGAATTCCCTCCTCGTTTTTTCAATATCATTTTTTCTATCCCGCTTAGCCATTTGCTCGTCGATTTATTTTTTCGCCATTTTTCCTCTCTCCTGCCGTAAAAACCATTGAAGAACAATTCTAAACCAGCACTTGCATCTCTTTTTCTCTCCCCTATCTCGAATTAGCGTGAGGAAATATATGTTCACGGGGGTGGCAAAGAGAAGTGAGACTGAACCGCGACGTCGCTGTTATGCGAGGTAGTTCGTTACACCTCAGGACTGTAAGATCGCGATTAAACGTATACTAGGAATATTATCCAGCACATGTGGGGCTTCGGGTTATACGGTTAACTTTGTTAATAGGAGACGCGATTCCGGAACACCTACACACGAATATATATATATATATATATATATATATCAGACGCACAACTTATTATACGATACCCTTTATATACCTATACGTTACAAGCTAATTGCGCAAAATATTAAATGATTGAGTTTTAAAAAAAAGTCGCATCATGTATTAACAACTGATGGAGAAAGATAAATTTTTTCTATTCATTTTGTTGTTTTAAAAATTTTATTACACCTTTACTCGTAACAAAGGAGACACGTGATTGCGACGGTAGACTATGTCCTAAAATTTCTCTACGTTATACCGATTTATACGTGTGTTTTCAAGGGGCGGAGATGTGGAGGGAGTAAGGGAGGGCCAAGGGTGAAAATTGGGGGTTAAGATCGTGGTAGGAAACGCTAGTTGGTCACAGAGCGTCCTTAATTAATTAGCGGTAATTATCAGACGTGCCCGAGTACCAGGAAGCTATCCCGAGTTTCTAGATGTTGCAGCTGGGGGTAGAAATGGGGGCGGGGAGGGGAGGGGGAGGAAGATAGCGGGATGTAGTAACATGTAGAATTGGACCGAGATCCAAGCTACCCGCGACTTCCGGCCGGCGGTGGTGCTATGCGGTGTGCATCGGGCTACCCGGACAAGAGGTAGAGACCGAGAACAAGAGGAAGAGGGACAAGAGAAGGACGGAAAGAGAGAAAGAGAGATGGCACGTGACTTATTTGACAAACCGCAGGGACGTAATGATAACGGTAATTGGGGTTGTCGCGAGTTGGGGAAAATTTTAGATTACGCAATTTTTTTCCCATTATTATTATTATTATCGGAGGTACAACTAATTCGGAAAGTCTCTTACAAGGTGGAGAATTCGGTGAAACGAATAATTTCACTATATTACTTCACGTACTTTTGGTAGAAAAATGTATTTTGTTTTTAGTTTCATTTTTGTATTTCATCATACAAATGTCGGATTATCGATTTTGCTGTTCCATGTTTTGACCTCTCTTTACATTTTGTCTTTCCGCATTTCGACTTCCCATGTTTTCAATTTTCTGCACTTAAACTTTTCACATTTCTCAATTCTACGAATAAGATTTTCACGTTTATGAAAATTCTATATTCCGTTCCTTCTATCAATCATCAATTCAAGTATTTTACTCCCAACTCAATCCAGATAATTGCAACATCATTTACACACCTACATATCGATGGTGTAATTTTTTCTCGAGGTTTAAGCACCTTGTAAATATTATACGTTTCATTGAAAAATATCAAGTTCAAGTTTAAAAAAAGTTTAAAAAAATTCAGAAACTGAGTATTCAAATATTTTCAACTCTCGTGTAAAAATAAAAAAAATAAAATAAGAAAATGTCAGCCAAGAGATGAATGAAAAAAAAAAAACAACAATGTAGAGTAAAACGGCGAGACGAAACCTACAACAGTCCCGTTGTAAATAAAATTGTTCCTTCTAATCCGGTAGCGGCAACCTTCCACCATCCAAGTTCCATCCGACGCACAACAGGAGCAGCTACAACGATTTTATCGTCTCCAATTCGTTCTAATGTCATTTCGTATAAACTCTTAGGAGATTTAGGAGTCCCTTGGGCACGATGAGGCCGCGAGGTGCGAGGTTTTCCAGGGCTCCGTGGGAGAAGCGCCGGTGGGTTTTAGGGGTGTTACGTAAGACACGCCAGCCAGTCGGAGCTCTTGCGATAAACCTATGCCACTGCATGAATGTGTCTACGTCGTACCCGGTATCGGACGAGTATTCAAGTTTTTGGGTCCGAGGCCTCTGCTGAGCTAAATGATAGGCAACTTTTGTTTCTCAAATCGAACCTTTAATTTTTTTCAATCGCATGCTTCTTATTTCTCGTTGAAAAGTGAGCAAGTTTTATGCCTAGTCAATTTAAAAAGCAAAATTTGGCATTATTAGTTGGCAAATCATTAATTTCACACGAAACATTATACAGGCTATAAAATATATCTCATACCTGCGGTAGCTGTATTATAATTCAGATAACTTGAGACTCGAATTGAAATTTCTTTTGTTTCAAAAACGGTATTAATAACAACAAGGGGAATTACGAGAATATTGATGATATTATACGTATACAAAGAAAGAAGACACTTTAGTCTTCATTTTTTCAATGGAAGTTTCATTCAAAAAATCTTTTTTAATTAAAACAAAAAAAAAAGATGAAAAAATAGGGAAATGTATGAAATAAAATATTGCCGTTGGATAATTCGAGTCGCGACTGGAAGAACCGGAGAACGAAGTTCGCGCGATGTGAAGGGTGGGCGTATACTTATCCTAGCCTGTATTATACAGGTATAGTCATCAGATCCTTGAAGGAATCGGAGGGGATTGGAAACGGGATATTGCGATCACTGATAGACCAGGGAAAGAGAAAGAGAGAGAGAGAGAGAGAGAGAGAGAGAGAGAGAGAGACTCGACTCTCACTTGCGGGGCGGTCTCGCTATCAAATTGATATGCTGGCTGCACGTAAGCCAATATCAATAAGTTCGGATTAGAATCGTGGTCCATGGAACCAAACTGCTTCTTCCATCTTCGATCGCACATACAAGTCATAGCTTTGGTGCATATACCTGAGTAGAAATAGGGCTTGTAAATAAATTTGTACGTCAGCTTGGTTGGTCTAAGATAATACCTATTTTTAGGAGTTTTATTATTTTATTTATTTATTTATTTAATTATTCATTAAAATACTTGGATCAATTTCAATTTAACGATTTTATTACTTAATAGTTTCATTGTGGACTTTATTATGGATTTGTTTCATTGATTGGATGCGCAATTTTTCCATTTTCGTGCATACGTATTGTTGTTTAATTATGTTTTTCAATGTTTGCGTAACGTTGATTACCGTAATTGTATAATTTTTATCACACCGTCACGATATGTATTGCAAATGTTTGAAATGCAAATGGATACGCGGGACAAAAATTTATTATATACGTATTTTACGAACAGGAAGAGAGTCAAACGGCGAGAGTCGGAAGGAGGGTCACGCGAATGGATAACTTATAACTCTCTCTTTTCCTCCCCTAATTTACAAACCGTTTCACGTAACGAGGAAAACTAATTAATCAACCTCTCGAGCCACTGCAGAGCGAACCTATTTTGTTCTCTTTCTTCCGTTCACTTTCTGTACAAATATTTGTATCTGCGATGAAAAAATAATTCAAAACTACCTGAGAAATATCGGGTGTGATATTAAATTAATTATACATTCAAAAGTGATTTAAAATATTGCAGGTAATATTTTACAAAATTTTTTAATCTATTCTTCGTTGCGTTTTTTTTTTTGTTTTTTCCCCTAAAATTTCACGAACTGTTCAACGAGAAATGACTTCGAAAACTTGTTATCGATGAAATGTCAATTGATTTGATATTTTATAAATCAAGCCTGTACAATTAGGGGGTGGGAATAAATTTTCACATACATATAATCGAGAGAAAATGTAAAAACTTATATGTACCTACAATTTTTAATTTCAAAAGTTAATCGTCTTTGAACTGAAAATAAAAATTAACAGGATCATAAACCCGCATAATGGTATTGAAATTAATGACAACCGAAATAGTGGTTGTATGAATAAAATACCGAAATTGACTTGGCGAATTGAAACAAAAAAAAAAAAATTACGCCACGTTGCCGATGTGATAAATAATTTAGAAAAGCTTGCGAATTCGCTCACCACTTATCAAACATCGAACAAATAGGAAAACCTCGTTTCACTCACTCACGCGTTTATTTGTTAACAATCAGGTACGAAGACCCGTTTCATTACACAGCTAGCAGTAGGTGATAAATTTTCCTTGGCGGGTTGGGGTTTCCTCTTTTTTTTTTTTTCAATCTCTCTCATTCCCCCGAAGGGCGCAATATTTAAAATTACCAATTTAGTGATAATAAATGGTTCGGCGCTGCGCTGCAAGCGTCAAGAGGGAAGGAATTAATAGTAGGTACCTACCAGCCTCTCTCTTTCATTCTCTTTCTCTTTTTATCTCTCTAAGGTACACATACAGTGGTCGTGAAATTCGGCTTATATAACCCAGAGAGAAAGAGAGAGAGAGAGAGAGAGAGGAGGAAAAAATTCCGTCTACGTCACTGGCTCGTGGCTAATTTCAAATTTTTAACATCCCAAACCACTCTTGGCTTGCTCGATCTACGAGAAAGAATTATATTCTTCATCCACCTAACGTTACCTGCTCGCCAAACACGAGAAAAATTTCCGAACGATCTCTCCGTTTATTTTCCGTGTGGAAAAAAAAGTGAAAGAAGATAATAATAATAATAATAATAATAATTGTAACGATAACGTTGTTCTCGTCCAGTCAAGAGTATTATTGATAATAATAATCACAACCAGTACCGCCGTTTGTGTCTAATAATCCGATACGACCAAATGAGCACAATCAGAAAAAAACATATTTAGCAATTTATTTTCCCTTATCTCAATTTCGTTGTTCCGCTCATTTCGGAGATAATTAATATTTGCTGAGTAGACACAAATGTGTATATATATATATTTTTCCTTATTCCTCAAATCTTTCCTCAAAGATTTCGAAAATATTTCGGTCATAATACATCTCCGTAGAAGAAGAATACTTCCGCGAACAGAGCTTCTCGCATTTTCAGGAAAAAAGAGACGTTCTCGATCCGTGTGAAAAATCTTTCTTTAACGTTCCACTATCCTACCTCTTGGCGGGTTTTATTTCCGTAGGGAATACCGCCATCATCGTTTCGTCGAAACAGTGAACGACGAGAAAAAGTATGAGAAGAATTAAGAGCGCCGATGAAGAAAGGGAGAGAGAAGAGGGTGGTAAGTCGGCATTGTTGCACCACCGGACAGACACACGACCACCCTCACGTTCGCGTTACACAAGATCGCGAAATGTGCGGCAGCGGTGGGCAAAGTGAGTCAGGCAATTAGCGGTGTCCAACTTTTGACGGCGGAGATGGTACTGGTGGTTCCCAGCTTCTACGTCCCTGCAGCGTTTTACACACACACACACACACACACACACACGTCATGCCGTGGCCATTGCGGAGAGAAACACGGACCATGCAGGTAGGTACGGGCATGCGAACACTCGCCGACTCCTAACAATGAGTAACTGGGTATCCCGCAGCACCAGCAACGGAACATGGCAGAAATGCGTGCGAGCATGAACAACCCTCGCGCCCGTTCTTCCCGCTTCCCTCTTCCACCGACACATAAATTAATACTCGCCACGGACTTGCAACAAAGGGTTAATTTAACGGGGGAAAATCGCACCGATGCTGCTGATGCAGCTGATGCTGCTAACGCTGCTTCACGCTTCCACGAACGTTGGAAGCATGGAAGAAGGACACGATGGCTCTGATAGCTGGCTGAAGGTACTTCCGCGATATTACGTAGATGTGCTTCGTGCGATTCCTGTATCTTCATCCTTTTTCACTCGTTGTTACCACCGCACACGCACACAGATACATACACACATCCTGAAGTAGGAATTACCGGGATACGGAGACTGCCGCGCTTCTCTCTCTCTCTCTTTCTCTTCACTCCATTCTCATCGTCAGACTCAATTTTCCTCTTGTTGTTATAGCTGGTAGTGCACCGTGCACGCGTACGAACACCGCAAATTGGAAACACGAAAATTCACCACTTCCCCCGATGTTGGTATTACACCTTATACAACCCGGTAGACGGTTTTCTCTCGTAAGACAGTCACCGGGTTAACGAAACACACATTTTGCCATGGGGAGGGCAACCACGATGATTGGTTTCTCGCTCTTTGGTATGATTCCATTAGACACTCTTGTTTCACAACTTTGCGGTAGTGTATACCAAGATTTATCGCTTCAGCGCGGTTAAAGACCATTTTATAGTCCATCGCGACATGCTGCTTGACATAAGCAGTCGAAGAGTAAGAGACGAAGGTACCGGCAGAGCTCGTCGGTGGATTACCTCCTTACCTGACCTTCCGCCGCTCTTTCGCCTTCCTTTTTTCATCCCCACTAGTTTCTTTTCAAATCCCGAGCGCATCCTGCAACATCTTTTATATCCAAACACCTCGCTTGGTGGGTACGACACACGTATACGTGTACCGTGTAGGTACCGTCGTGTATTTCTAGGGTGGCAAGGATTCTGACCAATTTCGCGAACCGGAAATAACTTTCGCCGGGTAGGCGAACCACCTTCCACCACCTTGTACTACCCACGCATCGGGAGGCGTAAGAGAGGGTCGGTTTCCGGGGGTTCACAAAGCCGGCGGGATGAAGAAGCATTATTATCGCTGTAGTCGAGTATGGCAAGGTGCGTGTACCAGTTTCACCGCTGTTATACGCGATACTATACAGAGGAAAGTTATCGCGATGAGAATTCGGAGGATTTTCGTCCATTGAATTACGCCTCGTAACGGTTCTCGTCACGCCATCTCCGTTGATCCAAACAACTGGTTTCCCCCTCACGTTTTCCCGCAAGAGCTGTGTCTCTGGACACTGGGCGTGGTGCTGTTCACCACGTAGTTGTACCCCCGTAGAGGAATTCATCCCTTGTCGACTACGCGACGGGACGGTGACGATGATGCAAATTTGGAGAACGATTTACCCTTTGATCGTGTCGAATCCGCGTCCGATTTCAATTTGCAGTTATACCCAACTACGTGGTACTGATTTAATCGTTCCGATGATCAACAGATGAGCAAATTACGTTCTACCCAGTCACGACGACGACGACGACGATAATGATGATGATCGTTCGTTATAGATATTCAAGATTGCGGTTCAACGATCACAAACGCGGTGCAGCAGAAGCTGTGCGTGCATTTATGTTCGATGATCAGGTTGTCGGTTTGGAATGTGAAAGAGCAGAAGTGTGACTCATGAATATAACCTGCACCAGACTATTTCGTGTTGATAATGGTTAATCGGGGAATCGTGAAACAGGCATGAAACGCTTTGGAAAATGTCTTTTAAAAATTTATGAGACTTGTGGTCGGATCAAAAAATATGTCGAATCAAATACGTATAAAAGGCTACTGAAATAAAAAAATTCGTTACAACGTAGTAATAACTTACAGGATATTCGCTAGAAAAATTATAGAGAAGTGAGAAGAGGCTACGGATAAATGGACGAATGAAAAAAAAAAAACCGGACAAACTTGTTAGTTTTTTTGATTATCTTTCATGCGATGTAACTACGAATTAACCATTCTCGGACTTTTTCCTCTACTTGTGCTGCGATATTTTGCTTCTCTCCAAATTTCACGATTCTGGGTCAACGGGTATTACCCTGTACGTTTTGATGACTGAGTTTGAGAGTATAAAAATATGTGACATAAATGGTCGTATCTTTTCATAGCGTTGACTCGAAAGCTTGAATTTTTTACACTCTCGAGGCACCGTAGAAATTGGTATTTGATTATTAATTTCAACTAGATACCGCTACGCGTTCCTGAGAAACGTGGGCTTGACAGACAGACAACGAAGCGATCTTGCACAAGGGTTCCGTTTTTTCCTTCCGAGGTACGGAACCCTAAAAATTGTGGAGGAATGTCAATGAAAATACGCGGCTCGAGGGCGCGCTAAGCTTTGGCTTTGGGCATGGCTGTTGCCGTGTGGCGAACAGCAGCCGAGTTGGTGATGGTGCTCTGCATAGAGGCCAAAACGCTGGCGAACGAAGCAACGGAGACGACGTGACCGCGCACAGAGGGCTGGTCGATCAATATCACGGCTTGGAACTCGAGCGCTCCGCGAACCAGCTGAGCGATTCCGCGACGAGAAACGGAGTGCACAAATTTTCGCAACGTATCTGTAAAATAATTACGCTGCACGCGAGAAACGAGAACGAATAATATTGGCAATATGCAAAAGAGCTCCGAAATAATTTTATTGAAATTGGGTTTCGGTGAAATCGTCTGGATTTTTCACTTGCTGCAGATCCTGGCGTTCTGAAAAAAAACTTTCCATGGGTAGGACTTGTTTATTCTATCATCAAATCTTGAACATTTGTTATCACTTCGTTTTGCGTTATTATTTCGCGAATGATCTATAATCGTTCCGTTTTACCGACGGCCAGCAATACAAATCGCCAACCTGTCGATCGGCGATCTATCCTTCGATATTGAACATTCGTTGTTAGAGGTATACAAGAGGCAAGATTCGAATTCGTCACGGATGGAAAAAACTAATCGGACGATCGAATAACGGAAAATTTCGTCCCGACCGGGGATGAAAAAAGCAATAAACTTGTCGTCGCGATTGTAGGACATCTCGTTCTTATCTCTCTGCAGTTTGTTATGGTATTCTGCTACCGTTGCCGCTTGGTAGTGGAGTTATATACAGGTGGCTCGAAGAAGAGAGGACGAAATTTTCGGAGAGCGATGACATCGGTATTCCTCGCTTGGTGTACCAATTTCTTTACCCATCCCCATAAAAGCTGAGGGAACGAAACAACCCCTGCCAACGCTCACGGATCCGACCGCCATGTTTATACTACTTGATGACACACTTCACCCTCTGCGCGAGTGACGGGTTCCTCAAACAGACCCCGGCTTGTTTTTTTATTTTTCTTCTTCTTCTAATTTCTTGCGTTTAAAGTTACTGCGAAAAGAAGGTATATCCAATATCATACCCAACGAATCGAAGCGATTTTAGTACGTATAAGGAGAGTCGAAATTAGAAGCAATAGTAGAAATGATCTCATAGATCGAGGAAATTGGTCCAATAATATGTGACCATCGACTTTTTCAAAAGTTTCCTTCGAACCAATTTCCTCTACACACTGCGGTAAAAAAAATTTCAAAAAATCCCCATGGATCGTGTAAGTTGAGAAAAACGTTTTTAGTCGACGGTTCAAAGCAACGAATTTTCTTCTATAGTCTTTTTTTTATTAATAGGCTGAAGTTAATAACGTTAATGTATCGAAACATCAGGGAAAAAATCACTGTTGCACAATTTTGGAGTGACTTTTAAAAAATTAGAGTACATTTTGTTCATCGTGGTTTAATAAATATCAGACATTCCTAAAGGTGTGAAGTGACGATTTTTCCTAAACCTGCATCGTTGCATCAACGTTACCAATTTCAGCCTCATGTTTAAAAAAATCTTTTCTCTCCTTTCTAGAAGCTGCTTATGACGCAAAGTAATGACAGAAAGAAGATATAAGAATTGAATTAAAAGCAAACTTTAAAACGCCGCAATTATCGTGCGGCATTCTTTCATTCATTTATTTATTTACTTTTCGTAACATTAAATACATCCTCCTTGTCTTTCCTTTTTTTTCATTATTTTTTTTCATTCCGGTCCGTAATAATATCAGAGCAGGTCTCCCCCTCTGCTTATTCGTTCAGGGTGAAAACAAAGTGGAGAAGAAACACTTCTGGCTTGATCCGAAGAACGCGATATTTTTCGAGCTTCACTCTATTCTCATGCCGAACACGTATCTCGATTAGTGAAACTCGACCCGGTCTCCTCTCACCCCTGCACCTTTTTGCACAGGGAGAGAAACCGAGGCTAAAATCTTCGAATACAGCACAAAAACTCAAATCCGCCAAACACAGAATTATTAAAGAAGAAGATCATAAAAAAAACAAAAAAAAAATACGAAGTGAAAGACGTGCGGAACAAAAAATAATAATATAATTCTACCTACACTTTAATCCAATGAATATAAATAATTGGAAATGTTGTTCGAATCTCGGAAAGAAATATTTTCCACGCGTGCAAAAAAACTTGGATACGTCTCGTTGGAATGTCAATTTTTCCTCACAATTTTTACACCCCTGTACAAACGTGATTGCAGGGAATTTCGAATTGCCTAAAAATTTCGCCGAAGCAGGCTGTACTTGATGTACCTACTATTAAGCATACGTATCATTAAATTTCTTCGTATAAAATTCGTTTTCACTGTAACTCGTAACTTTCTTACTATACCTTACAAAAAAAAAAAAAAAAAAATATACAAGAAAATCTTTTATTCCATTTGATTCCCCCCTCTCCATACTTTTTCTTCTCTCCATCCCGGTCTTTCACTTTCTCTTTCTCGCGTGCAGCCGGAATACATAATATAATTTTTTATACACCAACCCTGCGGGTGCCGCTTTTAAGGTCGGTCTTAAGAAGCGAACGACGACGACGACGACGAAGAAGACGAAGAGGACACGGGGAGGAGGGAGAAGGCAGAGGAGGAAGGGAAAAAACCAGGAGTAGCGAACGACGGTGCTTCGCATTTAGCGAGAAACGGGGTTCGCAGGCCTTCCTAAATTTAGAGCGGAAGGCGGGGAGGGTTGCATGTATATTATATATATATATACAGCAGAGCAAGTCTACCAATTCTAGACGTCGTATCCGGCCTCAGCCCTTCAGACCTTCTAACAATTTTTCGACCTAAAGTCCTCGTCGACAAACAGCATCCCAAATTTTTACAGATTTTTTCACCCTTCATTTTCGAAGTTATTATATTGTATGGGTAATTCCATACAGTTTTATATTCTTATTTTGCTTCGTTTTTTTTTTTTCTTTTCAACGTTCTTTTCGAAAAGTTGATAATATTTTTACACAATACGCGTAATTTTCAAGGCGGGATCTCGATAAGCACACGAGTACCGAATTGACGTGTATTCGATAATTATTCTTATTCCTACTTTTTCCAGTATCACTCTCTTTTCTTCCGACCTCTTTTTCCACTTCTCTCATTCTACCGTGAGTGCGTTTCAAAACTAGCTGCTGCCAATGGCAACGCTAAAAACTCCCCAAGGAGACAGTGGCAGAGCTACTCGCCAAACAAACTCAACAGCGCGAAAGAGATGAGAAAAAAAAAAAAGCAAATCGACAGCATTCGTTCCTAATTTAAAAATCTAATCTAGACGCGTCGGTTCGGTAAGTTATTTCCACCTCGAAAATTATCGGAAAAAAAAAAAAAAACTTGTTACGAGAAATAAAACAGCTTCGAGATTCGTTTCTTCGGAGGTCAATATATTTAATGTCCGTGAACTTGCAAACTTCTTCATTACACAACGACGTCGCAGGAGATACGGACAAGGGGCGCGATTCGCGATATTGATAAGTTGGTAACGTTGACGCGGAGGAGCATGAATAAAAAACAAAATAAATAAATAAACAAATAAATTGGAAAAAAAGTCACTGCCTTGTAGTTTCAAAAAGAGTGGCGTTCTCAAAATATTGGCACGATTAGCACTTTGTTACTTGCGATTTGACAAATTTCGGCAAACGACGAAGTGGCGATTCAAAGAAAGAAACGAAGGCAAATTTTTATTTCCAAGACACGCGTCTTTTACGCCAACGTTGGCCGTCTACCCGGTGTTCACGAGGGACTTTGACAGTTGGTCGAAGTGTCTCGGCCTGCAGAGGCACCAGGCGTCCCTCAGGGCGTCGCCGGGGTTCTGGGACAGCCTGACGCAGCCCGGAACTAGGGGCGAGACGACGGTGTACCCGGGGAACCAGCCGGGCCTGACGGACCCGTTGAGACGGACGCGGTTTCGGTAGACGGGGGGTTCGGGCCTGATCACGTACTCGAGGATGCCGTCGTCCTGGATCTCCCGAAGGCTGCTGTGAGCGAGCGGGGCCCCGAGGAAACCGGAAACGTCGGCGACGGCGGGATTCCGTCCGGCAAAGTCGTCCCGGAGCCGCTCCGAGAACTCGTCGAAGGTGTCAGAGTCGTGGAAGACGCTTGGACTCGGCGCCGCCGCTCCTCGCGTCTTCTCGACCATCCTTTCGGGGTTCGGCATGTCGAGGGAAGCCGGCTTCTGACCTTCGACCGTCAGCGGTACCACCATCTCATTCATCGGTTCCGGTCCCGCGCTCGCTAGAGCTGATAAAAGAATTGGCCAGAAACTTTTTCGACGCTTGCAATTTTACGAAAATAAAAAAAAAAAAAAAAAATGGAAATTACATCGACCTGATAAAAGTAAGTCGAAATTTTGAAAAAAAAAAAAATAAAAATTACGATTAAACGCGTGATTCTGACGATTCGATGATCGCTTCGTGCGACGGTGTAAAATTTTTCCGCGGGGGATTATTTTGTTCTGGCGGATTTTTTTTAGGGGAGGTTTTTTTTTATTCAAGTTTTTTAAGACTTTCAGTCAAAGTGGAATTCTCGACGTACCGTCTAAAAAATTTCCACGCCCCACCCTGCGGAAAATGATTTCTTAAAATTTGCTAAGAATTTCTAAAGAAATTGGTACGTTTCGTACAAAATTGTAAACGTCCGCAATCTTGGATTTAGAAATCATTAAATTCCGTTTTCAATTTTGTGATCCGCGACCCTAAAAATTAGAAAATAATGGCTTTTCATTGAAATGCATCGTTTACTCGCCACATTCGAGTTGCAAGTAAGTCATAGAATTGGAAAAAAAAAGACATAATTTACTTGCAATTCGGAGATTCTACGATACGATGATTGCAAAGATATTAAAAAAATTCGAACGACCGTAATTCGTCTTCGCTCAAGTAAATACAGAGAAATAAAATTCTAAAGAGACTTTGGGTGATTCGATGAAAAGACTTCTCTAAGTACGTTTTATGAATCCAAAGAAACGATTCGCAGACACGTTACATCGGATCGTCAAAAGAATTCCAGAAGCTTGATAAGAATTGCGTGTGGGATCTTGAAAGGCTTTGGGGGGGGGGGGCATTCGATGAATTCTAAAAGATCCGGGTGAAAATGCAAAAGAAAAAAGAAAACAAATCAAGAGCAAAAGAATTCAAGAATCTGTAGAAGCTTAAAAATCGACATTTTCGTCCCAGACCAAACCAAGTCAGCTTCCCTCGGGCGTTTCAGGGTCGAGAAGAACGGAGACAAAGTGAATGAAAAAAAAAAAATAAAACGACATAAAGAAAATATAAAAAAAAGATAAAAGATGAGAAGCTACCCTCCGTCGGTGAGGCTGAGGTGACAAAATTAGAAAAAAAGCAAAAAATAGGTAAGCACAGCAGCTCTGCCCAACGCAAAACGACTTCTTTCGCCACACAGGCGGCAGCAGCAAAGAAGCCCTCCTCTTCAAAGTGAGTGACCGATGACAATTTCACGAGGCGTAATAACCCAGTGTCAGTTTCAGAGAGGCGGAGGGATGAAGAGAGAAAGAGAGAGAGAGGGAGAGAGAGAGACGGAGGGCGGTAAAGGGGGAGGGATACCTACCGACAGATCGATCGGGAGAGGAGCTCGAGAATAGTTGATGGAAAATATTATCGGGTCTGGTTTTTCCAAGGTCGTTAGTCTCCCCCTCGGACATGAGAAGCGCAGCGGCGACGACTTCGGGTTCGGGTTTCGCCTCGCAGCCCTCGGGAAAAGCGCCCTCAGGAATCGGCCTCGACTCGCCCATAAGTTGGCGCAGTTTCGCGCGCAGATAATTCCGTCGTTTTTCGCTGCCGCAGCTCTTCGTCGTTCCCGATCCCGAACCGGGCTCCTCTTTGGCCGTTCGAAAAATCAACGAGTTTCGAAATCAATATCCGACTCCACCAATTTCCAAATCGCCAGGCAAATAAAAAGAGAAACTATCGGCCGCGCGGCTGATTGCCTCTCCCTTCTTTTTGCCGCTCTTTTTTAATTCCTCGAGCCCGACGACGCGGTATCCGTCGGATCTTGGACGTGATCGACGATCGCGTTCGTATCGTCTTTTAAATCGCAATCGCAGCTTCTCACAATCTCAATCGCACACCGCTAGCGGACAACGTGATCCTAGCTTCGTTAACAAAGTATACAGGATAAAACGGCTATATATTTTATACTCACGGTCGGTCGGACGGTATAACTGACTCATGGTTACGGACGCTGAGTGATAACCTTCGGCGTCTTGCCACTGCGTTTTGCTCAGCTGAAGTGGACAAAGAACGGTGCTTTGTTAACGACAAACAATCCGTACGATAACGATCGCGAGGATCGCGTACGATTCCCGAACCGTCCGTCTCTCACCGTTTTCTCAAGGGCGAATATCTTCGCCGGAAGTCCGGCCAGAGTTCCATCCTCGCCGGGCATTCCGCAAGAAGTTTTCACCACTCTGCCGGGCCGGCAAACGTTCTTCGTATCCGACTGTCTCTTCTTCTTCAACGGCTTACGAGTCCTCGGCTCTTCTCGCCTGCACGGGATCGTGTTTGAAAGAGATCGCGTCTGCAAACCCTGTTCCAACGTGTTTTAAAGTTGTGTCATTTTTTTTCTCCTCACATGCACGGCGGTGGCTCTTCCACGGGTTCCGGATCCATCGCTTGACACGTTCGACGGTAAGGTCGAGGGCCGAGGAACTTTGCGCACGGTGCCCTTTTCCCGCTCTCCAACGACACGCACGGCTTTCTGTTACCCTCGCTGCCCAGAACGGAAGTCGAAGGCTCGCCGTCGCTTCTTTTCCTCGATATCGCGTCCAGGTTCGGGTAATAATCCTCGACGCGGATAGTCGAGCTGTTAAATCGATCTCAGGTTATCCACCGTCTTTACATACGTAAACGAGCTTGCGGATTTCTAGCGCTTGCCTTTTTCGCCATTTCCGATCGTCCGGCAGTCCGGTACCGCAGGTCTCGATCCTTCGACGACGGCGGTAAGAAAAAAAAAAAATACGCACAACATCAATGGCGATAAATAGAGAAAACACCGTTCCACTTTACCGATCTTCGAACGGATGAAACGTTAAAGAATCCCGCATAATCCCGGCTTCGTAATTTTCCTTCGTTTCAACTTTAGTCGAATCGTCAATATTATTATACCTGGGACATTTCTTCTTGTTCAAGGCTCGCTGAGGACTTCCACCGGGATGTGGCAGAGATTCGTTGCAGGTGCATTCGCCCCTGCGTTTTTTCGCCGGGTCGCATTTGCACGGCATTTTTGACGCAACGTTTGATAGCTGGTGATTTTATTTTTTTTTCCCCCCCTCTCGTTTTTCCTTATGCTTTCTTGTCTTTTACTTCAAACCACGCAGCGAAAAAATAATTCTTTCATCGTCGGATCTTCCTCAACACCTGCGAAAGAATTTTTAAGACACCGAGAAGGAGAAAAATGTATCTGATAATTTGACGTTTTTTATTTTTGATGGGTAAAAAACGCGAGAATACCGCGACGGAAAAAGTAACCAACGCGATCTGCACTTTGTCTCTGCCGACTTCAGACTGGTGAACTTCCCTCGTGAAGTTGGACTCGCGAAGTCGATTCGTTCAATGGTCCGTAACGATTTTCACTTCCAAAATGCAGCGACTTGGGTCATCGACGCGACGGTTAAGTAATAAACGAAGATCCAAGACGCCTGGAGACGTTTTCCGCTCTCAATCAATTCCATCAAAGTTGACTTACTAAATTGGAGATTGGAGTTGAATTTTCCGTGAAAGCGCAGCCGGCTCTTTTTCCCAGTTGCAACTTTACCCTCTGCAACAGTAGCGGAGGCAGAAACTTTTCTCGTCATTTTCTTTCTCTCACACCGATAACGAAAAATCGTTGGGGTGATGTTGGGGTTGTTCACGACGATGGTGACGATGATTAAATCGAACGCGGTGACGCACAAATCTAACCGATGAACGGTCTCGGGATAGAAGGGGATGTGTGTTTTCCTTCTTCCTTTACGCGTAACGGCATATATGTATAGGGTAGGTACACCTAAGAAGTGTAACAAATGCGAGGAATCGAAGTGGCTCGTTTCTCCTGGATTTTCCGGCCTCTCTCGCCCTCTTTCCCTGCTTGCCCGATCCTCGACTCAGACGCGAGGAATTCCGTCGTCTCCCTTTCATCGCTCAACTCCGTCAAGTTTCTTTCTCTTTCTCTCCGTCCCTCTCACGACCCTCTCTCGATGCCACCGACGTATACATACGTACACCCTCGTCTCTTTTGTCTGTCTCTCTATGAGAAAAATCTATTAGCCCGAAAGAATACCGGCTTGCGAAAATTTATGAAGCCATAAACCTGCGGGAACTCTCGTCCTCGTACTTCTCGATCGCGTGGCAAACGACGACGAAGACGACGACGAAGGCCGCCATGCCACTCGAAGAGATCTACCAGCACAGGAGTCTCTTTGTAACACCTTACACCCTCTCTCAGATCTCGTTTCTCAACGTCAACGCTCCTTTTTTATACCACATCAGCGCGAAACCGCGTATTAAGTTCTGTTTTATCGATGGATTTATACGCTAGTGTTAGACCGATGGTCGGTAAAACAGAATCCGAAATGATTCATCATCGCGAATCGTACCTTAGTTGTTATATATATAATCAAATCAATTTACTTCGAATCAAATCCTTCCATTGGTGACGTACACCGTACTTTTCAACGCGGTTAGGTTCAAATTTGTGGAAGTGAGACACAAGGGAACGAAATAAGGGATCTTGCGTCTAACCGCGAAGGGAGAATGAAGGGCAAATCCGTACGGCAAATAACAATAATTCTCCACGCATTTAATCGTTACCCCGGGCGATTATTAGCCGCAGGTTTTTACGGTGGGGTTTCACTCTCGTCGTCTCGGTGAAACCTTTCAGCGATAGTAACAAGCATTGCCTTCTCTACAGGACCCTTAACGCTCCTGATTTATTCGATCGAGATTTTCGAGTTGTGGGAAAGCGATTTTTCTATCTGTGGATAAATTTTAACGAAGTTGTCGTCAATACGAGCAATAATAAGCTTCCGTAAAATTCGCAATAATTCTTGTCCAGCTCCAAGAGAGATTAGAAAAGTTGTCAAGCCTCGCATCTGTGCGCAGAAACTTATATTACACGTTTGTAACTTATTCACCTTCGGTCTTTGCACGAATTCGCGATCCAGTTTTTTTAATTTATTCGCTTATACATACACCGCAATATATTCAGATCGTCGAAACTTTACTGCGAATAGAGCAAGTTTACTCGAATGGAAGCGAAGAATGAAAGGAGCGGGTAAGAGAGAAGAATCGACAGCAGCAGTAGCTAGTCGTCGTCTTCTTTCCATCGACACGTGGATTCCGGGATGAAAAGGCGATCATGAAATATGTAGAAAGTTCGCCGAGTTGTTTCATTCGAAACGGTATATCTTCCCCGATTTTATAGACCTCTCTTTCTATGTATTTTTCTTTCTCTCGACGCAACGTACAGCGAGAATAAGAACGTGTAAAACGAGTGTATTAATTTTGATTCGCAACCTTTTTCCTCCGCAGTTCTTCTTCCTCCTCATCTCCCCCACCCCCGTTTTCAATTTGTTTCACTTCCTGCCCGCCCACGAAAAAGAGGAATTAATTGATACGCGAAAAAGAGCGAGACGACGACGAAGAAATTACATGTTATTAGTAAGGCGGGGGATTCGCAAGCCTTGAGGATAAAATTCGCAGGAGAAAAGCGTCCGGAAGTTTCCGGCGTGGCTCCGCAACGGCGGCGAGTTCCTAATTATCGCAAAGCAGATTTCATTAGGCGGCTCATTTAAAATGTAATTTCTCGGCGATCGCTCTTCGCCTTCTTCGCCTTCTAGCTCATTTTCTCTTCATCTCGTCCTTAACCCTTATATATTATATACACCTGATACCTACGTAACCTTCGTTATACCCAAAGTCGAGTTAATTCAATCGTAGCGACTCCTTTGACGAAAATTTGTCGAAATTTTATAAGAAGAAAATCGTATTGTTTATACACGCGGTTGTTTGTTTTATGAAAATACTCGTTAAAGTAACGAAAAACATTTCAAATATTGTAGGATCGAGAATAATTATTTGTATCAAAATTTAAAAAGAAGAGCTAGATCTCGATCAATGTAGAAAAAATTCTCCAACAACGGATACGTGTAGGAGAGGTGTTTGAACAATGTTGTAGAAAACCTCTAATTGCTTCTTCGTTTGTTTTCAATAAGGCAGTCTTAGCAAAGTGGAAAAGTCGAAAGCAAAGACATTCGAGGCCGCCACGTTCTCTTCATCAACATTATTCAACGCTTTTTAAACATTTTTTCACCAACTATCGTCTTTGACGATAAAAGAAAAGTATTGGTTTCGGTCGTAAATCACTTCAAGTTTTCTAAAATATGAAAAACAGGCTTTCGGAAAAATGTCAGTCCGTTCCTCTGTCCAAAAAAACTCTCACAACGATCTCGGAAACGGCTGTACGAAAAAATTCCGCACTTACAGAATTTCACAACGAAATGACGGGCGTGAAAAATTGCCACGTCCCGTTTAATTCCAACTTCCGTTTCAGCCAGAAATAAATCAAACAAACGATCACGGTTTTTTCCCCGCTTTACGCATATCTATTTTCCGAAAAATATGTAAATCGTTTCCGTTTTTCGGAAATTTCCTTCCTTTCAATTCGTCACGCGATCGTTTTAAACAAGTAAAACGAAGCTCGGTACCGACCTGTTCTGCTGTTCGTCGACAGTGGCGTGTACGAGGAGAGTCGCTTTCTGGGCGAAGCAGGAGCGGTGATTATCGCCCCGGATCGGCGCTCACCGTTTCTCCAGCCAATCTCCGTTGGCTGGCAGATTTTCGCCGCCCCGACAGCCAACCTCCGTTATCACCTTCGGCCTTCGCATGCCAGGCGGAGAATCCTGATGGACACATAAATAGGGTATGATTTTATGCAAGATCAAACAATACCAGTCATACTTTTATACAACAATTCGTTTTACCCATTTATAAAGAAGTGCGAAACAAAGTTTATCCTTGTTATTACCGTTGGACGGAAACTACGCGAAAATTTTTTTCAAAACCGGCAGGTAACCGACGGACGAGAACGGGCTTTTCACGCTATGCGTCAAACTTTTAATTTTTTCATTTTACTCGCTTTGTTTTTTTCGAAACGCTCTCCTTGACGTCAAACGTTGGTCGGTTTCGCATGGAATTTCCCGTATATGTATACGTACGCGTAATACGTACGACGGAATATCACAGCTTTATAAAAATATCATCCCGTTATTATCGTCTCTACCACACCCCATAATTTAATTTAATTTATTATTTATCTTTCCCGGATGCCATTTTCCTCTCTTCCGCTTCACCGCCTTCAAGACAACAAATAATACTTTATATCCTATTTACAACACCCTAGCCAATACAACCCTTCCACCCTCCCTCCCTTCCTTCCTTCCTTCCTTCCTTCCTTCCTTCCTTCCTCACTTCCGTCGTCGGGACTCGGGTATATGTACCTACTCGTACATGGATGTATGTATGTATGTATGTACCTATAAGAACTGCGTACAGCATAGCGGACCGTATACTTTATTGCACATAATACGCGATAGAGTGAAACGCGATGACGAAATGGGGTTTGCCTGGTTTTTACCTGTTGAAGCTGCGCGCAGGAACGCAACAATAATAATAACAACAATAACAACAATTTCAAAGACTAAGCTGGAACAAGTCGTCCTTGTTACGTTTTTTTCTTTTTTTTATTGTCGCCCTATTCTAATTTTCGTATTATTCATGTATACTATCGGAAAGTTCTTAAAAATGTCATTTTTGAATTTCGACTCTCTCACTCTCCCCAATCGACTCCAAATAATTCAAAATTAATTCTCCAAGTTTTTGCCGGAATTTTTATCTCAACTCTAACATCTGCCTGTAAAAGGGTTCATTTTTCCATTCAACCCTTTTCGTAACAATATTAAGTAACTTTGGGGTTGTTTGTTCGCCATACTGTATCCGTCGTTTTGAATTTCGAAATTTCGAATTCAGGTACGCAATCAACGACCCAAGAAACACCGCTGTATCAAATTTCAACTCACTTACAGGTAGGGGTTAGAGTTGAGATAAAAATCTGAATGAATATGGGAATTGTTTTTGAATTATTTAGAGCCGATTTGGGGGATCGAGGCATTAGAAATTCAAAAATGACCTTTTTAAGGACCACCCTAAATTTTACACAATACATAATTGCCCTTCAATTTCCAATATAAACATTCCGCGTGTAAATTTTTTTTTCAATTCCGTTCGGATCTGTGGATAGAATGCGAAACGGCGACAATAAATAAAATGACGGAAGTAAAGAGTCTTTAATTGCAGAATTGCCATCAACGAGCAGACAAAAAAAAAAAAAAAACCAAGCAGGAAAAATATAAAAACGGGGATGGAATGAATTGTTATTTACGGAGATATTATAACGGACCTGTATTTTATTTTTTTTTTTCCACATTAAATTTCTTCCTTGTCTTCGATAATTCGTTGGCATCGTCGAGATTCTTTCTTACGTTCGCTGTATCTTATCGAAATAATCAGATAATGGCAAAAACTGGGAGAACGGAGTCCGGCTGACGGTGAAAACGCGTGAAGAGCAACAGCGAGATGACGAGAGAGGGGGAGAGGGAGAGAGAGAGAGAGAGAGAGTTGCGAGAGGGTCGAGGGGTCGAAAACAAGGAGGATCAATACCACCGTCGTCGGCGGCTGAGCAAACTTTCTGCTTCCTCTCCTCGTCTCTCTTTTCTCCGATTCCTTATAACATATACACACGATCAATTATTACACAGACGTAGGGCGGGATGAATTTTCATTTTTCCACGTCGTACGATCGCGTGAAAATATTTTCTCATTTTTTATACTACAAAGAATTTTTTGTGCAACCGCGGTAAATTTTACGCGTTGCTTACTTATAATAATTATACTCGCATCTGCGTGTTTTAATGCTTCGGGAGATGAAAAAGGTTGTAATCGAAGAGCTGGAGGATTATGCGATAAGCATCGGACTAATAAATAAATTTTGAAAAAAGTTTGATATTTGAAAGTTCGAAAAAAAAATTTTTGTTCACAAATATCGGCACAGATTTCTCTATGTTACCGCTGAAAAAAGAAAAAAAATTCCGCGCATCTCAGACTTAAGAAAAAAAAAAACATTTGTTCCGTCACACAAAACAGCCATCGAAGGATTTAAGTATAATCCCAATTTTCAAATTCCCAAAAACAACCTGTTTTTCCGAAATTTCAACGTCGTCGAGGCGGTATTAGAAATTTTTTGTCATCCCTGCGGCCCTTTCGCGAGAGCTTATATCTTGGTGAGAAAAAGTGCAAGAATCTCATAGTAGAGCGAAATCTAATTGTAAAAGAAACGCCCTTTTCCGTATCGTTCCAACAGGTATGTACGTGTACAAAATACACACGGAATAGAAATTTGTTGTTTGATTGTATAAATTGCTAAAATTAACAGGACGAGCGATGACAATCAGGGATTCGTTTGCTTTGCCATCGTTGAAATTTGTGCAGCTGCGTAGAATCTTGCGCAAAATTATCGGAAGGGTGCGCGAATAATTTTAACGTGACGTACATACGTATACGTACATACATATATATATATACACACACACACACACACACACACAGCTAATCTACTCTCTTCTCCGCCTGCTTGCTGAGTGCAACGGCGGTCCAAGTTTGCCTTATAAATTATGTCACTTCGTGCAGCAAAAGATCAAGGCGACGAAGACGACGACGAAGACGAGACGAGAGGTGGATAATTGATTAATTTAATTACGCGGAGTAAAATGCGTATATGTATATAATACTTATTATATGTTGTCATAAATTATCGAATAATTCTTTGCGCGCACGTGATGAGAAAATATTTGTTCCGAAATTAGGTGACAAAATGAAAGAATCATGGCTTCAGAGAGATTTAATTTAATCGTAAGATAGAAAAAATGAATCGATAAATTGTAATGAGGAAAAAAAAAACCGCAAGTACGAAATCTCGTTTCCAACATTCCCGAATATTATTTTCCACAAATTTTGCATTCACAGGCAAGAAATTGTTCGCGCAATTTGCAGAAGAAAAAAAAAAAAAAAACTGCGGTAGTAATTTAAAATACGGCGACAATATATGTATAATATTATATATGCCTCGAAATTTTTCGTACTTGAAGTATAAATATGAATAACTAAATTTAACATCCGCGATAATTTTTTACTCACGACTCGTAGAACAGTTTTTATCGGTCGAAATTGTTTTACCCTTGTCAAATAACGAAGCGGAGTTTTAACTTGTAATTTTGAGCGATAAATATATGTGTATAAAAATATTATTTTTATCCTTCGCGTGAATAAAAATACAATATTCGTAACGGGAGAAAATTCTATCAAAAATTTAAATCAAGTAAATTACGTATTTCTTTTTTTTTCGCAATTTTTTTACATACATATGTATATATTTAGCGAAAAAAGAAAACGATTTGAGTTTAGTATATTCTATAGCTCTAATTAGGCTGCAGAGTTTGTAATGTTATTTGTAATGATGGATTTTTCGTGAGGATGAAGTTAATAACGTTACTGTAACGATGCATGTTTAGGTGAAAATCGTTACTTCGCGCCTTTAAGAATATCTGAAATTTTGGTGAAACACGATAAATAAGATTATACTCATATTTTACAAAGCTAATTCGTTAAAAGTCATTCTAAAATTGCGCACCAATGATTTTTTTCCCGATATTTTGTCATCGTTATTGGAAGTAAAAAAAAAAAAAACTATTCATTAAGCAACTCTAGATTCACCTGAAATTTAGTAAACCTTTGATACAGCATTAAAAGACTTAAGATTTTGTAAATTCAATTTCTTCAATTATCCCAAAGGTGCAGGTTGGTAATTTTTGTTTGTAAACGCTGCTAACTTCAGCCTAATTAACTCTAAAAATTATCAGATGTTGCGTAAAACAAAACTTACGTTCTCGGGGATGAAAAACGTGGCGGAAAAAGTTGCGAATAATCTCGGGGCCTGTATCCTGCAGAAAGTGGCGATCAAAGTAGCGGTAGAAGTGTGATATAATCCTTATTATCCTTATCCAGAGTGGCACTACCACCACCACCACCACCACCACCACCACGACCACCACCACCACCAACACCACCAACCACCACCACCACCAACACCACCAGCACTACACGAAACTAAAATAGACGAGGAGAATCATCGTCGTCTAAAATTACTTTCGGTATAAGTGTTGTTGTTGTTACTATTATTGTTGTTGTTATTATTATTATTCGTATTATTCATTGCACTTGCACCCTGCACAGAAACCGCTCTGCCGCACCACAAATTCGATTATAATATATATTAGAACGATACAGATTTGTTTTTACCACTTCGGCGAGATGATAATAACGCGTGAAAGATTTGCGGGTTAAAAAAATTAAAAAAATTTCCAGTCCTTTGTCATCGCAGTTTAAATACGACGCAACGATCCGCACCGACTGTGCAAATATCTATAAAAAAAAAATTACAGAACGTTATACTTTCGTCTTTGCTGTTCTCATTTTCACACTTAGTTTCTTCATCTTCTTCCTAATTCCTTCCTGTTGTTGTTGTTTGTTTTTGTTTTTCATACGTGAAAAATTTATTCATAAGCGATGTTTCATTTTCGTTTGATCGTGTTTTGTTTCGAACGAACAGACGGTTAAAAAACGAAACTGCGCAAGTGAGAGAGTGAAAGAGATAAAATTTTAGAACATTAAAATGCGAAGCGCTAAAACGCGTGATTTACAGAGAAGGAGACAAGAAATAAAAAAAAACCAAAAAACAAAAGTGGATAGAATTTTAAAAAGGGAACGTGGCAATCGGATTGAAAAACTTCGATCCTAACCTTGTTGCCATGCCATGCACAATAGAGTGCGACCGTTTCGTACTCGCATACGAGTTTCTACGCTTTTGAAAAACAATTTTACCTCTCTCACTCTCCGCGTCTCCTCGGCTCAAATACCTAATCATCCATCATCCGTCTCCTCCTCCTCTTCCTCGTCATTCTACAATAAGAATGATGCCGCGGAGCATCGGCATCGAATCTCCATCCTCAAATCGGCATTTCGTACAAGTTTCCGCGCTGTATTGCCAACAAGCAAACGACAACAATTTCGGTTAATTTCAGACCTATTCAAACCTTCACTCGCGCACAGGTTCAATCAATCGATCTATCCATCTGTCCGACAATTCTATGTCTATCTACCTGTTATTCTCATCAATTCTTCTCGCATCGCAGGCGATAATCAACAGGAGTCCCGACGACATATCCACGCGTGAAAACTTACGAGTATGCAATTTTTGATCACAATTATCGATCGTACGTACGTACATACGTACGTACACCTTCCACTCACGATAATATCTCCGAAAATCGCGAGGGTGGGACGACGCGATACTGGCGAGATGTACGGATGGCTGGGGATGAGGTGATGATCAGCCGTCTGAAGTTGGCAACGAGACGATGCGATCGGCCGCGGACACGCGGAAATCGGAATCGACGCGTTGGGAATTCTTCGTGTTCCGAAAGCGCGAAGAGCACGCGGATGCAAGATGGCGCCGATTGGGGGTAGGGGGATGTTTTTCTCTTGACCAGGTGCGTCGAGTGACGTCAGCAGTCCCGAAAACAAAAGAGAAACGAGCCCAACGGATTCACGCTGCGCCTTTTTCGAGCCGCGACTCGCGTCCTGGCACCAGATCAACCATCCTCCGCGTTGCTGCCGCCGCTGAGGGTTGCGTATCTACGCGATTTCCACCGCCCGACGACCCGCCCGACATCTCGCCTCCGGCCCCTAAACTAGGCCGAGAACATGGCCGCCACGAGCCCCGCGTCAATAATTTTCACCTGTCCGACAGCCTGTCACTTGTCACACTGCACTTCGGACTCCCTGGCTGTCGCTTCCAGCAAGTCGCACACGCGGCGATTATTTGGCCTCCGATTGGCCTAGTTTTCGGCCTCGGCCGCGGTTTTCACCCTTTCCGTCCTTGCTTTCCTTCCGCACAGCTAGCGTCCCGAGGTCGGGGGTTGAATTGGGGCAGAGCGAGGTGGGCCTCTGTTGACCAGTCGCGCGACTCGCGGATTGATCGACACGCGCGACGATATGCCAAGTTTCGATCTCGGTTTGAACGCGGGAACCCCTTTCGCGATACCTCGTAATTATTTCACGAACGTATGGAATTACTAGAACGATGGGGTGCGATTTTGTACGCGGACAGTTGCGAACGCCTCATAATATCCTTCCTCGGCGACTGCGCGCGGCACACTGTCAGTTGACACCTTTCCCACGCATGAGCCAACTTTTTCGCACACGGAAACTGACGAGGGTCGACGAAATTTTGCGAGAAATACATGTGGGGTGGAAAGCGGAGCTTTCTGTACTCACCCTCTGATATCGCTGCCGGCAAACCCGGCTCAAGTTGAATCTCCGTCTGCGGCCGGTTCGAGACTCGCGGATTTACGGATGACTCGCTTGTGGCGCCATCTCGTGTCGAAACTACGTGTATGCGTGCGCTGCGCCTGATTTTGGCAACCGGAAACGCATACGTGCGATAGGATTTTGTAATCGCGGACGACGATGGTCGTTTGATTTTATTCAAAATTACGCCTGTGAGTGGGAACCGGAATTGCATATATGTCAGCGGAATTATCTGATCATCGGATTCAACGTTGATTTTACGATAGAATTAGATTCCGTTTTCCTAGGACGCCTAGAAGAACGAGGTTTGAACCGTATCAATTTAAATTTCATTACTTATGAAAAGAGGATAACCGCGAAGTTGCTATCTACATTTTTTTCCCAATATTAATGATCTGGTCGAATAAAAATCATTGCTTCACATCTGATCGGAGATCATGGAATCTCGTTGAAGCACTATCAGTTGTCTTCGCATGGGTGGATTTTGCTAATTTATATTCTTATTTAAATCAAGTTTATAATGGAATCAAATAATAATCATTCGCTTCCTTGATCCACTTGCTTGAGCAATAAAAATAAATAATAGTTCTTTTCTTACGGATCTAGATCTGGAGTTGTAGGATGATAATTTTGGTAATTCCAATCAGTATTCCCGCCACCTTCTTCTCCTACTGAATACTCCATCTCTAAGTCTTCGATGGGTTCCTAAGAATGCCAAGAAATTGGAATAGAAAAAATTCAAAAATATGCGGTAAACGACTTTCTAATTTTTTCATCTCAATATTATCTGTTTTTCGGACCTCGGGCTGGAGCATCGGCTCAATTCTCAACCGACGCAGCTCGTTTTCAAACTGCTGTTTCCGTTGCCAGTGTTCCTCGTTACTGCGATATTTCCGCAGCCAAAAGGCAAGGTAGCCAACAGGATCGGCTGGTTTTTTATTCGCTATATCTCTCAAAGCGTGTGTCAAGGGCTTCTTGAAGTGTCTACGCAGCCAACGACCGTCGTGTGAAAGCGGTAATTCCTCACTTTCGGTTGCTGTAACGGTGTAATCGAAGAAGTATTCATATTCATGATCGCTCAAGTTTGTAAGATTCCCCGAATTTTTCCCGCCTAGCTTGAGACACAATAATAACGCCTTTAATAATTAAAAACAAACACTATATTTTCTCACCAGAGATGCTCAAGCAGCTCGGAAGGCTTTCGACAATTCCTTTTTCGTCTGCATCGAGTCCGTCAGCTTCCCCAGCATCATCATCGTCTTCCCCGTTATGTCCTCGATGCTTATTGGATTTTCCTCCGGAGAATTTTCCCCTCCGAGATTTCCATTCTGTTTTCATTTTCCTTTTCATCTTAGCGTCGGAGTCGTCTTTCTTTCTTCCATAACGTTGATACGCATCCAGCTGCGAAGAAAAATCGAGACCTCCATCACCCTCGGTTTTTCTCACTTTGCCAAGGAGGGCTGCTTTTCCGTCTTTGGACTCAGTCCGCAATTTTCCTCCTTCGACAGTCGCCGAATTTTTCAAATCTCCATCGGCATCAGCCTGCTTTGCATTTGGCAAAAGCGACAACGATGACATCAACAATTCCTTCAGGCTTTCGACGCTGGAGTAAAAATGATGACCGATGAAATGCTCAAGGAGTAAAAGAATTAACAATGGCATTTCAGTTCCGAGTAATTAATCATAAAAATTTCCTTCAAATACCTCACGTCCCCGTGAACTCTGGCTCGCGTTTTACCAACTTTCTCCACGACGACATTGAGAGGATTTCTTAACCTGGAGTTGGTTTCCACATGATTTTTCGGATGCTCCTGCGCCCGGGGAGTATTAATTTTAGCTGCCATGCCAGTAGGAAAAATTGACGAATACTTTTATTTAAACGATTCTCATTAAATAATTTGAAATACTCGTATCCTTCTAGATTTATCTTTCACTAATTCTTGTATCACCACGGTAAAAAAAAAAAATTCAACGACGATCTGTCAAGTTTAATCGAGTTTCAGGAGCATAATAATGCAGACCGTATGATTTTGACGTAACCTTCCCTATAATGTCATTCGTGTCAACTTTGGTAAAGTGAAACCGAATTGTAGACTTGAAGTGAGATGCGTAAGAAGTATTCTGATAATAACTCAGTGGTATAGTTGATCGAAAATAATGATAATAATGATACATGCCTGCATATTTTAAAATTGGACTAATATTAATTCACACAGAGCTTGAAATAACGTAATAATTAATTAAAAGCTTGAAAATGTGATAAAAATGGACAGTGACATAAAATACCAAATTTATTTTACGAACCTCGGCTGCCGTTTTTCCGACGATTTGCAATAAAATAAAAAAAAAAACAGAACTTTGGAATAAAATAATAATAATTGTGCTGTTCCATTTCTTATCCTTAGTCAATATTTGAGTTAACTTATGTGAAGTTGGTAACCATGAATTATATTATAGATATGTAATTGAAACATTTGGTCATCGCCTCGCTTATGTTCGAGATTAATATTATCATATTTTGACGTTTGTGATCACAAGAGACGTACAAATATCGTTGAATTCATTGCATGATCAAAAAAAAATAAAAATTATCATCATGTTGCTGCAAAAATTTGTGATCAATTCGCGAAATGTCAGAACAAGAAGTTTGAGACTTATCGGTAAGTTGCATTTACTCCACAAATCTACGAACTTAATCAAAATATTGAAGACTCAAGATTTCAGTAGTTGTAGGATCATTTTTCGTAGCACAAATTACGTCAAGTGTATCACATTAAATATTAGTATTAGTAGTTTTAAAACTCCGAACCCATATTACGAAACTGCAGATTACAAAATTCAAGTTGCTTTCCAAGGATCGTTAATAATTTTTATATTCCCAATCGAAATAAACTATCCCTTTACTCAGTAACAAGAAGTATTTCATTGCGTTAGTTTTGATATGTCTTTATTTTTTTTTTTTTTGCTCAAATCTTTCAAACTGTTATAACCAGACTTGCATCGCGCTATGCGCCTGATGCGCTTGTACAAGGCAACTCAACATACACGGCAGCATATTCGATAGGCTGAAACCTCTGGCACAGGCGTTCATCATACATATAGTGTGCATACCAATAGGTCCAATGCACCCTGGTGCACCTGCGCTAATTCAATTAATTTCCGCTAATAGGATCAGCACTTGCTACTGCACCGGCTCCACTTCCATGTGCACCTGTTTCCATGCACCTGTAGAATAGTACAAATTCCGCGAATACGCCTAGCGGTAAAGACCCCAACTATTTCATTCATTCTTTCGTTCGTCCGCACCACAGACGAAAAATTGATAGTAGAAAACAGAGGGCAATGAATCGTGGTTAGGGTTGTAACAATAAAGAGCATGAGAACTGTCGGATGAGAATTTTTATATTACCAAGAAAGAGGTTAGAATACGTTAGGCGATAAACACAATATAGAAATTTATGCGAGTTTTCAATTTTTTTTTGGTTACCCGACTTTTACCCTTAGAAGTAATAATATGAACGATAATAAGAAAAATATATAATATCAAATAAAAACGGCTCGAACCCGAAGACAGAGAAAAAAAATAAAAAAACATCAGTTCCTCTCCTTCTCTTTTAACTGAAAATTGATCGTTTCAAAACTACCATATTACAGATTCATGTCGCCTCGTCTTTCAGAGGTGTGCTACTGGTTTATCCTCAAGTCAGGAAGCTGCGGTTATAGACTCTGGTGATACCAATTGCTCGTCAGCGAATTCAAATCAGTCAATATTATCATCTGGTACAAGCGACATGACTCCAAAAAAAATTAGACTCGCCACCAAAGTTCAGAATCTCGTGAGAAATAGAAAACAGGTGACTGTCCGCATAAACTACTCAATTTTCTACAGTATTAATCGCATTGCGACAGGCTATACCTGCTTATGTATCTTCGCCATTCAAATTTTGACCACAAAATGTGCGAATTAAAATTTTTTTAGTCAATATTTGCGCTCAAGTGTTACGTTGGAAAATAACAATGACATAAATACCTCAGATCTGGCTCTGACTTCACGGTTTTGTAGCTTGAAGCAGAAAATGGCATAGCACTGGAGTCTGATGTACCCAAGGCTGCATCTAAGACGAGCACTACGATGGAAATAGCAAAGGGAAAGGCGAAGTTAAACTTGGGAAGCCTGCTGCCTAAAGGTAGTGAGGAAAAAGAAATTGTTAACATAAAATCAGTCAATTATTCCTCGATGTTTACCATAATTTCGCTATAGGAACGGAGCCTGATAAACTAAAATCTAATAAACGTCCGCTGCGGGCAGTCGTGGATATGGAAATGATGAAAAGTGAACTGAAGCAGCGTCAAGATCCACCCACAACTCCGGAGGAACAGCTTTTGTCCGCCAACCGACTTGGTTTCGAATTTTTCGACGTCCCAAGTGAGACGCTGGCGAAAAATCTTCTAGGTATTACATAATTACCCCAATAATTGTTACCAGGCAATAATTTAGCATGCTAATCCCCCCTGTCGGGTAACTATTTGTCCGACGCAGGGAAGATTCTGGTGAGACGACTGGAGAACGGCACCATTTTGAAGGGCAAAATAGTCGAGACCGAGGCGTATCTTGGTGGCGAAGACCGGGCGTCGCAGACCTACAGGAACAAAATCACCCCCCGTAACGTCCCCATGTACATGCCACCCGGAACGATTTACGTCTATCTGACGTACGGCATGTATCACTGCTTCAACATATCCTCCAAAGGTGAGTTGCTGCATCCTGCCACAGCACCAGGGGCCTCGGTTTTCATCAGAGCGCTGGAGCCGATTATTGGCCACAGCTACATGGAACTGTTGCGCAATACGCAGCTCAGCAAGGGATCCAAAGAGAAGGTGATGACGCAGAAGTTAAGAATTTTGAAGGCGCACCAGCTCTGTAACGGGCCCGCGAAACTCTGCACCGCGCTCGAGATCGACAAAGAAGCCTTCAATGAAAAAGACATCACAAAATGTTCGAGCCTGTGGGTCGAGAACGACGAGTTGAATAACGATACTTCCCTTACCGTCATATCCGCGCCTCGCATCGGTATCGAGTCTGCGGAGTCAGAGGGGGCCGCAAAGCCCCTTCGGTTTTACATATTCAATAACGCTAGCGTTAGCCGCAGAAATTTCGTGTGCGAAAACTGGTTCTGATCATAAGCTGAGGAACGAATATAACGACTTTTTAGAGTTCTTGTAAATTCCAGTAGATGATCAGCGTGTAGTGAGTTTAAGCGCAATCCATTTCACCCTGTATCTGGTCTCGATCACGCGATTGACCGTATCCTCGTTCCAGGTGACGGAAGCGGCGTGCTAATCAGAGCGCTGGCGCCTATCGAGGGAATGGACCAGATGGCAGAGTTTAGAAATTTGCCACTACCAGGTTCGAAGTCGAAGCAAGGCGTCGACAGGGCAAAAAAATTGGCAAAGAACTTCAAAGTTCACGAGCTCAGCAATGGTCCGTCAAAATTTTGCATAGCGTTCGCGCTCAGTAGAGATCACACAAAGTATTCAGCATGCGAATGGCGAGGGCTGTGGATCGAAGATGGCGAAGAAAACGAAGGTGATGGCGTCATCGAAATAGTAAAGTGCCCGAGAATCGGTATCGACAGCGCTGGTCCCGAGTGGGCAATGAAACCTCTGAGATTTTACGTGCTCGGCGATCGGTCTGTTAGCAAAGTAGATAAAAAAATTGAAGCAGAACTCAGAATGTAGTTTCTAGTGGCAAGATTATTTATTCTTTTTGTACTACTCAGAATCGCCCACCAATTCCGTCGCGCGCGTCAATTATTCGGAATCTCGACACTGATTATAGGTGTAATACTATTATTATGTAATAATTTGCGGCCGATGGTAATTCCCGCACTCTGTTAAATCCCATGCCCGCATACGCCAAAACAGTATTACCTTTTTTTGAGGCAAATTTCCGTCAAATGCATATGTGTAAATGATAAACTAATATTTGTGATAAATGTCGTATGTTTTATAAAAAAATATTGTTTTTGGATTCATTTTTAGGCTCTTGTCTTTACGTCCCTACTGGGATCTTTATTGCTGCTGTGAACAATCCTATACAAATAACAAGCCAGTGATCAGAAGCTTTGTTGTTCAAATACACTGACCTGCTCTTCATTTCGATTCCAATCTCGCTTCGGAGTATTTAAAAAATCATTTCCGCTAGTTGTTGTAGAGAATCAAGAATACGACTCCTTTGATTATCCACAGTGTCATTCAGTCCCACTCTTTCATCACTCTCTCGTAATCTTCCTCCTCGATGAACGGCTTGTCTATCGATCTGTAAAAAACAGCACAACTCAATACTGAGATTCCGACTATCCTGACATTCTTCAAAGAATTCGTTGCACCAGAATGGCATATCAAATTCAGATATCAAATTAAGCCAGCACTAACTCGATCATCAGCTCTCCGCAGTAGATGCACTCGGAAGCGATAAGATCGTCGATGTCAGCTTTGATCTGATCTTTGGTGGACAGGGAAACTGAGCCGATGGAATTTGTGTCCTCCGCTTTCCCAGAAACGGTGGTTAACTGACGCTGGAGATCGGCGAGCTTCGTTCTCTGCTCCATGGAGAGCATGGGAATGAGGGCGGCGACAAGACAATCGCTGTGGAATCTGTGGCCACAGGGAAATACATAAAACGACCTGAGCAGCAGCTGAACATCGCAAGTGTTGCAGGTGTCCTTGGCCGGGATGAAAATGCATCTGAAATTTAAGAAGCGGATCAGCAACTTGCTCTTCCAGATTTTTTCAGGTAGCAAAAAGACTCTGTCTTCGCTTTCGGGACAAAAATAGATGTACCTGTTTCTAAACGACTGTATATCTTTCCTGATCAGCTCCGCTGCCTTGGTCCCCTCTTCCATCTCCTCCTTGAGATCTTGGATGTGTTGATTATACTCCTAATTATGATTATTAAAGGCGTGTTAATCTCGAACCGTTAGCTTTGATTGCTCTGATCAAGCATCGCGTTTCTTCTTTTTTTCCTTTTTTTACCTGTAAAGAGTTGCAGATGGCATCTTTGAAATGATCGATGGTTACGAAATCCGAGAAAAACGGAAGAATGTCTTCGATTCTGACCAAATCGCACTGCTGCAGAAACTCCATTGCCTGTTTGATATCATCCCGCTCTCTCACCACATGCTCAGCTGCGAAAAACATTCAATCGTAACCTCGAAGGTGGGATTTATACTCTCTCGACCGAGTCGCACTCACCTATTTTTAGCCAAAGCTTCTTCCTTAGCTCGTCGTCGTTCTGCGAAGGCATAGAGGCGATCTGCTTGGCCAAATCGACGCTTATTGTCAACGCCAAGTCAACCGCTGCCGTCCAGAGCCCAAGCAGCGCCGATAGCTGGACACAAGCCTTGGTTAGTTTCACCTCCTGACAGAGCCGCAGTGCAAAATGAACGTCGTACGGAACCATGCCGATATCTTGACCTTGTTTTTTTTTTTTTTTTTGAAAATGGAACAAGTATAAGGTTAGTGATTTCTAATCATCCGTGACAAAGGATCGAATATCCACCTTGGGAACTGATGTATCGTAGCACCTCGTCTGGCTTGTAGCGTGTGTACAGAGACAGAAGGTAATTGTGTATCGCCTGCTCCTGGCATCCTTGTTTGTAGATGCAGAATTCCAGGTAGCGAATCACTTCCTGGGCCTGAAACATGCCGATTAAGTTGTTTTGCACCCTTTGTTAGTCCTTTACGGTTTTCTATTCTTACGTGTTTCTCGTCGTTGTTGCAGGAGACCAGAGCAGGCAGAAGCTTGGACGGCTTGAGCATCGAGCCTTGAGAGATGAGCGCGAGTGCAGTGGGTTTCGGAAGCTCCTGCAAGAGCGTGCCTGCGAATTGATAGAACAATTCTCTGTTCCCCTGACTTTTCAGAACGTTCAGAGCCTCCATGTAGTTGTTTTTGTACAGATGCTGGCGTATTACTTCCTCGTAGTTGCGGTGCATTATCGTCAGGCGAATCAAGTTCTCCTTGTCTCCGTGGCTCGCCATCAAGTCGTATATCGAGCTTTTGTGCATTCGAATGCACTCCTGTGGAAAACGAATACGATAACAAAAAATCGCTCGAAAATTATTATCACTCGTATAATCTCACCTCAACTTTCGGTATTGCCAAAAAGCTATCAAACTGTTTCTGCAGTTCTTGATATCGCGGATTATGGAGATGCGAAGTGTGGTCGCCTCTCAGAGCACCCATTTGGTTCATGAATAGTTCCACAACCCAGATGACTATCATTGTCACCTGAGTTTTATCCTGCGGTTTGAGTCCCTCTAATTTCTGCAAAAATCGATAATGAGCCCAGAATTTCTCACCAAGCTGTCCAATGATCCTAGAAAAGCCTTGCCTTTTTCAGAAACGTTTTCAATGCCTCGATTTGCCACTCCTGCAAAAATTTTAATGACACCTCCTCGAACGACGAGTGCGTGTCGGCGTAAATGATCGCGCTCCGATCGTATCTGAAATCGAGATCAGATTAGCAATCTTTAATGGAGGGCGTGATGAGTTGCTTCGAATTATATACGTACTCCTTGTTTCCAAATAACATTTCCGCCTGTTTTACGAGCACGTGATCGATGTGCGCCGGGTTATCCTTACAGTATTTCTTGGCCAGATCGAATTCACCCTTGTCAACGTAAATCTGTGGAAATCAAGAAGCGATTTAATATGGGCAAAAACATCGTCCTGATGGCAAAGAGAAGCGCGTTACCTGCCAAACGTTCCTGTCCTCCTTGGTGACTTTGTATTTGAAGACAGCGCGTTCGCTAAAGGCCCATATAGAGCCTGTCATGGGATCCTTAGTTATGTTGACGAGCTTGCCGAATGCCTGCGAAAGGGATAAAAAAAAAGTTTCAACAATTAAGCAGAAGCACGTCGATAGGAGAAAAGAAACTCATACATCGTTGTAGATGTCCTCAAAGATCAGCTCTTGGTTGAGAAGGCAAAGTCCCTTGACGCGGTCCGAGTACAAAAGCAGCGTATGAAATTCGGTCAGCACAAACGATAGCGGCCTTTCCGACGAATGCGAAATGTTTCCACCAATCAGACTCGTTTCCGGACACGTTATCACCTTTTTATTCACCAACACGTTTTTCGGGTCGACGTTGGGATCTATCTGAGCGTATACTATACCAGTTTCAGTCAACCAGCCAAAAGACTTTGGCAGCTGTTTGGGTTCCGAGTAATAGAACTGCATTTTTGAATAAGGCAGGGTGCTGTCCAACTGATTGAATCTCTCTGTGGAATAAATGCAAATGAATTCGATGTTGCTAGATTATAGTCTTATTCTGCGGATTGACTATGATGCGGCAAATGTTACCCTTGGCGTTTAAATATCTGTTGAAAATCTGCTGAAGCAGCGGCTTCTCGTCCAAAGTAGTGACAGAGCCAATGTACTGGTAAATCCTGATCAGAGTTGTAACCACCACTACGTATCTGTCACTGTTTCCCAATCTATGAAACTCCAGACCTGTGATGGGCGGCTTACTCTCCTCGCCTATGTCGAATACCTGAATAAAAGAACGGCAAACTGTGCAACGTAGAAGTGGAATTGCCAGTCCATTTCAAGCTTACGACTGATTGAAATAACTTTGTAAAAAACATGGTACAGAGTTAGATTTTTGTTATTTTCTTATACTCACGAGTCCGTCTACCTCTTTACTGCCGTAGAGAGGCAGATAATTGGGAAGCTTAGAAACGAATACCAGTGATTATCGCTTCTGCTTTCATTTTCGAATACCGTCAAAAGTGCGTACTTGGTTTTACCTCGACTTACCTGCCTCCAATACTGCTCCAGGCTCGTGTTAAATATCTTGTCACCATCAAGCGCGATTTCAGTCTCAAAAATCAGCCCCTTTGACGTTCCGAGCAGTATAGGACCCGAGGTGGTCTCTGAAGTGTTGGCGAAATTCCATCCTACAGCAGTGATCTCGTGACCTCTGAATTTTCCAGCCTGAAAGTTAGAATCGCAGGTTTAATTCTGACTCAAGAAATCGATAATCGATGGTTTTTAAGTTTTCAAATCTTCAAACCAAAGACTGGTGTTAGATATGAAAATAGCAGTAATAAAATAACTGAACTCTTTGTAATTAATACTAGCAATATTATTGAATTTAATCTTATCAATTCTATCTAATTTAGTATTCAAGAGATTGAATAGAAATAACCCGATTAATGTGATACATACTGACTTTTGTAAGCATTTGGCCAGTTTAATTATACAATTCCTTTGTATAAAGAATAATATTAATATTGATTCAGTTCATATTATTGTCAAAAAACTATTTTCTAAGTATAAATAAAATACTGAGTGCTTATTTTATAATTTGTAAAATTCATTATGTTATTGATATGCTTAAATTGTTAGATGATTATAACCAGTCAGACATTTTAGATGCGCACATTGATTTCCTTTATTTTGTGAATTGTTAATTGATTTGCTCGTGTTCTCGCACTAATACATCAAGTAATGTACCGAAGGCTACGCCTGTATAAGTTTAATAAAATAAAATGTTTCTAGTAGGTACGAACTTGCCTTACCTGCTTAAGTTTTGTCGTTTTTCTGTGTAGATAAAAGAGCTCTGCAGGCGGAGTGTCCCCTTTGCTAGGAACCATTGCGAGTAGCAGATGATATCCAAGGGGATCCAGAAAAAGACCGGACAATTTCATGTTCGCCGAGTACTTTGAGATGTCGATGTCTGATCGAAACGAAAGTTAAGTTTTAAATCAAAATTCGCGGTAGATTGGAACTGAATATCAATTTTTCAAGTCAAGATACCCTCAGGTTTGTCTGGGTGCTTCATGTCTATGCGTAATAGAACGTTGTTGGCCATGGCGATGACAATCAAGTTGCTGCTGACTGCGAGATGCGTGATATCGTCCGAGGGCAAGAAATTCACCTTCTGTTTGGTGAATATGGGACCATCATCCCGAAGCTTCATGTGAATGAATCCAGTCGTGCTCTAAGAAAAAGAACTCTCTATTTGGTAAATTTATCGGTAATCATCTCTGCCAAAGAGTTTTAATAATAGAAATCAATCTTCGTAGTCGGAGTCCATTGAAAATATTTGTCCAGTTTGTTACATGTTCTATTCCCAGCGGATGAAATAACACTCACGATATCAGGCCTGATAGACGGAGCCACAGGATGTTTTGACCTCTGAGAATCTTGCTCGTACTGATCGAATATAGATGTCATTTTCAGGCTTCACGAATCTCCGATTGTCTGTGCATTTAATCAAAGGTTAAGTACATGCAATGGCAGAATCGGATGTATGAGTATAAGAATGCTTCAAACGTCAAATTGACAGTTGTCAAACAAACCCGTTTCAGAACTAGAATAAACGTCGAAG
This sequence comes from Neodiprion virginianus, assembly GCF_021901495.1. NCBI lineage: Eukaryota > Metazoa > Arthropoda > Insecta > Hymenoptera > Diprionidae > Neodiprion > Neodiprion virginianus. The sequence continues at coordinate 1,514,695 of NC_060883.1, forward strand.
TAGTTCCAGTGAATTCGAACGTGAATAACAGAAGGTAATAAAGATATCAGAAATTCGTAAGAAATTTGGTTGCTCTGATTTTTCTACATAAGTACGTTCCACAGAGACTGACAGTTCGAGAGGTTAGGAAATTAGCAGACGAAACTCCTCCCGCCGTCGTTGCTCAAAGCTCCCGATTCGGCCATAGGTTGTAGACGAGTGAGAGTCGTCTGGCGGCCGGATAGAGATCCCGGTCGTCGGCAGCGGTACCTGGCGGGCAGAGAAAGAGTATCCATAGATATTTGAGTGCCTAAGAGCTAGGGAAATGCATTTTTATAAGTTTCAGTATATAATAAAGTATGCACTGTCAATTTTGCTTGTACCCAGGGTCTGTGTAGCGTGCCTGAGCGTGCCTTGGGTTTACTCTGTTGAATGGACGGCAGTATACAAATACGGTGTATCGAATAGTTTTTTATTTCGATGAAACGGCGTGTCTCCGGCATTGTCGATAACTCGGTAAAGCAACGATGTACGTTAAGTCGATGGTTATAGACGGCTTTAAGTCGTACGGAAAGAGAGTCGAGATAAATGGATTTGATAAGGAATTCAATGCCATCACCGGCCTCAACGGGAGCGGGAAATCAAACGTGCTTGATGCGATATGTTTCGTATTGGGAATCACGAATCTCTCGCAGGTAATGTAATTAAATCACCGCCCTTTGATGAATAGCCGAAAAATTTGACATAACCTCTCGCCGATTTCCCTCTTCTTTTCGACGGTGATTTGAAAAGTTGTACGTTGTGATTGTCCGACAAGGCTGCCAACTCGTCGGCCATTTTTGTCCCTAGATTCAAACAGCGTTCCTAATTCAAAACGAAACTCAAACTCCTCGTATTTCAGATCCGAGCGAACTCGCTCCAAGATTTGGTCTACAAGTCCGGACAGGCCGGAGTGACCAAAGCCAGCGTTACAATAACGTTCGACAATCGAGATCGTAGTTCATCGCCAATGGGCTATGAAGATTACAAGGAGATTACGGTCACCCGGCAGGTTCAAATTGGTGGAAAAAACAAGTACATGATCAACGGATCCACTGTGCAAAACAAGCGAGCCCATGACATGTTCTGCTCGGTTCAGCTGAACGTCAACAATCCACACTTCTTGATTATGCAAGGAAGAATAACAAAGGTTTTGAACATGAAGCCTGTAGAAATTCTGTCAATGATTGAGGAAGCAGCAGGCACGAGCTTGTACGAGAATAAAAAGAATGTTGCTTTGAAAACAATCGAGAAAAAGGACAGCAAGTTGAAGGAAATATCAAGCGTGAGTTTAGGCTTTTCTTTCAATTTGTCAGTTATATCCATGAGTAACGACATTCGATTGGTTGCAGGTCATTAAAGAGGTACTCGAGCCACGACTGCGGAAACTGAAGGACCAGAAGTCTCAGTACCTAGAATTCCAGCGAGTCGAGAGGGAGCTGGATCATTGCCACAGAATTTATATTGCCTGGGAATACGTTTCCACTTTGGAGAAAATTACCAACACTGCGGCCCAAGTGGACAAGGTCCAAAGTGTTGTCCAGGCAAAGACGAAAGCTATCGATGACGGGGCGCAGGAAATCGTGAATATCGACCAACGAGTAGAAGAAATCCACAGGGCTAGGGATGCGGTAATTTACATAGCCACAAAACTAGCTTTGATCGTTTTATTCTCCATCTCAAGTCTCCGTTACCATTGATATTTCACTTCAGGACAAGGGCAGTAAGCTTGAGGAGCTCGAAAGCGAGCTGAAGCGCACCGAGAGCCAGGAGCACAAGCTTACGGCAGAGGCAAACAGTACTAAAGAGAGTATAGAGGCGGAGATTAAGCTGGTTGGACAGCTGAAGACGAACATAAAGGATGACGAGGCAGCTCTGACAACGAAGGAAAAGGAACTGTCAAAAGTTAGCGAACTATTCAGAAGTTTGAAGGCGCAGTGCGAGGAGGACTCGGCGCTGTATCAAGTGGCACAAGAGCGGTACGAGAAAGTCAGCTCAGGGCTGCTGCTGAGTGAGGATGGAGAAAACGCGACACTGGAGCAACAGTTAATGAACGCGAAGCAGCAGGCGACCAAGGCGAAAACGGAGATTAAGCAGTGCCAAATGACACTGAAGCACAGTAAGGAGCAGCTGGTGAAAAAACAGGCAGAGATGCGTAGCACAGAGACCCAATACAAACAGGACAGTAAAAATCTCGAGGAAATGGAGAAGGAACTCAAGAGCCTTCAAAATGAGATCGACAAGCTTGACTATAACGAGGCCTCCAAAGAGACGCTTCAGGAAGAGGCAAAGCTCATAAGCAGGAACGTGGCTTCGCTGCGCTCGCGGAGTGATAATTTTGAAGCGCGTCACTCACAGCTCAGATTCCAATACCAGGATCCAGAACCGAATTTCAATCGAAACTGGGTCAAGGGGCTGGTCTGCAAACTGTTCACGGTAAAAGAGCCGGCCACAGCTACCGCCCTGGAAACCGCAGCTGGTGGCCGGTTATTCAATGTGGTTGTCGACACAGAGACGACGAGTAAAAAGTTGCTGCAGCGCGGGCAGCTTCAGCAACGCGTGACCATCATTCCTCTGAACAAGATAAGTGGTCGTACAATGGACCCGAAAATAGTGAGGCTCGCGGAGGCGGTCGGCGGTAAGGGAAATGTGCAACCAGCTTTGTCACTGATTGACTATCCTCCAGAAATCGCTAAAGCCATGAATTGGATATTCGGTCAGATATTCGTGTGCAAGGACATGGAGACCGCCCAGAAAGTAACCTTCCACGAACGCATTATGAAAAAGTGCGTCACTCTCGAAGGCGACGTCTTTGACCCCGCTGGAACGCTCAGTGGCGGCGCTGGCTCAAAAACTGGCTCGCTGTTGCTCCAGCTTGACGAGCTCAAAACTATCCAGAACCAGCTGAACGAGGACGAGAGATCGCTGGCTGAAATTAACCGAAAGTTAACCAGCAGCGCAGATGTCTCGAAGAAATTCCAGGTCCTCAAGCAGCGCTTTGATCTCAGGAATCATGAGGTCGAATTGGTCCGTCAGAGGCTCCAGCAAACTTCGCATCACAAACTGCGAGAAGAGGTTCGTATTTAAACGCAATTGATCGAGGCGCGGTAGATCCGTATTCTATATAGTAGGCTAGAAGGGTTTTTTCTTGCTTGCCACAGGTTGAAGTGCTGAAGTCGACGATAGAAGAAGCGACGCAGACGTTGGAGACGGCGAAGCGTATCGAGTCGGAGAGCACAAAGCGGGCCAACGACATCGAGGGGCAGTTGAAGGACGCGGTCAACATCCGAGAGCGGCAATTGAAGGCTGTCGAGATGGAGATGAAAGATATGAAGCAGAAGTCGACCAAGAGCAGAGAGCAGTGGCAGAAGCGTGAGCAGGAATCGGAAACGCTTAATTTGGAGATAACTGAGCTGAGGAAAGCGATTCAGACTGGGAAGGAACAGCTTGTTGCGGCTGAGGAGAAGCTGGCGAATTTGAAGGAAGCGTCGGTGACGCGAGACGAGAGTCTTGCCGAAATACGAGAAAACGTAAAGGCGCTTCAGGCCAAAGTTAAGATGCAGAAAGAGGCAATAAACCAGAAGAACAAGGAAATCCAAAAGCTTTTGAACAGGAAAGAGGAAATCGCTAAACAGAAAATCGACTTCGAACTCGAGATACAAAAATTGAACCACGAGATAGCCGCGATTCAGGGAACAGCTGGCGAGAGCGAATCGAAGATAAAGGCGCTGTCGAGGAAGTACGATTGGATCGAGAAGGACAAGGCCTACTTTGGAACTGCGGGTAAGTGGCGTGTATCCAGTTTGCGATTCACTCGAGATACCTTCGACCTGATTTTGTTCGATACATTAAAATTTCAGGTGGTATCTATGACTTCAACGCGGACTCGCCGACGGAAATGGGTCGCAGGATATCTCAGCTCCAAAAGGAACACGACAAGCTCAGCAGAAACATAAACACCAGAGCAATGGATTTACTGAGCAGGGAAGAGGAGGAGTACAGCAAACTGATGAAGAAGAAACAGATAGTGGAGAGCGACAGGAAAAAAATACTCGAGGCCATACAGGAACTTGACGAAAAGAAGAAGGAGATATTGGCCAAGGCTTGCAAGCAGGTGCGAAGAGAATAAGGATACCACCTCATCTACATGTAAAACAAAAAGCAAGAAAATACTTTCTTTTCATCTGTTTCCGTTCTCTCTCGCAGGTCAACAAGGACTTTGGCTCTATATTCAGCACCCTTTTGCCAGGTGCGGACGCGAAGCTGGAACCGCCGGAAAACAAGACCTACCTCGACGGACTCGAGGTAAAAATCGGTTTTTCTGGTATCTGGAAGGAGTCGCTGAGCGAGTTGTCGGGTGGTCAGAGGTCGCTGATCGCCTTGTCGCTGATCCTGGCCATGCTGCTGTTCAAACCGGCGCCCCTTTATATCCTGGATGAAGTCGACGCTGCGTTAGATTTATCCCACACCCAGAATATCGGGAGCATGCTCAAGCGGCATTTCACTCAATCGCAGTTCATAATCGTCTCGTTGAAGGACGGCATGTTCAACAACGCGAACGTTCTGTTTAGGACAAAATTCATCGACGGTTTTTCAGCCGTCATGAGGACTGCGAATACCGCCGCAGCTCGTAAGAACTAAGGAAATATCTGGTTCGTGGCACGAGGTGGAACTTCGTTTCCATTTTCCCGCAGTTTCTGACCCACTCCGCTAATATTCACTATTCATTATCGTTTTTATTTCAATTGATAAAATTATCCGTAGAGTATTTTTTAAGGCTTTTTACCAGTTAGTCGTGACATTTCGAAAACTATTTTTATCATTAGTTTACTTACAGAAAAAAAGTAGGCAGTGTGTGTCCCTAGTGAAGTAACTTTACTACTGCCTAAATTTTCTTTTTCTTTTTAATATTTTCTTTTATTGTTCTTCTGCGAAAATTGATTTTCATCTGTAATATATTATGGAAGAGTAAGTGATTTTGAAGAAAAATTGACGATACAATCGTCATTTATAGCTTTACGGCATAGATGTATATAGTGTTAAAGAGAAAAATAGAACTTGTGATGTTTTCATAAATATACTTTTTCTACCGTTCACCAGAGTATAGAATTGCACTTCTTTCAAAATCTCTTTTTATTCATCTTTCATTTCTTGTATTCTTTTCATCGACCTCATATGTATAATTTATACGCATTTACACCGATGCACGCTTTAAAAGCAATGTGATTTACGTAGAGAAACAAATTTTCGATACGGATAAGGAAAGTTCGGTGAATATCGACGAACCGTTTCGGGTAAAAAAGTAACAAAAACAAAAATGGAAAGGAAACTTTGTACTTAATCAAAAACACAAATTTCTAGACATATTCTACACAGTCATATTCCAAAATACCTACTGACGAAATGCCGTATTAATTGTTTTAAAAAACGTTCGCAGCTTTTACAACTTGTAGCATAAAATCGAAGTCAGATCGTCTCAAACCAGCAACGTGATATAGTAATAACCGTGATAGCGGGGAGTTGAACGACTTCTGGCTGATGACCTAAAAATATTATTGGTTTTTTAATCGATAATTGGGAATTCGTATTTTTTCAAGAATTCGACACGGGGTAATTATTCGGTATATAAAACCGGCGAACCATTTCGCGCTCTTCAACAACTGCTAATGCTTAGAACGAATTAGTAACCGGTGTGGAAAAGTTTTCCCATCATCATCAAGCTTTAACTTTCAACTACATAACTGTTATTTATACAAAAATAATGAACAAATTGTATAAAATATGTTATTAAAAATTTAAACGGGTCGATTACCGGTTTATTTCTTTACATGCATAGGTACACTAACTAAATGTAGTGGTGAAAAAGAAATACGAACCTCTGTTTACACGGCGTGAACAACGCGTGATTTCGCTTGCAAACAATTGGCACTTGCGGATTTATGCATACACGTATAATAAGTACAGTATACATTGTATACATATAATATTATTACACCTACACGATTGACGATTGTACGTACGTCATCCTGTTCGCAAAGCTCTCACCGCGATTCCTCAACCTACCACCACCTACGTGCGCAAGGAACCGACAGTTAGAGAGGGAAAAAAATCATTATATACTCGATTTGAATAAGGCGTGGAGTCAAACCTATTTGTAATGAATTTATGTCCATTGAATTTAATTCCATAGTACATATACATACTATTATATGCTTTTAAATATCTATCTTAGAGGTATTTAAATCACAAACGGAAATTACGCGGCCTCAGACTCTCGCCCAAACCGCAGCCTGTCAAAAATGAAATAGGAAAATTGGGCAACCGACGTGCTCGGTACTTATGCATGATGCGTGATACACCCAGGATATGGTGAAATCAGTGGCTAATTGTCAAAATGGAAAAACCTGGGTCGTACCGCAGTTTAGCAGAATTCATCAACTGACGCAGACGTATAATTGAACCTGTACTTAAACGATTCGATTACACAATACGCAAAATGACTGTATTGAAATTTTTCCCAGTAATAGAACGCTCATATAATATTAGTTGTTTATATTTGCGAAACTTTTTGTTCTTTGCATGGACAAAATTTCACTTGCGATTACATGTATAACAAGTGTTAGATTAATATATACGGAAAATATTTTATCAAAGAAATTATAAAATAAAGAAATGAAGCTAAAAAGTTTCTCGGGACGGAAGAAAACGTACGGGGGGGGGGGGGGGGGGGGAGAGAACAGAAAAAGTATTTTAGAAAACTTTCTCTGCTACCAAATTTCTATTAAACCTTCTAAGTCCGGAGTTGACGTTTACTATTTCCTGTATAATAATATGCTACGAGAAGTGAAGCCTGAAAAAAAGAAACTGCTACGTAATTTCATTTCAATGATAAGAACGCCAAGAGATGTTGGAACGGATTTATCATACCTAATCTTTAATTATTATATAAAAGTGAGGTCGATACAGATATTTTTAAGAAATGATCTTATTTTCTAGAAAAATCAATACAACAAAGTATAATGCTATTGTTAATAATTCCAGTTTGTCAAGTGTATAACTTAACATAAGATTACTACAAATCTTGTAATCATCAATCAATCAACGACGCGACGCTCTACGGATAAGCAATTTCATTTATCGATCAGAATGTTGGCTGTTTCGGTTTACTTAATTTTCTTTTTACTCTTTAAATTTGAAATTCCAGGACTCCTCTCACGCCTCCGCGTCGCCGGTTTCGATCCTCCTTTTTTAGCTCCATACCGCGCGACACTTTCTACATACATTGACGCACACAAGTTTCCGAGGCCATCCACCTCGCCGCAGTATCTACACAAGTGTGTGTGTACCTACAGTGTACCAGTCATAATGCGTGCCTAAAATTTCAAAAGATGCACGGATGAAAATTAAATTTAGCTTTTACATCTGCCGTGGTGAACGTATGGGCAGCATTTTTTTGGAGTCGAATCTACATCGATTCTGTTACATCTGCCTAAGTATATTATAACTCTTACTGCTGGTTTTGTAACTCTTGTTATCGGGTTTGTAAATCTTGTCACTATTGCTGTAGATTTAACTCTAAAAAAGTGCTGGCCATACATTCACCACATTCTACCGCTACGATTTTTTTCCAGCTCTCGTACCTCCGAGCATCTAAACGTGAAACAACAATGATTCAGTTACGTACATATTCATTGGAGAATAATATTCACCACTCAGGCTGATTAATTCGAGTAGAAAAGTATATTTTTCTGATGAGCAAACTGGAATTGCGTTATAAAAATATCGAATAGTGGTAATTATAGTTGGATTCTAGAATGTGCATAGAAATACGAGATTGAAGTTAGTAACGTTATCAAAAAAATCACTATTTTCTTAATTTTACAATAATTTTGAAGGAACTATGATTCCAAAATCGCGAAATAACGATTTATCCTCAGTACGAATCGTTGCGATAACGTTACCAACTTCAATGTGATGTAGAAATTGTAAAATAGGAATGGTACAAATTTTTTCTACTTCAATTAAACAAGTCATTACAGAAGTTTTCTGAAAATCGATGAGAATTTTTATTACGGCTAGAGTCTACAGTAACAAAGAAGTTTTTTCGATTTCTACTAGTTGCCTTTAAATTTCGAACAATACCGCAACATGACGCGTCTCCGTGAAATCGTTTTCAGAGGTATGTGCCTACCTATAAACGGACTGCGCAGAGATAGGAAATGGGTATGTATGCACGAATCCGCAAACTCGAGTACGAGATATATATATTTCCTGCGAATGTGTGCGAGTGTGGAGGCCGCAATGGCAGCGGCGTAAAATACACTTTGTGAAAAGAGCTGCGGCGGTAGGTCACCGTTATCCTACCTACATAATACATACCGCATTTGCAAACGTCCGGGTTTCACAGGTAACGAATTTAACGCTATACGTACGTACGTGCAATAACACACATACATACATACGTAAATAAATACACACATACAGAGACACGAGCATCATCATCGCTACCCGCCTTTCCCGCGATATATATATATATATATATACATCGGGTTTCGTTGAGCTAGATTTATTAATTGATAAAATACCCCGGATATACGCTCGCGGAGAGCACTCAGAGACGCTTCGACACTAACCTACATCCGGTAGAATCCGTAGCCATGCATGGGAATTCGGGATACGCGTCGTCGCACGGAAAGATTGTCACGCAATTGCAAACAAACGTTTGTTACAATTGGGTGGATTTGAGAAGAACTATATAATATTGATATTGTATGATTATTAGTGGTTTTTTTTTTTCAACGTGAGGTCTGCTGTTTTCTTATAGATATTTCACACAATTTTACCAACAAAGAAAAATTACAAAATTATAATCAATCCCAATTCGTGCGATCCAATTATTGATCACGCGTGAGGTAAGGATTGATTTTTGTATCAGAAAACTGGCATGCGTGAAAAAAATTCGCACTGCTTATGGACTTTTTAAACTTTTGAATTCTACGTCTAATTGAGGAAGGTGTGTGAACATTGCAATGCGTTTAGACAGACAATTCGAAACATACTCAGGGACAAACGCACGATACATATATACTATCTCAAGCTTCGATTATTTATTTCAATATTAATCATTGGTAATTTGGTAAAAGATCGACACAAAACGGTAGAGAGAGAAAAAGAGATATCGACGAAATTAGCACGTAACAAGAAGCGGAATTTTTAGTGGGTGAACAGCCGAAAAATGACTCATAATTAGGTGTACCGGAACCGAGTGCAGTGTGTCAAGGCGCGTTGAAATCACCGGTACAAGGAAGCTCCGCGACCTAGACCTTCGATCACGGATTTCACGGCGTCTTCTCGCTCCCACCGTTCGGCTGGAACCTCCCCTCCTTTTCCCCGTCGTTTGAAAATCCCTCGATACAGGTTCTTATCAGCGATGCTCTCTCTCTCTCTTACACACACACACACACACACACACACACACACACACACACACTTACTCTCTTTCTCTTTGATACCCGAAGAGAGACATGAATAAAACAGATAGGTCGGAATGTAATGTATAAAAAGTTCTTCGGGGCGAGGAATTTTAAAATTAGAATATAAATTGGGGAAGAAAAATGTTGAAAAAAAGTACCCAAAAACAAAACAAACATAAGAGGTACGATGATTCCGACGTGGGACGGCGACGAGATGCAGGTGAAGAACCTGCCTCAGAGAGAGAGAGAGAGAGAAAGAGAGGTGGAGAGGAGGCGTCGCGTCACGAACGACCGAATGTCGGTCACTGGGCCTCGACGAAGAAACGCCTTCAGGCGTTTCGGAATGCCGCCGCCTGCATGAGAGCGGGTTCAACCGCCAAGACTGGAACCCGTTCTTCGTCCAACGCAGCCAACGGATTCTCTTCGCCTCGCCTGCTGCAGCAGTGATTTATCCGACATTTTTGAAATTAGATCAGTTTTGCCTCGTCGATCATTTTTGGCCGAGTCTGTTTAAAAGAGGAGGAAAATTATGTACCAGATGTTAAATTTGTACAATTGTATAATACATGGAAACATTGCCAGAGTATTTTGGAAATCATAAGGAAATTTTCTGTGAAACTCCTCATAGCTTAATGTCAGAAGACATGGAATCAAAGATGTAACGCGTTTTGAATATGACGTAAAGATACGAAATTTAGCTTCGGTTGACTGTCGACAGACGTTGATCGTTAATATTCACAGAAAACTTCCGGTACAATGTCTGAACGTTACTCTGAAAAGTTTTGATTAATCGTTCTCGCAGCAAACCCTCCGTGACTTCTCAACGGGAATTGAGAAAAGAATTTTTTTTTTTATCGAATGTGATTCACAAATTTCTATCGATCATTATCTGGCTCAACTAAAATTTGATAATACTAACGAAACATTTATTTCGTCATGATATACGAATATATGTTTGTTACCAGTAAATAATTAAACTCTTTTCTCAGTGCGCCAACTTCTCGCTTGAAAGAGTGATAAAAAAAGTCTCATTGTCAGACGAACAACGGGCCCGGAGCCCCGAAAGTAGGAAGTTACGGAGAGCCTACGGGTTGATAAGTCCTCTTAACGATCGTAACTTTTACCTAATCCAGGTTAATTCCATCGTCGAGACGATTCATGGCCGTAACCTTCACCCCGATAGACTCGAGTTTCGGAGAAGAAACTTCCGACGAATGGTGAATAGATCTATAGATCCTGGACCCGATGGTCATTCACGCATCCACGGGGCCAATTCCTCCAGGAGCAGCGGTTCACCGTTCTCGTATTTTCCCCACGACGACAAAGTGAGAGAGAAGGAGGGAGAGGCTGGAAAACGAGAAGAAAAAAGTTAGGAAGAAGGGGGTCATCGTATCGCATGCAGTGGGGATGGACTGTTGGCTCTTAAAGCAACTCAACTAGCATCGGCTTTTGAACGGGACGCGCCGTCTCTCCTGCCTTCCTGCGGTGCCTCTGATTCGCCTCTACCTCGACGTTTCAGTCTTACTTTGTGCACTGGACAATAAACATTGTGTCTATTCAAAACGAATCGATCGGATCGCATTCTTTGTCTCACGTTGATTATATTCTCAATTTTTTTCTTGGACCTATTACATTCGTTATCAATTAATAATAGTAATAATTATAGACGATATAAATCGTTGTGCAAAACCAAAGAACGATTTTTCACTCATTATATACATGTATATACATATTCATTGCTTTCCATGATCGATCAAGAAATCAAGGAATAATAACCGAGATTAAACCAAAAATTTGGAAAGAAAACTAAAGTTTATCCTTTTTCATTTCTAATCAAAGAATATTTGCTGTAAATAGTAATATCCATAGTAATATAATAGAAACTAAGAAAAACAAGTCGGCTACTATCATTCGTATATACGATATAATACAAAACGCGAACTTGACAAAAGTAAATAAAAATAACTTTACTGCGGGGTTAATAATTCATCAAGTTTCTTTTGTGTTCACGTGCATTTTTTTGGATTATCCAAATTAAGGTGAGTAATAATTGAATTCGCGACCTTGGAGAATAAAACATATCCCGATATTATAAACAGTTAACAATATCGACGGGTTAAACAGATCGGAACTGTAGTCTAGATTTAAACTCTTGACACCGATTTCTGCGCTGTGTGCAGCATGAACGTGCAGAAACGGGTTTGTTATTATATAAGTAATTTACATTCACGACTAATATGCTATCAACATATCATCATCATCATTATTAAAACAAGTTGTCTCGCAAAGTGCGAATAATTATATACTCATCGTTACCATTCCCTCAATTTCGCCATAAACTTTTTACATCGAATTTCATTATTATTATTATTACTGTTATTATTGAAGTGATGATGATGATCCACAAAATGCTATGATTTATCTGCATGAAACTGTATGTATCCGTAGTAGCGGTGACATGTCTGCAAACATAAGAGAATAAAAGCGACGGTTAAATGCCCGCGATCAGAGTTTAAATGTAGTACGTTTCACGTCACTGACCCGTTTAAAATCACGCTGTATATTTCCATCGTTTTTCCATATTTTTGAAATCGAAAGACGAAGAAAAAAAAGTATAGAAAGGTAGAATGAAGCACGCGTAATTATGTGCCGAAATTGCACAGTTTGCGCACTGCACGAATGGAAAAAATTGAAATAAGGAGCCGGTTTGCAACGGAGAGAAGAGAGCGCGACCCTTAAGAAACGATTTCTAAAATTTCTACATACATTGCACGTGTAGAATGTGTGTATATATGAACCCGATAAACGACGCAGTTAGAAATTATTCCATCGTGAAAGAAGCGTGTTATTATGCGAGTAAAAAGTTTGCGCTGCACATGCAGTGGATGGATGGAAAGCGTGTTTGTGCGAAATTTCGTTTAAACTAAGCTTGTAAGACAATAATTAATGAGCGTATGAGTCGACTTTTGATTAAGCATGAATAATACCCCTCAGTGAATATCAATTTACGGATCGATCGTGCTTCTTCTCATAGTTGACACTGAAGCCCCGCCGATGCTGTCCGTAATTCGAAACGTCAAAGTGCGTAACATAGAAAATCTCTTTCTTAGCGTTGAAAGAAAAAACGATGAGGAAATGTACAACGCGAATGAACGGATAATACCAAACGAAGGGAAAATAATCTGCTGCGATTCACGCTTTGTATTAAAATGGGAGAAACTGATACCCAAGAAAATACTGCTAACTAATGTAGGTATAATTGTTGCGCTGCTCGTGGTCAAGTATTAAGGGTATGTAATACGTCTACCCTTACCTACCGAGCATGCTCACCTTTTTCTTTCTGTATTAAATAAACAAACAAACGGAAAGCGGACAAATTTCGACGGTGTATCGCTCATTCGTAGCGGAATTACTGATAAGCCGAAAAATGATCGACTTTTATTTACGAAATCATTGTAATTCCTAGTTCTCGTCTAGCGACCTCAATAATATCGCATGAAAAGAGTTTCACGATCGCTCATTTTACTCCTCATTCTTTCCGGAGAAATGTGTCTAAAAAAACGACACATTTTTTTACCATTTTCGGGACATGAGTAACTTTTGTAAACTCCGCCACGAAAGAACGATGCACCGTCGAAATTTGAACCCTTTCCGTTCATTTGTTAATTAAATATAGGAAGAGAAGGAGGGAGTTTGCTCGGTCGCTAAGGGTAGCATTACTACATACCCTTAATTAGAAGAACTGATAGAAACCAACGAGTGAAAATTATTAGCTTAGCACATAGAGCGGTGACGAAAAAGTTTGCAGTACTAATCGGGAAGTTAGTTAGCCTGCAGCAATAAGTTACGGAGAGTTTGACTGTCGTATTCTCTTCTCCCCCGCAAATTTCGATACGCGCATTAAGATACGTTTATATTTTTGCCTCGCTTTGAAGCGAATGAAAAGAAAGTGCCGAATGACTGTACGAACAACGATCAGCAGTAGGCGGTGACGGAAGTTCGTGTATAACTAATTGCAGCCAGGTGACGCGTACATCCCATACGTATTACCTGTGCATACGACGTGGGATACATCAGATATGTACATATAGAAATGCGTGTATAAAGTTTGTAGTTGTTGCATGGCGAGTACGACAATAGAAAGTTCTTGCATGGTACGGAGAGACACGTCGCGACGACTCGCACGACGGCGACCCGGAAGGAACTACAAATTACAAATATTGACCCACATCCGGTGTTCAAGTGTAGGCAACGATTCCGCCACCACAGCTGCGCATCCGTAGATCCGATGAAAATGATTACGCACAGTCTCTTCGTGAAAACCTCCTGCATTTCAGGAATATATTTCTATGGCGTCGAAAGAGAAAAAAAAGCAGTTTTTCATAGTCAATGATCCTAATTCTTGCCTGGTTTCTTTCGTCCGGCATGACTTTAGCCTGACGTGACGCGATATTGGCGTCATAAATAATGCAACAGCTTTCAAAATATGATTTCCATTAATATAAACGGTCTATAGTCGAGGCTTAGCCTCGATCCGAATTCATGTCCTCGACTCTTTATGCTCGCTGTATAAAATGCCTGGTGCAGACTTCTTTGACGGATGTAGGCGGTGGTTTTGAGCCACTTAAAAATTGGAACTAGAGGCAACCCCTTAGGTGAAAGCAGAACATAAAAAAAAGCTACAACTACCTAACGATGAAACGTGTTTCCTCTTCTTTCAGAATAGTGAGGTATTAAAAATCCCCTTGATGTGTTGAGGATGCGCCGTGACTTTTGCAGCGGGGGAAATGCCTGCGCCGTTGTGTGGGTGTTGATATTAACCTTCCAGATCTTCGCCTTGTTTTCATCGCATTCCGTTACAGCCGGTGAGTAGAATATTTCAGGTTTGTCGATCGTCCAAAGAATCCAAAAAACATTCATGATACGTCTGAAAGTTTGTAATACAGTCATGGTATTAACTGTGCGTATAATAAATTGAATAAATTTTGATATCTCTCGACAACAGCTTATTACAAAAGAATCATCAATATTTATACAACGTCCCTGTAACAATAAATAATTAATAATTCATCGACGATTGTTCAATCCCATTTCAATATAAGTGTATGTTGAAATAACGAATATCCCGTGATTCGAATTCAAGATTTTCATCGCGGCGCAACAATCGCGTTACATGTTATGATATGCTATAGCACACATGCTTATAGTTATGCACGCCGTTCTAAATTTCTAAACCGACGTTGCATAAGCCGCAATTGCATCTGAATTTCCGGAAGAATTCCTAAAAGTAAATGAAAAATGAAAAAAAACAACCGATGAGCAATAACATCATACCGTAACGATGAGCAATAATAACAATAATTACTGTATTAGAAAACGGAGACTTTCTTTCTCTCTGCGTACACGTAAATGTGACATATACACACGAATATGATTGACACGTCTGCAAAACTATACTATATCGTGAACGCGAAAGTTACGCGGTGTTAGCGAATTCGAAAAATCTAAACTCCAGAAGTTTCAATTCGTGTTCACGTACGATTCGAGGCTACAATAAGGAAATACCTCGTGCCATATAACTAAAGAGCGACAATGATCGTTTCGGTGATTAACTCATGTTGTTTCACTTCGATGGCTCGGTATTTCTATTATAAACAACGATTTAAATTCCAAACAATGAACACAATCGCCGCTCCCTGATCTATTGTCCAATTAATTTCATAGCACGTAACGGTTCGTATTGAGGATCCGTTATCTTCCGCGTCGATTGTCCGGTATTACATAGATATAACAATTGTCCGTTCCACAAAAAAAATATAATCAAGATTTATCTTTCGTTCAAATCGTTCCCTATGTATGGAAAACGAACGAAAAAATTTTGGTGGAATTTTACTACTACAGAGTAAAAATTAAAAAAAAAAACAGAAAGAACGACTATCGAATTATGCACGGGGTATGATTTGAGTGACAAAAGAAACGACAACTTTTTATGCACCTATTTTAACATCAAACGCTTTGACGTGTGATAAGAATCTGATTTTCAACGTACAAGACCTGGTATGCGTATTTTATACAGTATCATCTCACAGATCCAATTTACCGTTTTCGCAGAGCACTCAGCGCTCCACGTGACGGGACGATGTCCGACGCTATTGGAGCAGAATATTTGCCCGGCGAGAGCTGCAGCCTGTAAAAGCGATCCGGAGTGTGCAGCTTCTGAAGAAAGATGCTGCGATACGGCCTGCGGGAAACGATGCGTCTCAGCGGAGCTAACCGGGTGCCAGCAGGTGGCTTTGGCCGCGACGAGAAGGTCAAGGGCGCTGCGCCCTGGCTCGCCGCCGCAGTTCATTCCGAAGTGCAACAACGTGACCGGGGATTTTGAAGAAATTCAATGCGAGGGAACGGGGAAGTCCTGCTGGTGCGTCGACAATGTCGGTGGGGAAATTCCCGGCACCAGAGCTCCCGCCAAGCAGCTGGTAAATTGCAGAAGTCCAAAACCATGCCCGGCTCACAGCTGTCGGATGCTCTGCCCGCTTGGATTTGAGGTAATAACACAGTTCTGCAACACGAAAAACTGCACAGGTTTTTTACATTATTTCTTACAGATTTGCACTCATTGAAACCGGGGAAAAATACTCAAAAATGCCAGTTATTTAATTTGATTGGTACTTCTGTTATTCAAAAGTATAACGTATAGATCGCAAAGGGGATAACCTGTTCAAGGATACTGGCTCCAAATTTGA
Organism: Neodiprion virginianus; assembly: GCF_021901495.1. NCBI lineage: Eukaryota > Metazoa > Arthropoda > Insecta > Hymenoptera > Diprionidae > Neodiprion > Neodiprion virginianus. Next base: position 1,530,929 of record NC_060883.1, read on the forward strand.
AGTAAATCGGTTTAGCCGTTTTTCAGCCATCCTAAAATTTACCCGCTTCTCAATCGATAACCCCTTAATAAAGAAGCGTGGACAAGTGTCCTTATTAGTGGTGGAAATTTCAAATTTGAATGTATTTCGGGATGTTACTTCGCTTCGACTGAGATACATGTTTTTATAGCTTTCATCGGGCACTTCTCACCTCTCATGACAACGTTTTTGCGCAGGTTGACACACGGACGGGTTGCCAGAGATGCGAGTGTAGAGACCCGTGCCGTGGAGTTAGCTGTCCGGGTCCAAACCAGGCCTGCGAGTTGGTCGACGCGCCCTGCGCGACTCCGCCATGTCCACCGATCCCGAGTTGCCGCAGAGCGAAATCTCTGTCATCAGTTTGTCCAGCGGGTGAGCCGCTGCAGATAACCGACTCTCCGCGGCCGTTCCTCTGCGGGAATACGCCGGGTAAGCCGAGCTGTCCACCGCTCTACAGATGCCTCGTCGAACCCAATCAGGAGTACGGAGTCTGTTGTCCCTCCAGCGTGAGCCTCAAACGGCCGGGATTCTGTCCTGCCAAGGAAGCCCTCATCTGCGGAGCCTTCTGTCAACACGATCTGGAGTGCCCGACGCCCCAGAAATGCTGCAATAGCAAACGCTGCGGCGGTGGTCATTGCGTCGCTCCTCAAGGGCTCAGCGCCTGCAATCAACATAGAGTATTAGCCGAGCTTTTGAGCATTTCAGAGCGCCAAGGACGCGGCTACATTCCGCAGTGCGACGAAGGTGCGTTGCTTTAACCGATTTCTAGAGCACATGGTTACAAAGGTGTGACGGGACGTGTATTCGCAACCAAAAGTGAGTCTCAGTGATCTTATCAACTGGGTTACGATTGATTTTTTAAAAATTTCTATCTTATCGCGAAGTGTTCAATATTCTCACCGAGACTCACTTTTGGTTGAGAATACACGTTCCGTAACACCTTATTGTTAGCAAAATTGATTTTCAGACGTCTTGAGGCGAGAAGACAGCCCTGGTTTTGCATACAACACATAAGTTTGATCACAGTTTTTCATTTGCTCATGCTCCAGGTGGAGATTTCAAATCTAAACAGTGCTCTCGCAACGGTTTGGTGTGCTGGTGCGTCGACCCGGCAGGCCGAAAGCTGTCGGGCTCGATGGGTCCGGCGGAGAAAGTGGATTGCAGAGCTTTGCCGAAGGCCAGATCGTTACCGGCGATGTGTGCGCCCCAGCAATGCGCCCAGGTTTGCCAGTATGGTTTTAAAAGCGACCCAACCGGGTGCCCGACTTGCGAATGTGACAACGCGTGTGAGGGGTAAGAATAGCGATTGATTTACTCTTCTAATAAACATTTACAACGGTTCCATGAAGTAAAAACACAACCTTTTCTGCCACGCAGATACCCTTGTCCTTCGGGACAGAGTTGTGTGCTCGTTCGGGAAGCGGGCTGCCCGGATTTCCTCTGTCCAACGAAGCCGGAATGCAAACCTAAGAAGTCTTACGCCAGTCCTTGCACTACTGGTGCTCCGGTAACCGACGACGAAGGAAACGCAGTAACTTGTGCCGCAGATTCGGAGTGCCCAAGCAACCACAGGTGCTCCAGTGTTCCTGAAGCCGATCAATCAGTTTGCTGCCCGGTTTCGCATTCCCGGTTGAGACCACCGACAAGTAAGCGTGCATCAGTTTTTACCTGTTGAACATCTTTTAGCCTTTTTTTGTATTATTCAAATAGTTATGGAACGCGGCATGATTATGCAGATGATAAAAACGAAAAGTGGTGTAGGTATTTTATGAAATTTATTTTTCCAGTGTGCGAATACCTGAGAGATTTTTCGGAGCGGATGGAGGGAACGCGGGATGGAATGGCACTGGCCTTGGCGGCACCAGAGTGCGAGGAGGACGGTAGCTACAAGTCGTTACAATGCAGAAACGGTACTTGTTCATGCGTAAACAAGCGAGGAACAACGCTCCGGGAGTCAGTGACCGGTGTATCGGAGTGCAAGGCGTTGAAGGAGTCGTTGATCGGTTGCCAAGCTTTGAATTGCTCACTGGAGTGCAGCTACGGGTACTCGGTAGATTCGCAAGGTTGCGAGCTATGCGAGTGCCGCGAACCGTGCAAGGAAGTGACCTGCGGAGACGAGCAGTCATGCGTGATGGTCGACGTGAACTGCGGCCGAGGAGAGCACTGCCCACCGGTGCCGGCTTGCCTGACGGCGAAGGCTGGCCAGTGTCCGTACCTGGTTCCACGTTCCTCTAGCTGCGAGCTCAAGTGCGGTAACGACCAGGAATGCCAGGGCGCAGAGAAATGCTGCTCGACGGGCTGCGGCACGCAGTGCGTCGCTCCCGTCGTCGCGACGGCGTGTCAACACGCTCGTGCGCTAGCCGAGCACGCCGCCCGGGAATCTGGCGAGCCGGCACGTCGACTCTACATCCCTAGGTGCGACTCTAACGGAGTTTTCGAGCCGGTTCAGTGCCACGGAGGTCTCTGCTGGTGCGTTGACGATGAGGGTCGAGAAGCGGCCGGCACCCGGGTACCGGAGGGAGTCGTCCCGCGCTGCAACAAGCCTCTGCACTGTCCGGAAGTCACCTGCACGCTCTCGTGCCCCGAGGGTTTGGCCCTGGACGCGGCCTCTGGGTGTCCAGTCTGCGCGTGCCGTGACCCCTGCAAGGACGTCGCCTGTCGCGGCGAGGGCGAGGCCTGCCGCATGGTCGAGGTCGCCTGTAGCGCTCCTCCGTGCCCGCCGGTTCCGGTCTGCCTTCCCAGGAAAGAGAATCCCTGCCCGAACGGCAACCCGCTTCTGGCTCCCGGTGGCGGGCCGGCGACCTGCGGACCTCGAGGATCGGCTTGCCCGTCGTCGCACAAGTGCGAACTCTCGCCACTCGACGAGTATGCGGTTTGCTGTCCCAAGCCCCGCGACGTGTGTTTCGAGGTGCCCCAGGAGACGTCCTGTCAAGGCAGAGAGGCCGGTGAAGCGGGCCGGTGGTACTTTGATCCAGAGCGAAACGAGTGCCGGCAGAGATTGGGCTGCGCTGTAGGACACAACGATTTCGCAAGCAAGATGATATGCGATGCGGTTTGCCCGGTTTTGTCGCAATGCGAGAGGATCAGGGAGAGAAATTCCAGGTCCGCGCAGCGGCTAAAGCAGCCCACGTTCCTGCCAAGGTGCAACCCGGATAACGGTGCCTGGGAGCCGATTCAATGCCTGGATCATGTCGGGGTTTGCTGGTGCGTCGATAGGCACGGTGAACCGATGAAGGGCTCGCTGACCAGGGAGGCCGAACCCAAGTGCAACTTCAGGCAAGCCAGGAGGGGTCGCGGACCACCGGATATCGACGCGCTGATCAAGGAGTACATGGAGTACTCCCTCATGGAACCGGCAACGCACGGCCGAGGGACCAGGTGCCAGCGTATGATGGAGGCTGGGCACATTACCGCCACTTGCGACAAGTTCGGCAGATTTGAGCCTACTCAGTGCGCCGGTACGCATTGCTGGTGCGTAGATGAGGCAGGAAATCAGATCAGCGAATCCGAACCGTTTCCGCAGGGATCGCGGATCTGTCGTAAGTGTTATAGCTAGTAGAGAAAGCGACGTCCGAGTCGCCAATCTAATTAGCAAGTAGTCGCTGTGAAAACGCGCGACGTCATGTACCTCAAGCCGTTCCTGAAAACACATTTACAGTAATAGCGTATGAATTAGATTTTTAATTGCGCGATAAAATTATCAAAAGGACTTGGCAATGTGGACAATCTTTTACTAAAAACTAAGAAAATCAATTTTTTACCAAACCTATTTCCTCGATTTATCATCGTAACTTTTATTTGCTTTCAAGTGCCAACTCCGGTCGAAGCGGTGGAGGTAACGCTGCATTTTCCGGGTCACTTTGAGCCCTCGGACGAGGCGAGATTGATTATGGCGGCGGAGACTCTGCTGCGAAAACTGGGCGGTAATCTGCGGGAAAAAATCATTGCGGAAATAAAAGACGGCTCGGCTTCTCTCAGTTTCGAGATAACCGGACCGAACAAAGTGGACGTAGCGTTTCACCTGGAGGAGTTGACGAGGTCGCATAATTTGTCCCTGATCAACTCGACGGTCGATGCGACGGCCTCGCGGTTCCACCACAGGGCGGTTCCCCAATTTCCTAATGCTAGGATCGTCGCCCTAGAGCAGAGGGAAATTGTCACCGAGGTGAATTTGCCCTTTTACCAGACGGCCACTGTCGTTCTCGGTGCCGCGAGCGCCTTCGTCATCTGCAGTCTCCTTATACTATTGATGATCTACCGGAGAAAGGTGAGCCGATAACGAAAGCGGGAACGCGAAGTTAGAGAGTAGCACCCCTGATGAAAATAATACTATGAATTTCTATGAAAATTTTTATGAATTTTTACCGAAATTTCGATGCAAAAGTATAGGATTTGGGCCAATTCGTAGTTTTTGAATTTGGATTTTGTAAAAATTCGTAGTTATTCGTAGATCATAATATTTAACTCACGATCAGAAAATAAAAAGATCAGTCTTCGGACGTAGACCTGAACTTTGCTAGGAAGTTAACTAGTCTGCAATAAGTTTGTAATAAGTAAAAAAAAAAAAATACGATTTTTTATCAATTTTTACGATTTGCCCTTTTTTATAGTTTGTCACAGACTTCACTCTCACCGGGAAAGTTGTAGTGAGTCAAGTGTAATTCTGTTCGCATTCTTCGGTTTTTTCATTAGCCTCGTTAAATGGTGTTGTAGATGAACGTGAAAGATCCGTCAAAGACGCTGCCTCTGGATCAGCGATTTTTGGCCCACAACCATCAGCCGGTTTACGTTATTTCCGGTTTGGAAAAGGATGAGAAGGAGAAGGAAGCCGCAATGAGTCAACTTCACGAGGGTCTTAAACTCTCGGAAACAGCGGCGCCCGCGTGAGCCATCAACCATCTCTGAGCTTTGACGCAGAAGCTGGAAAAATTCGATTATGGATTATTTATTCGAAGTAAAATTCTCGACAAAATCGTATATTTGTCACAAGCGATGAGAATTCACTTATACACCCAAAATTCGCGCAAATCAAATCATCATGTATCGATAATTATAGATTATACTCTCTCTTTACGATTGCGCATTGCGTAAACTCATCATTATTGTAATGAATAGAAGAAAATTATTTCTGTTCTGTGAGGCTAGAAATAGATTTTTTTTTCTGTTAGTGGATAAGAAAAGGTGTAAATATTAGACTGCACTGTATTATCGCTAAACGTAATTTAAATTTCTTTGCCGTTCGTTGTTATGTGCGTAGGGCAGAGCAGTTGGATTTGAGTAACCTAGATTTCGGTTTTTCCGTTCTGATGCGCTGCTGATACAAAATATCGATCAGACAATATTATTACGTAAAATTCCAGTAGTAGGATTATTGTATACACATACGATCAACGAACTTGAAGAAATACAGCATATCCATAAATTTTCTATAAATATACTACGAATATACACATATTCGAACACTGTGTAGTATAGAAACCGGAATTACCAGTGACAACTTCCTGCTCGACGATTTGAAAACGTATGGATCAGGCATCTAGCATAAAGTTGATGTAATTTATTTATTTGACTAACACTTCGATGATGATGTTCTAATAAAATTAGCTTTATTAATTTACACGATGATTGCCTCGCTTTTATTGTCATTCATCGCCCATTCCTGTTCCTTCAAAGATCATCATGTTTAAAAAACCCGTCATCCGAGGGAATATTGATCGGCGGCCGTCCACTCGCGTTGCTTGGCGACAATATTGTACACATAAGCATGTGCATCACAACTTGAAACCTGACAAATTCGACCGACATCATTCAGTGGATACGATAATGAAAATTTGAAGCAACATTCACACCGGCGAATGTCAAAATTCTCACTCCCGAAGTATGGGTGTTACATTAACCGAAAGATTCACCGCCAGTTTTGATGTGCAGTAAATAATATCGAACGAGGTAAGCGTCGCAGTTTAATGAAAGGTAGGGTCACTTATTCATTAACTAAGAACACCGTCGATCGGTATAAAATCGGTAGAACAGGATCGAAAAGAATCTAAGGATCTATAAGAATTCGTTTCGAAACTTCTACACGTATTTCTTTTTTAGAAATGACAAGATGTAACCGTTGCAACTATAATAATCGGCTGAAAAGCTCAGGTATGAGATTGCACTTTCATTACACAAGCTATAATTTAACTCTGATGGGGTAATTTGTGTAATTTATCTGCTCGCACAGCTTACAACCCGTCCGGACAGCGCCACGAGGTACAATTGACGACGTACAACGCGATGACTAATCACCTTCGCAGAGTCCTGCTGGCGAAGAGCGTCGTGGACTGTGGAAAGGTCGATGGGGTCTCGAAGAAAAACGGAAGACGAACGAAAACGTCGGCGAGGGGGCGAGAGGTCCGGACGGCGAAGGAGTCTCTTTCGCAAAACGTCATCGACAGGCTCGCCTATGACACGAAGTATCATCCAAACGTGCGTGCGTTTAAAGATCTGAAATTTGGAAATTCTCTTACTAATAATCTATGAGACATCAGGAATTATCCAGGATGAATTATTATATAAATTCAGGGTGTCTAGTGTCAATGACGTATCCAAATTTCCCGACATTTCCCTGACAGCTAGACACCCTGGCAATACAGTTTCTTTCGTCTTTCGTGGTGTTTATCTTTATATTTCGCTAAACATCAAACCTGCAACTGACCAAAACACGATTTTTCCTTCACCAAAAGATTCCACGACCTTTCTAGAATTCTAGCATTCGTGGCAAATATCGTATCGTCTTCTCTTCAGGTGGTAGCGAAGATGAGCTGGCGGCACGACAGACTATCTTCCAGATTTTTCTCCAGGGAGAGAAGCGATCGGTCAACTTCGCCCGATGCAAGCGACGATTCCAGCCTCCAGGACCGTCGAGTTTCACCGAAACACTCCGAGGAAGATCTTTGCGCGATTTGCGCTGCTCGATTAACGTCGTCTCCGAAGCGGACAGAGAATTCGGGCTCAGCGTTCCGTGGTAGCGTGAAGGAGTCGAAAATTTGCCGCATCTCAATGCCACGGTAACTTCTCGCTGATTAAGGTATTATTGGACTTATATTCCCAATCAAAAGTTACTCTCGGTGAGAATATTGAACACTTCGCGATGAGATAAAAATCTGAAAAAAATCATTGTAAATTTCGTTATAAGATTGATTTTTTTTACCAATTTTTTTTATTATCGCGAAGTGTTCAATATTTTCCCTGCGACTCTCTTTAATTAGGAATATCCGTCCAATGAGACCTCAAATTCGCAGCTAGACGATGATGAAGTTATACGTAGTTGACGAGTTGATTTCCGTCATCAGCGTGACATCGTTCTCGGAAATATCTTGTCCCGAAACGCCTGAGTTCGGGGTCTGCGTTCCCAGGCCAACGTCGAGCGTCAGCTTCGAGGGATTTTCCAGCAGCAGCGAGGTCTCGATGTACGTTAATTTCGTCTACGACATGACCAAGGAGATAATGGACATGGGCTACTACGTGGACAAGGATATCGAGGCGGTGTTTGCACGGCATTTCGAGAAGAACTTGGGACGGTTGAACAAAGTATATAGCAAAGTCGCTTTTTTCCCTTGCAGCCTTTTCTCTTGGCGATGTCCTGCGAAAATATTATTGAGTCATTTCAAATCAAAATATATATCTGAGGCCTAGAGCTTCTCGTGATATATATATATATATATATATATTCAAGTCGAAAATCTTATTCCGAATGACTAAGTCATAAAATTCCAAAGATGCGGCAGTAAATATTATTACTATTATTATTGTATTGTCATTTCATTCAGGAAAAAATGTTGCAAGAGATTAACTGTCTGAAAAGGGCTCTGAGCGTAAACTGCGAGTCCGACGACGACGAGGAAGTCGATGTAGTAATCAGCAGCTGTGGGCGATTGCTTTGCTCGGCGACCAGCCTTCCCAGGACTTCCGGTACCCTGAAGGATTTCAAAGAGAGGGTGAAGCAAGACCCAGTCTCCGGCATGAAGTGCGAATCTTTGGTATCTGTGGAAAATAAATCTGCAGATATTATCGTTACTCAAGAGGACGTGATAAATACTTTGTTAGACATGGATTTGAAACCCGACAAGGCAGAGGAGATTTGTAAAACTTTGAAGAATAGGAGTAAGGAGCAGACTTTCGGACAGGTAAATGCGAGCAACCTGGAACTCGATGCACGCTGTGATGGAAAAAAGTGAAGCCAAGTATCGTTTCTTTCATGCACGAATATTCTGAATCCAATACGTAACTACCGCATGTCTTAGCACAGTTATATCATAGTTGCGCAATTATAAAACCTATTGTAATTAATAAACGTATAAGTTTTTATGAATTTAATTTTGATTAAGCTCATTCCATAAATGCATGAAGCGAGGTATTTTCGAATACCGTGTCATTCCACGCCGTGATAAAATGAATTTCCTATTAAACAGAACAGAGATTGGAACAGTCGCAATAATATTCAGCCGAGTGCTTACAGTTCGCTTTGCCAACTGCAGCCAAGGTACGAAATTCCAATGGATATTAATAAATGAATCCAGATGTTGGTCAGAATATTTTGACAAAAATTTTTCAGCGCTCCAATAAAGTCGACAGTGCCTAACGCGGAAACGTCTCGAATGCGTAACTTGAATACATATGAGAACGGGTTGCTTGATGATCTGTGCAGTGCTACTGACGGAGGAGAGGCAATAGAAGCAGATCGTGCGGTTGACCAAAAAGCCGATGCTGCCTCGGTCATTGCAGAATCTGAAACAAAGAAAAGTACAGGTATTAAATTCTGTCTCAATATCCAAACAGTACATAATATCACGAAAAATCTTTGAACCATTCAAGACGCATTGTATTAGAATAAATATTTCTCTGCTTTTGATGACTTTGTAGTTGAATAAAGATTAACAGTATTTTGGATATCGTGAAACAATAATAGTCGGAGAAATATTTACTAAAGAAAATGTTTCTAGACGATAGTCGATTGGGGTCAAACAACACAGAGCAAAGGTGTCTCGACGTCAACTCTGACCTTGTTGACGACTCAAAAGTGATCGAGCTCTCCGAGGAGATAGAATCTCAATCTAATCAGAATGCAAATAGTACTTTCGGCTCTGGCCAACCGTTAATCCTGCAAGACGAATGAATTAGAAAAGAATACAGTGTTCCAGTATGTTAATTTAAGCGAATATCAACCTACCGTAAATCTTATATTGACAACAGATCAATGATAGAAATATCGCAGCAAGATTTGTTCCAGAGTACGTTAATTAACAATCGTTGGAATCAACTTATTGGACTGAAAAGAATAGATCGCTAGACCTAAATTAGCCTAATCTATGAATAAGAGAAATAGATGAATGTAAAAATTACACGTATACAAGATAATTGGATATTTATTACGAGGAAATTGTAATATTCATTTACGAATGATACATTTTAATTCACGTATGTACGTATACATTGCAGGCTCACAATGTTATAATATAATATAATACCTATTACCAAAAGTGCCTGCGCTGTATCGTGTGCGTGAGATGTAGAGAAACAGAAGGATAACTATATTAAAAAAAAAAAAAAAACAATAGCAAAAACAAAAAAGTAGTTTAACGAAAAGACAGAATATTTTTTTCTCGAGTCACTAATCAACTGCTATCTCGCTTAGCATATTTCAATGTATATTCAACAGCAATAAAATATATATAGTGAAAAAATATATATCAACACACATCGTATTATTTATTTTCTTTTTGGTGACAATGAAGCCGACGGCTGTTGTCATCTAACTGTATCCATACACGGTATGCGTATATGGTATATCTGTTTTAAGCATAAGTACGTATATAACTACGTAGTACGTATGATAAGTTGAAAAAAATATTATACAGACAGAATAAACGAATACAGAATATTGTACACAACATCACGTGCGTGATATAACGTATCGTTCCAAATATAAGCAGATGTTTTTTTGTCGTCCTCGTCTTATACGCAGACCCGTCTTATGTGCTGGTAACTAAGAAAAATATCCTGAAACACTGTCTCAGAATCGGTGGTCGCTTTATACTTGGAAAAATACGGTATATACCTTTTTTTTTTTTTAAATACTACTAATCTAAGAGTACGCATTGATTCGTACGAGTTTTGTATGTGAATATATGTATGTGTATTATTCTAAGATAAACCATTAAAAAAATAGAATATAAATATATATACGATTTTTTTTTTTCGAAAATATCTATATACATATTATATTCTCTTTCTTTCTTCGCATCTTTTTGTTTTGATCTTTTCACCTTTTCTCTACACTTTCTCTCAATTTTATAGTAAATGACGCGCACGTATTAAGCGTGCTCCTGCCTTTGTACATACACGTCTCGATATATATCTAAATTATCTACGAGATATCTTCAAGTAAATTGTTTTTCTGGAATTAAATATATGAGCCGATATGGTTCATTCGTCTTGCTATAATTACCATTACCGATTAAACATGAGAATAATAATATTTCAACAACGTTTTGTAATTCAAGTACGAATATCTGTCTGTTTACCGTACACTGCAATTGGTTCGGATGATCGCGTCATAATAGAGGGGAAAACCGTGAATGACTAAGTATATTATATATAAGAAGAGAAACTGAGACAACCACTCTTACGAATCATTACCTCGAAAGGAAATGACGTGGATTAAGCGTAACAAGGAAGTGGTAAGAAAATAAAAATATAGTAAGTACAGAATGACGAGGAAAATAGAGAAAAAAGAAGTGCGACATGGCTAATCTACAACCTTCGACATTTTCAAGACTTATGTCGCTGAACGAAACATACCGCAAAGTGTTTGTCTTATATGTGAATTAACCGATGATGAATCAAGTACCTATGTTATACGTATATTATAAGAAATTTATAACTAATAACAGTCTAGTATTGCAGTCGACCAAATTGTTCGTTGGTTCTAGCTTCAGTTAAAAAAGATCCCGATATCCGAATTGACTAAAAGTCTCTTTAAGAATCGAACTTGCGCAAGTCGAAGCCTTGAAAGAGCACTCCGTACACGTTCAAAGGATTTGAAAACAGATTTTTGACAACTCTTCGAAAAATACTTTGTACATTCTATAACGATGTGTTTAAGTAATCATCTACTTTATTCGAAAAAGAGAAAGGAAAACAACTTAATAATAAAATCAGAAAAGTATAACAAGTCCTACAATAATATATCGATGCTTCAAAGTATCATCACACATCATTTGTTCGATTTTTCATTTACTTTTTCCCCTTTACCCGTTAAGTTATCTAATCTAAATTTTCGTTTCCGCTGGTGAGAATAATAATGATAATATTAATAAAAATATTTACGAACGGTTAAATTCGTAAAATGACAAGAAGAGGTGCTAGACGTTTCTACACGAAACTAGCTAAATTAACGTCTCTAAGTTTATAATATATCTCTACTGAGAACTGAGGCATCATGCATGTCTCGAATAACGATCCATCCTCCCATCAGCTGCCATCCGAAGCATTCGACGACGAATCTTCCAGCTCCGGTGCTCCCGGCCCACGATTCAGGACACTGTAAATATCGGTGGCATGTTTTATAGTCACGTCCGGCTTCGGATCCCCCGCGCAAAGTCTCGGCTTTTCAGTTGTCGGTATCCAAACCGTTCCTCCGAGCCCAGCTTCTATGCCTCCTGTTCAATCGGTCAAGGGTTACACATCGAACTTTGACCGTGTAGAATCTTATCATTAATTACTCAATCTAATCGACGGTGGAATAATTCAAAGATCGACTAACTTCAATCTCAAGTTCATTGCTGATCAGGGTCACCGATTTGACATTGATAAAGAGAAACACGTCAGTCTCTAGAAGAGATTGCGTAAATTCCATAAATCGTTCGATTACCTTGAATGTCGGTTTCAAGCTTATCCCCAACCATGATGCACTCGGCCGGTGTAACTTTCAGGCATTGGCAGGCCTCCTCGAATATCCTCGGGTCAGGTTTTTCCCATGGAAGATCTCCGGAGACTAGAATGAGGTCGAAGTACTGGTTCAAGGAAAGCTTTTGAATTTTTTCCCACTGTGCGTTGGACGGTCCGTTTGTAATTAAACCGATGAGGTATTTCTTCCTGAGCTGAAGCAGCATGGAGACCGTGTCGCCGGTGAGCGCGAGGTAGTGGTATCTCAGCTCCAGCCATCTTTCGTAGACGGCTTTGTTCAGGTACGAGTAACTTTCGCCCAGCGCTTTGCTCCACAGTGATATCCTCCAGGCATCTAAACTATACTTTGGATTGTCCGGACATTTTCTAAACTGCTTCAAGTAACCAGTCGTTACTTTGCTTGACAATTCTTGCGGCACTCCGTACTCCTGAGTCAATTCCTCGGACAGCTAAAGTGCGATTGGATGGAAAAAAAAAGAAAAAAAAAAAAAAACAAATAAACAAACACACGAATTACAAATCTTGAATACTTCGACACGTGATGTTTAATTGCGATTGGTGGTAAATATTAAAACTTAGCAATAAAGATGAATTTTAAAAGAAATAGTCAAGTATGCAAGAATTTTGCGCCGTATCCAATAATTCGTTCTCTCTCAAAATGATTGACGTTCTTAGTTTGGAAACAAGCAAAAATATATATCAAACTATTCCATATGCCGATATCATTGTTAAATTACTATCGCTAAAACTTATAAAAAAATTCATCTGATCGACGATCACTCCATATTAAGTTTATGCAACTGGGTGCCGAATTCACAACTGATGAAATAAAAACAAACATAAGCAATCGGATGAGATGCCTTGATCGTTTTTAATTTTATTTTTTCTTATTCATTAGCTTGAAAGCTGGTTTTTAACTTTCGACAAGGATCAAATTATTTTATACGGCGTAAATATAAGAAGGCAAGGGTGAGAAAGGACGAATGTGATCAGGGATAAAGGCTGTTCAGTAGGACACTATATCATATTAATGATTACCTATAAAATGCATTGATTCATTCAAATCTTTGAGGCGATTATTGGACACTCGAAGTGGCCCCCACGATCACTGCTGTAATCACAACAAAATCAGTTGTGCCAACGACGGACTTAACAAGTACACCACTAGCAGACCTGATTGCAAAATGGGAAAACGATTCTTTGCAATCAAAGAAAGCACAACACCTGTCATAAGATTATTAGGAAGACTATCGGGCGACTCTTTCTTCACCCACTTGGGGGACGTCTCTGGGTTTTTCCCTGCTTCGTTGATCGCAATACATTTTCCCACTTCTGACACACATTTGGTAATAATAAAAAATCATAAAAATGAATCTTACTCTTAGTCACTTGTACATTCCTTATCGTTAACTGATACATCAAGCTTACGCTAATTGATTAAGATTACCATAAAATGAGAAAGGGGTTGCGAAAGAAAAACAAGAAATGATTAATTTTTTTTTGAAATTATATCGTGTAATTTGGACGAGTAAAAAGATGACAATTTAAAAAAAAAAAAAAAAAAAAAAAAAACATCTCTCCATTGGTTTTACAAATGTTGGTGTTAAAACTGTTATTAAATCAACTACCGTGTTACTTTTAGTATACAAATATTAATACATACAGAGTATTACCAGTAATAATAAATTACGTCATATTTGTACTATCATAGTGTATGTTTATTGAAATTTTGTAGATACAAAAATAAAAATAACACAGCCGTTAAAATCGGCACATCAGTCTCTCACACGCGACAAGTTATCGTATAACATAGCATCAATACAGAATTGAGTTTAAGTATACATAGGTATATATTAATTAAACGTAATTCAAAATTTGAAAAATTACGAGAAAAAGTACAAAAGATGGAAGAAAAGAAAAGGGAAAAAAGAGCTGCAAAGAATAACGAGGGCGTATAGGAAATTTTTGTATTGGAAAGATTTCTGCAACAATCTTCGTCAACGGGGTAAAATAAGGGTGGACCATCGGATATCGAAAATCCGTTTTGAAATTACTAGTATACATTTTTTTAAAAACTCTTTCTTTGTTCTATCACCTAGTAACAGATGTACAGCGTAATACACACACACACACACACATTTGAGTCTGCGCTAAAAACAGGGAGCACAAATCATGTGACTGTCGTATCCGCAGCTGTTGCCTCCAGCCAAGATGAATCCAATAATCTAATTATACTACGGAATCTAAGCGGTGGAAATACGAGGGCATACGACCAAGGAGATCCTTAGCGAAAGTGATATCTCAACTGCGCTCGGCGTTGTCGTCGATCTATTTTTACTCCCAATAGGGACTAAATATATTCACCAGAATAGTGCATAGTTCATTTGACACGCGCGACTTAGCCAAGTGCAACGGAAAGTCAAACTTGACTAGGAACACGACGGCACTAACGGTATGACTAACAGTTTTGGCTACAAGGCGTGCTATTTTTGACTCTTTTTTTCGAGACATGCTTGAATTCAAATTTGGAAAGACAATACATTTCGTTTGACAGTATCGACGTTATCTAAGCTATAAATACAGTGAAAAAAAAATTAAAGAAAATGCCCTCGATACATGAAAGTTTCCTCTTTGCGATACGCCTGAATACTGGTGGCGCCGACTTGGGTAAATAGAAAAGCAAATCTTAATCTCCGAACAGATGTTTCCCAAGCTCCATCATGCGATGCGATCTACAGACAGTCAAGGCGCCGCATTTCTTCAGTACAGCAGCAACGCTTTCATCGGCAGTTACCAAGTGGCAGAGAAGATCTTCGTAGGCGGATTTAACGTTAGGCGGCAGGCCTCCGACCTTGACTTTTTTCAAAGTTTCAATGATTCCCTCAGCCCAGCCAGATTCAATAGCAAATTCCGACAGCCAAGGAACCAGTTGAAGTACGCCGGCCATTGTCTGCATGCCGAGGAACCATAGCTCCATTATTTCCATCCAATGTTCCTTATACGATATCGCTACAACCAATTCGGTCGGATCGTTGCTCTCGTCGACGGTGTAGGCGTCCCATAGGAACCTGATGGTCGCCTGAATGTAGCGACATATGGAAAAGTCGTTCTTCTTGACGCGTTTGGCCTGCTGCTTCAGCAGAAGAAGTCCGAGTATGGCAAGGTGTCCGTGCAGCACCAGGTTCTCAGGGATCTGCTTGAGCTCAGGCAGGTTGTTGAATATGAACTTCAGCAGCGATATGAACGTCGGCGATTCCTCCACCATCTTGGCCTCTAGCACAGTTATGTTCATCAGAACGTTGCAGACGGAGACCATTGCGGCTCTGGAGTCCTTCATTTCGCTGAGTAGCGCAGGGGCGAGTTCCTTCTCCGGTTCTTTCAGTGCTTTCAACCGTTCTGATCTGGGAACAGGCGGCTTTTTGTAATAGACAATGGTCCAGTGATAAGACAAACACTCGAAAAGCACTTCCTCCTGTTTGTGCTTTAGTAAAATTTTTCGTGCCTCCTCTTCTACCGCCAGATAGCAAAGCGCCGGCAACAGAAGCCTCAGCACATCGACCTGGCTGAGTGGGTCGTGGACTACAGGCTCGCCTGACGAGTTTCCTTCCTCGGGCTTAGCCGCCGCCTTCGATTTTTCCGACATTTTACGATTTCGATGAGCGTAAAACGTGTCGTTTGCTACCGTCAAAACGTACGGTAGGACCGAGTAAACCTGGGGTCGCATCGCCGACGTTTCTTGAGCCAACCACGCGGCAAGAACGCGGACCATGGCACAGACGAAGAGGCGCTCCTTTACGCCGGTGAGGTCTTTCATCTTCGAGACGGCGGTGAGAAGGCCAATTACCGCCGCAAATGCGCCCTTCAGCGCCGTGTACAAGGACTGTTTCTCCTTCTGCTCGAGATCCAGCTGATCACTGGTTATGTAGGCGAGCGATATCTCCAGTATGGTGAAGCACGCCGTTATCAAATCCGCATTGCTGACAACAGCCTTGAGCTGTTTACCCTCCAGTTGCATTCTGACCTCGATTGACGAGAGCTGGACCAGCAGCAGGAAGAACACCTTGGGCTTCTCCTCGTCCGAAAGCGCCCACTCGACGCCGAGCAGCTCAAGCATTACAGCTGCGAGTTTGAGTGCCGGGTCCCTTTGATTCTTGCCGATTCTTGAGCCCAGGATGTCGTTCAGTGCCTTGTGGATGCTTCCCGGCCAGGACTCCTCCTTGGACGTCTCCTCGATGGCGTTTTGCCTGCATGACGAAAGCAGCGCCTGGAGTATGGTACAGACCTCGAATTTGCGCTCCGTATGGTCTGTTTCAAAGTCCAGAGCGATTTTGTTTATTATGGCGTGGAACGGCTTTGTGTCCACCGCGTCCCAGGCGTCGGGTCCAAAGGTTGTGACCAGGGTTACCAGGATATTCAGCGCTTCGTCCGTCTGAAAGCTCTTCTCCGCGTAGATTTCGCACATCTTTGGTATCGCCTTCTGCTGCAGCAGCGCCTTCTGACCTGGTGGATATTGGGCGATGCTCTGTAGGCAGGCGTAAGCCTCGCTCACAATGATCAGCGTGTCGTCGGGAGCGTCGTCGTCAGCTTTGGAGACGATCTCCAACAGTGCTGGAACGTGTCCCACCATGTCAGGGTGTGAGGCAAGCTCCTCGTCCCCGCAGAAAGCAGACAAAATCGACAGCGCGACCGACTTGTAGACCTGGGGCGGACAGTCGACGGGAACATTGTCGCTAGACAAAAGCTTGCGCATAAACTTAGCCCCGATCGCTTCGAACAACAGCTTCTTTGCCGCCGGGGTGCAGTCCTTTCCGTCGACTAGTTTAGTCACCATAAACAGCGCAGCAAACTTCTCGGAGTCGTTGCTAACCATCTTCAAGATGGCCACGCACTTCTTAACGCTCTCTGGTATGCTCATCTTGTCGATCAAACCTCTTAGCGTTTTGTTCAAAGCGTTATCTGCTCGTAATACAGGGCAATGCCCATGGGTTGGTGAAAATTAAAAGAGAAAGTGATCGCTGTCTCGTCTCTAGGTTTCGTCGCTCCGGGCTGTGTCTCAGATGTAACGGAGGCTGGTGAGAGAGCGTAAACAGAGCCAAGAAACTTAGTTTGAGAGTGTCACTGATCGACGACCACCACAGAGGCGCCTCGTCATGCACATTTCACGACACGCGACGAGTTCACAGAATTCTTTTTACTGTCTTCAGCACAGCACTTTTAAACTCCTAGAAGAGTAGATATAAATACAAGGAGATGCGTTGATTATAACCTTGAATTTTGGAGCGGTGACGGCGACGAACCGGCGAGCTTCAGATCCAGTGGACAAATCGAATACCCGAAAGGCGACTAGAGTTTTTCGAGACGAGAGAAGCTGCGAGTTATAGCAAACGGGAGGAGGAAAGTCGCTATAAATAAACGGGATAGAAACGGCTATATCGGGATATTCCGTATCACGTTACCAGGAGGTTATTTTTAACCAAGACGCGAGTATCGTTCAACGATTCGCACCGCGTGCTCTAAGCGCCGAATGAAACGGGCGGTCTGCAGCAGAGCTTTTGACGGTAACATTGATGAAATCACATTCGGTGTCGTTTATTTTTATTATTACTGTTTGTCTCAGGGCCTCCGTTTTAGACTTTCCCAACACGCGTTAAACTCTCGAGTCGATCCTTCTACACGTGAAGTCGTCGTCGCGTCGTCTGCTGTCAATTTAGGGGGGGGGGGGGGATAAAATAATAATTATGTTGGTAGCAGTGACTTGACTTTTCCCAACTTTTCCGCATCAGCTGTTATACCGAAATCACAGAGAATAATTGAATGATACATAACCATTATTGATATTAAATTTTTGTAAATCACGAATTCAATACCTATATTAAACGTTCGTTCCTCAGTAAAATAGCTCAAATCTAGAAGGCCATTCACGTTATAACATGTAATCGTTGTTCAAATAGTTTCGTCGATAGATTGACATTATTCGACCACACGATGATAACGTCTGCATTTTTTTATTCAGCTCACAGAAATAATACCTGCATAACTCTTAAATGACGAATAAATCTTTTTAAATCAGAAGTATTGGATATCGGTTTAATATTAAAAGGTTACACATCAAACTGACGAGTAATTGCCGGGATAATGCATAAGACGGATGGGTCTAGAATGTGTAGAATAAGCTTTCATAGGTCAAGTTGAGCAGAGTTCGTACGCTTTTTCGAATCTAAAATTCCCCGACTTTTCTAAGCGTTTCAGCCTGGAAATAGGATTTATCCAGTAACCTTCAAAGAAATATGCCGCGCATTTTTTTACACATTAATACTAATATCTTCGATATTACTTAGTAACTAACTTACTATCAATTTACAAACGACAGCCTGCGATTTTCCGTAAGAAAAAAATCGAAAGAATGTTTGGTATTAAGTAATATACATAGAATGTATGAAGTGGTGCGACGAAACAAAATTTTACGTGCAATTTTTTTTATTAAGATCGACAGTACTTTGTATATAAGAACGAGTTTACTTGTTCGACAAACTCAAAATTTCAGTCTTACTTTCAAATTCTCGTGAGTTTTCCCTGTGCGTGCGAACCCTGTTGACACTATGATTCTGGGCAATGGATTGAAATAATTAAATGTAGAGAGTTTAATCAGTGGTGTTTGTAAATCGAGTTACAAATTGCTACGCTATAACGAGCATCTAAACTTCAGCTGACGCAGATTAATGCGAATGTTTTTTAGCGACGAGAAGCGAACACTGCTGCCAACGTAATTGGATCATCGAAAATTTTCGGTGCTTCAATCGAATCGAATAAAACGCGCACATCCGCGTCGCGATGCCGTGACGTCACGTGCCCTTCGAAAGTAGCTCGCACAGTGCGGAACATACGTTGGCGGTATTTTTCCAGAGATAGCTCGCCCCGCTCGCCGCCTCGTTCGTTCGTTCGCAACGCGAATAGCGAACTAGTTGAAAGCGAGCGAGAGAATGAGAAGCAAACGGGTGTCTATGTACGGATTATTTTCTTCGATCCGTAATTTTTTCTTCTCTTTTCATTTTTGTCTGGCCCGTTTCCCCCGTTTCCCTCTCATTTTATTCGTTGCGGCGACGAGATATACGACATACACGCACACACGCACTGCAGGTAGCAATGAATCGGTGAAAATAAACGAAAGCAAGATGAACGCGTGACCGACGTCTTGGCTGATTTATTTTTCAGCACGTACCTTTCTACACGCTAAACTATCCCCCTTTCTAGTCTCGATCAACGTGTTGTCCAGGTCGAATAGAACTGTGGTTATAGCCGCAGCTGCTGCCGTTGTTGTCGTCGTTGAGTTTTTCCTTCCAAGATCTGCCATCCTGTCTATGTATCGCTACCTTCTAGCTCGTACTAATTCCGCGCTGTTTGGCTCTGCTTTGACTTCTCTAATGCTCGGCAGACTCTTATGTGACAACATGAGCTTGTATTAATGAATTAACGACCTGCTGCTTCGTCGTTTGGCCACCCAACCAGTGGCAGGTACTGTTCAACCAAGGCGGAGGAGTGGGGCAGCAGCGGTGGTTTTTTCACGTCTGACGTCACGGTTCTTGTAGTTTTTTTAATCGATGAGCATAGCAGTCTGATTTACCGGTCAAGTCGGTTGACTGAAACAGAACAACAACGTTATCGGACCGTCGGTAATTTTCAGTCGGTATACGTGTTACGTAAATATTATTACGGCGGGAAACAAAGTTGTGACTCGACTCGAAATTTGACAGGATCGCGTAGAAGGTTCTTTTTTCGCTTCGTCCAGCAGGCGAAAAATTAATTCAATGTCGGTAACGGCTACGGCAACTACTGCGTCTATCCAGGGCGACGAGGATTTAGAAGAGTTTAATCCACAGGCGAAACTGATAAAGGCTATAGAAGTGAGTAATGAATGCGAAGACGTGTGTTACCCAACCTAACCTAAATCGACCCAACTGAGGATTAAGTGAACTCTCTAACCATAAAATATTCCCGCCTATTAGCTTGTTTTCTCACCGCTCGTCGGAACAAGTATCAAAGTGTAAAATGCATGTTTCTTTTTTCAGGGTAATGGCATTACGGCAGGTGATGTTAAAAAACTACAGGAAGCGGGTTACTACACTGTTGAGTCAGTGGCGTACACGCCAAAGAAGCAGCTCACCACGATAAAAGGGCTGAGCGAGGCAAAGGTAGAGAAAATACTGGATGCTGCGTACAAGATGGTGGTGATGGGCTTTAAGACTGCAACCGAGATCCATCAGTACAGGGCAAACACTGTGTATCTAACGACAGGATCCGCGGAACTGGACAGGCTCCTGGGTGGAGGGATTGAGACGGGTTCGATAACCGAGATATTCGGGGAATTCCGAACAGGCAAAACGCAGATATGTCATACGCTTGCGGTCAACTGCCAGTTGCCAGTGGACATGGGCGGTGGGGAAGGAAAGTGCCTTTACATCGATACGGAGGGCACGTTTCGTCCTGAGAGGATAATCGCAGTAGCTGAACGGTACAAGATCAGCTCCGAGTCTGTTTTGGACAATGTCGCCTGTGCCAGAGCCTTCAATACCGACCACCAGACACAGCTGCTCATTCAAGCTTCTGCGATGATGACAGAGTCTCGATACGCGCTGCTAATTGTCGACAGCGCCACAGGTCTCTATAGAACGGACTATTCGGGTAGGGGGGAATTGTCCGCCAGACAAATGCACCTTGCTAGGTTTCTAAGGATGCTTCTGAGAATTGCCGACGAGCACGGCGTAGCAGTCGTAATAACGAACCAGGTTGTCGCCCAGGTCGACGGTGCGGCCAGTATGTTTGGCGGTGATCAGAAGAAGCCCATCGGCGGTAACATCATCGCTCACGCCAGTACCACACGATTGTACTTGAGAAAGGGCAGGGGCGAGACTAGAGTTTGCAAAATATATGACTCGCCCTGTCTTCCCGAGAGCGAAGCTATGTTTTCTATAAATTCGGACGGCATTGGGGACGCTAAAGAATAATTTTGATAACGAGTTGACAAAGTTTTGTGATACGATATACTATATAGGATAATATAACTCTAAGATAAAAGATTTAATATTTTTATATATGAGAACGTATTTCTATCGTAGATTGTAATGTTTAATTTATCAGTAATCGTTAAGCAATTTAATTACGATATATAAATAAATAAATGAATAATTCCCCTTGTGTAAAAATTGTTTGATGGGCAGTAATTTAAAATGTGTATTATCAATTAACAAAGAAAACGCAAATTATAATGAAATAAACTTTCTTTGCTTTTTTATAAATCATTTTCATTCGTTATTCCAGAGCCTTGAACCTTTTTTAAAATAATCATCTCAACTCCTTAGGCAATTTTATTTATTTATTTATACATGAATAAGCCGATGGAATTATAGACTTTAAAATTTTTTTTTAATTCAAGATTTGAAAATCGAAATCGATTCTTACGCACTTGGAATCGATGGTAGAAAAAATTGATTGGTAAATTATCGATACAAAAAAGAGAATTTTTTGGCCATCCTTAATGTCCTTCATCCTGGTGAGTTGTTACCACTGAAATATATATCCGTGATTGTTATAGGTATACCTCTCATGGGTGTAGTACACATGACACCCGTGCGTGACACAAGCAGCCGGCGAAAATTGCTGTTAGGTTAAGTTATCAATGACGCAATCGTGTCAGTTTTATCATCGCGCATAATTTTGATCCCAGCTCGTCGTCGTTCGTTGGGAAGATAAAAAGTATACAACTGTTTGGTGTTAAACGGTCTTGAATAATTCCAGATTTAAAGGTGGAGCCTGTTTCCTTACTTCTGTTAATTTTCAATATTCTCCTCTGTCTAATTGTTCACAATATTTTCTCAATCATCATCATTATGTACAAACGATGCGTGTCGCGAATGTTGCTGCAGCGTAGAGTAAACAATAGCTACATTAACAGAAAGACAAACACGAGTCGCGCGTACGCCGCGAAAAGTTTAATGAACATGGAGAGGTCGTTTTTTACACGCAAATTCGAGTCAATAACAGACATTAAATGGAGGGTGAATAACGTGAAAAGAGGTTATTGTTTTTGGTGGGTTCACGAAGGATTCAACAATTCTAAAATCTCAACATCACCAGCGTCTTGTGATCTCTCGTCAGCTTGCCAACTCTCGAATTCCTCGCTCTCTTATCGAATCAACGTTTTCCTTCTTTTCAGCCAATCTCGTGCTTTCGCAATGACGTCAGACGACTACTCTCACTTCACGCTTCCCAACAACCAGCCAGTCGTCGCCTTAGAATGTGAAACTGCCTTCAACGCTTTGACCACCAAAGAGAAACTCTACGCTCACTATCTCAGCCAGGCTGCCTGGAACGGCGGCCTGATCGTTCTGATTCAAACCTCCGTTGAATCGCCCCTAATATTTGCCCTCCTCTACTCGCTCTTTTCCGCCGAGCCGATAGCAGACCTCAAAAAGTCTGCACTTGCTGCCGGAGTGACCGAAGATGAATTTACGGTAACGGAAATAAGGATCTACTTTCTACAAGTATTTCTGCGACCTTATTAGCCGATCCATACTTTAATCGGTCCCTCCCGCACCTTTTCAGGCATTCCTAGTCTATACGGCAGGATTTTTATCCAACGCGGGGAACTACAAGTCTTTTGGAGATAGTAAGATCGTGCCAAACTTGAAGAAGACAAAGTTTGAGGCTATCGTCAAGGTCTCCAAGGCTTACTCGCAGAGTTCGCAAGACGTGCAGTCCCTTTGGGATAAAGTAGAAGCGAGGCTCTACTCGCTCAACGACAGGGCCAAGTCGCTCGGCCTCGGCGACAAAGGGACAACGACCTACTTCTCTGCCAACTGCACGACGGAGGATGCTGACCTGGTGAACAGGTTAGATGCTAGATGTTTTAATGGTGTTTCCGTAACAATGCTGGAAAGCAAATTAAGAGAGAAAGCCTAAGGGTATATAGTCTGTATAAGAATAGAACTTATACAGTTGTTGACTTAAAACTAAAGGTTCATGCAGAGCAAGGGATTGGAGTCGTACAACGCGCGGTGCTTTAAGACGGTGCAACCTGCGACTGACGCTGGCAAAAAGGGCTCCGTAACGTACGAGATTAGGCTGGCGTCTGTAATGACTGAGGACGATCCAAAGATTACACTGCCCGAAGAGACGTTTGAAGAGTCCAAGTTCAGGGTAACAAGAGGCGACTACAGCAAGCTGCTCATCCCTGTTGTGGATAACCTGAGAAAAGCGAAGGAGTACGCGTCCAACGAGACGGAGAAACAAATGCTGGACAAGTACATCGGTCACTTCAGTAGCGGTTCGCTGAACGAGCACAAGGACGGATCAAGATTTTGGATCAAGGACAAGGGGCCGGCTATAGAGACGTACATCGGGTTCATAGAGACGTACAGAGACCCTGCAGGCCAGCGGGGTGAGTTCGAAGGGTTTGTAGCGATGGTGAACAGCGAGATGTCCCAGAAGTTCACTACGCTCGTCAACAGGGCGGAGGAACTACTGAAAAAGCTACCCTGGGGCCAGGACTTTGAGAAGGATGAGTTCCTGCGGCCGGACTTTACCAGTTTGGACGTCTTGACTTTCGCCGGGTCAGGCATTCCCGCCGGTATAAACATACCCAACTATGACGAGATCCGACAGTCGGAGGGGTTCAAGAACGTCTCGTTGGGAAACGTCATACCCGCGAACATGAAGCAGGACGTAATACCGTTTCTGTCCGACGAGGACCAGGTGCTACTGAACAAGTTCAGGATCCAGAGCTTCGAGGTGCAGGTCGGACTCCACGAGCTTCTTGGTCACGGCAGTGGGAAGCTCTTCAGAAAGCTGCCCTCCGACAAGTTCAACTTCGATATTGAGCGTGTGAAGAATCCGCTCAATGGGGAGCCGATCACAAAGTATTTCAATGAGGGTGAAACATACGATTCTAAGTTCGGCGCTATGGGTTCCACCTATGAGGAGTGCCGGGCCGAAGCTGTTGGCTTGTATCTCAGCCTGGAGAAGGACATAATAAAAATATTTGGGTACGAAGGACAGGATGCGGATGATATAATATATGTAAACTGGCTCAGTCTATTGTGGAACGGGTGTGCGAAGGCACTCGAGATGTATCAGCCGTCGACGAAGAAGTGGCTTCAAGCGCATTCGCAGGCGCGTTACGTCCTGCTCAGAGTTTG
The DNA here is from genome assembly GCF_021901495.1 of Neodiprion virginianus. Lineage (NCBI taxonomy): Eukaryota > Metazoa > Arthropoda > Insecta > Hymenoptera > Diprionidae > Neodiprion > Neodiprion virginianus. Next base: position 1,555,090 of record NC_060883.1, read on the forward strand.
CCTAGAAGCGGGAGAGGGACTGATCAACGTTGTGGAAAGCGAGCCGGGCAAGAACCTGAGGATTGTTTTGGACAGAAGCAAGATAGCCACGGTCGGAAAGACCGCGATCGGACAATTTCTCACAAAGTTACAAGTCTATAAGAGCACGGGTGACGTTGAAGCAGCTAAAGCCATGTACGACAAGTATAGTGAGGTCCCTGAATCCGGGTTTAAGCCCTGGGCACTTTGGAGAAAAATTGTTCTTGATCATAAACAGCCGAGGAAAATATTCGTTCAGTCTAACACATTTGTGAATAGTGGTAAGTATCGGTTTGAGAAGTTTAACTATGGAACGTCCACAGATTTATATTCTTGCGACGGATTGATAATAGCTTAATGACTAATTACCCATTCTTCAATTTTTCCAGATGCTAGCAAACCACTCAGCGGCGTTACGCTGAAAAACTACGAGCCGACGTTTGATGGGTTGATAGAGTCTTGGGTTGATCGTTTCCCGTCTACCGAGGTGACCACGACCCTTCTCGAACTGTGGGCAAAGGACCAGAAATACTTTTCGGAATAGGAAAAAGAACGCGGCTGCAAAATTTGCGTCAATTCAGGGTGTTGCATGTGATGCAGTAGTATCGATAAGTACCACTGATGTATACACATTTTTCGACCTTTTTTTTAACGGATGTGGTTTTTTGGCGTCGAAGGTCTTCCCGGAACTAAAATTTTTTACATTTAAGAATGTATGTACATAACAAAAGTATTGCACTAAATAACAAAACAAGAACGGTTGACATGAATTGAAGCGAAGACAAAGGGAACAAGAATATGGCAAGAAACACTGGCGAATTCCTACCACTATTTTTGTTCTACTTACTTACAGATACATCAAACACCGCTGAAAATCAGTCAATTACAAATAAATAGCAAACAGAAACCTACGTAAATTATTTGTATCCGGTATTGAAGCCTCAGTCGTCATCGTCATCTTTCCAAAGCGCTAAAACGTCAATCACATCATCGACGCTGTATTAATTGACCTTCGACATTGAGAAATCACGCCCCTACCGCTAATGTCTAATAATTATAAGAATAAGGGCTGCGCGGGTACTGAAATTCTTCGGGTCGGGTCGGGACAAATCTATCAGTTTCAAAGTTGGGTTCCAGAGATTTTTGGGATTCTTGAAAAACTGGAAATCCTCGAAAAGATCAGGGTTCTCGAAATCAGTTTTGTGGAAGTTTTCGGTATTCCTGGATCTCCCGATAAAAGATGATATACTTTTTACAGAAAATATTGATGCCATTTAGATATACTATTTACTATGAGTATTTAGTATCGGTCTAATTTTATAAATATTAGGTAATTTGGTTAAAACCTGATCCGACACTAACCCGTCCCGAACCCGAACTTTTTTTCCCAACATTTCGGGAATCCGCACAGCCCCAATAAGAATAGTGATAACATTAAATAACAGTAAGTATATAAAATACTTACAAAACAGTTTTATACAATATTGTATCAAATGAAATATTGATAACATTAATAATTATCTCGTTGTATTTTTATCCGTTCCGGCTCACGATCTTCTAAAACCTTTCCTCAATCGCACCAAGAGTGAATTGTCTGTTCGTGGTTTGTATAAAAATAATTTTTGTTAGTTAAATATCGAATACTCAAATTGGTTAAGGGAATTCAAATAGAAAATATTAGGGGGTGTCATCTCTTAGTAGAATCTTAAAATATAATGAGATATGTATGAAACAAATGTTTGGAATCAATTTTCGAGGTGACTAGACGGTAAGAGCTAGTCGATAAGCCATTTATATCGTATACCCCGTACACAACGAGCGCGGATACGTTGCCGTCATTTTTTCTGCATCGGTAATTAGTTCCGGCAACCTACCGCGAGCGTCGCTACTGCGCGGTATCTTCTACTATCTTCAGGGCTTCCACGGTATTCTGGAACGCCGTGAAATTCGAACGAGTTGGCGTCGCATCCTGCGCTGCGAATTTGTGTAATTTTGAGCTGAATTTAATGGTTTTTCGTAATTAACTCGATTCGTGGGGCTGCACTTGGTAAGGAATCGTTAAATAAACATTTCAAAGTCACTCAGAGTTGTATTTTAATTTCGTAAATCAGCAACTTTTTTTTTCTTTTTTCAACGGCAAACAAATGACCATCTATCGAAGTTTGGTCGTTCCTTTCGTGCACCGGAGATGTTATACCGGGACTAAATTCGTAAATATTTTCGGGATATTCGTAAAGAAATCATTTGTTGGATGTGCTATTTATTCTAGAACGTTCCGTTTTTGGTTTGTTGTGATTATTTCGGGTCTAGAAGTGATATACGATCGCTGCAGCGACATACTGAAGTATTCAATCGTGTTTTCACAAAGCTGTTCATCATTGTTCTTCACAGATTGCGTGTGGCGTCGTTTCTAGTACGAATTGCGTGTGAATTATGCGATAGAAACAGCAAATACGAACCCTTCGACACGGTATAACTGTTGTTTCGAATTTTCAACAGGCATATGAGCGAGCTCCAGAGCTGAAAGCTATCGACTTTACGAGGGTGAAAATCATCGCGATCGAAGCCAGTGATGGCTTGGGGTCGACACTGAGAGCTGATTTGGCCGATGCTACATTTTCGAAACATCTAGCGATCGGTAAATATTGCATGTGAATTGTTGATGTGTCGAGATGCTGGTTTTTTTGCCGCTGATTTTATATATGATTTTATATGTGATAACATTAAATAACAGTAAGTATATAAAATGCTTACAAAACAATTTTATACACTATTGTTTCGAAAGAAATATTGATAACATTAATAATTATCTCGGTGTATTGTCTTGTAATCATCTCCAACCTTTCCTCAGTCGTACCAAGAGTGTGAATTGTCTTTTCGTGGTTTGTATAAAAATAATTTTTGTTAGTTAAATATCGAATACTCAAATTGGTTAAGGGAATTCAAATAGAAAATATTAGGGGGTGTCATCTCTTAGTAGAATCTTAAAATATAATGAGATATGTATGAAACAAATGTTTGGAATCAATTTTCGAGGTGACTAGACGGTAAGAGCTAGTCGATAAGCCATTTATATCGTATACCCCGTACACAACGAGCGCGGATACGTTGCCGTCATTTTTTCTGCATCGGTAATTAGTTCCGGCAACCTACCGCGAGCGTCGCTACTGCGCGGTATCTTCTACTATCTTCAGGGCTTCCACGGTATTCTGGAACGCCGTGAAATTCGAACGAGTTGGCGTCGCATCCTGCGCTGCGAATTTGTGTAATTTTGAGCTGAATTTAATGGTTTTTCGTAATTAACTCGATTCGTGGGGCTGCACTTGGTAAGGAATCGTTAAATAAACATTTCAAAGTCACTCAGAGTTGTATTTTAATTTCGTAAATCAGCAACTTTTTTTTTCTTTTTTCAACGGCAAACAAATGACCATCTATCGAAGTTTGGTCGTTCCTTTCGTGCACCGGAGATGTTATACCGGGACTAAATTCGTAAATATTTTCGGGATATTCGTAAAGAAATCATTTGTTGGATGTGCTATTTATTCTAGAACGTTCCGTTTTCGGTTTGTTGTGATTATTTCGGGTCTAGAAGTGATATACGATCGCTGCAGCGACATACTGAAGTATTCAATCGTGTTTTCACAAAGCTGTTCATCATTGTTCTTCACAGATTGCGTGTGGCGTCGTTTCTAGTACGAATTGCGTGTGAATTATGCGATAGAAACAGCAAATACGAACCCTTCGACACGGTATAACTGTTGTTTCGAATTTTCAACAGGCATATGAGCGAGCTCCAGAGCTGAAAGCTATCGACTTTACGAGGGTGAAAATCATCGCGATCGAAGCCAGTGATGGCTTGGGGTCGACACTGAGAGGTGATTTGGCCGATGCTACATTTTCGAAACATCGAGCGATCGGTAAATATTGCATGTGAATTGTTGATGTGTCGAGATGCTGGTTTCTTTACCTCTGATTTTATACGTAAATGCAGTGAAATATTTTCGTTGTAGAGTCTTTCACTCTCAAATGTTTTGAAATATCGATAATTCGGCCTTAAGCTTGACACTGCGAAATGTTAAATACATTTTCCTCCCTGCAAGCAGCGAATCTCACTTTTCGCCTTGACAGGCCGCAGGCAACCCGGTATACGAGCACTGTCGTAACGAAATTTTCAAATTATTAGCTTCAATATAGGGAGAAATAATCGGACGAATTATCAAATTTGACAATTGTATCGCTAGAAATGATATCGTTCTGTCGAAAAATACACTTTCTGTGGGCATACATTTTGTAGATTGTATTGTTGTTCAGTTCAGAATTTTACACCGAAGATTGCCACACTATTTCCTGTACGTGAAAAAAATTGCAAATCAGGTTTTTTTTTGGCTTTATGGTTATAAACTAGAAAAAGTATATGATATCAGTAAATGTCCGCTGCTTTTTCACTCTTTATTGCTTATTGCTCGCATTCAAATTTGCGGTCAAATTTTACTCACATGCGTCTTTAAGGTAGCCAGTCTTCAATGTCAAACGCGTGTACCTATTCTTTGCGTCAAAAATCTTTATCGTCTATTCGTGTCTCTCGTTTTAGTAGATAAAAAATGAATATTCAAAGAAAACCATATCGTCTGGCTTGAGAAAAATGGCACACTAATCGGTATAATTTAACATATTAAGATCATGCATGTGTCGAATATTACATTCATATACGGATTGCGGAAATGAAATATATATTCACAAAATGTTGTGCCTTTTTATCTGATTACAGAAATAAACTGTAGCAAGATTGATCACGGTTATCGAATATTTGAGTCTAGTCATCTAAGGAATTTGGATACTGGAAAACAGAATGCAGTAGCTGAGCGGGCCACAATTTGTAAATCGCGTAAAGGTACACGTTCGAGATCATTTTTTATTGCATTATCATGCTATTTTCACTGTAAGAAAGCTGCTCATCATACACGAAAACCATAATAATATTTGAATGCTCTGCGTATTGATTTTAAAAATAAAGTAACATTAAATGTCATTGTTTTTTATCTGATGACAGGAACAGACCGCATTTAACAGAGATCCGGACGATCGTGGACATATGCCACTGCATTCAATGTATGAAGCAGCAAGCAAGAGGTGAGAACCGATATGATTTTGAATTGCCATGTCGCTTTTAATCACCGATGATTGCAGCATATGATTTTGACGAAAATTGAATTCTGCTAAATTACTCGATGCTTTCACTTGATATTTGCGCTTAGTTGTTAAGCTTTTTGTTATTTAATTCTCCAGTTAATATACCAGTAGGTCAAGAGTCACTGAAGTGTTGCGAAGGAAAATTTTGTTTTCGTTAAGACAATCTGTACAGTGACATGAAATTTGATCGGTGTGTATGGTGGAAGTAATGTTCTGTTATATTTTTATCACAGTGTGAAAAGTGCGACGATTCAAAATTAAACTTGGATAGATGATAGATAGCTACTTCGACTAAAGTATGCAATGGAGCAACCTGGAGAAGGTAAGAATACTCATTCCAATAATAGTTCGATAATTTAAGGGAGGCTTGTGCATCTGCAAATCTACCAATCTGGAGTAGGGGTCGTAGAAGCATGAGATTTTTTTAAAAAATGACGTTGTAATTTTACGTAACATCCGATGAATAAGCATGGAAATAAACAATGATAATAGTAGATTTAAGAACTGAAAATCAGCAGTATACTTCGTGTCGGTACCGTTCGCTAAATTAATTCGAGTTTCTTGTTTTGTTTTGATCGTCAAAAAACCTGATCCGACACTAACCCGTCCCGAACCCGAACTTTTTTTCCCAACATTTCGGGAATCTACACAGTCCCAATAAGAATAGTGATAACATTAAATAACAGTAAGTATATAAAATGCTTACAAAACAATTTTATACACTATTGTTTCGAAAGAAATATTGATAACATTAATAATTATCTCGGTGTATTGTCTTGTAATCATCTCCAACCTTTCCTCAGTCGTACCAAGAGTGTGAATTGTCTTTTCGTGGTTTGTATAAAAATAATTTTTGTTAGTTAAATATCGAACGCTCAATTGGTTAAGGGAATTCAAATAGAAAATATTAGGGGGTGTTATCTCTTAGTAGAATCTTAAAATATAATGAGATATGTATGGAACAAATGTTTGGAATCAATTTTCGAGGTGACTAGACGGTAAGAGCTAGTCGATAAGCCATTTATATCGTATACCCCGTACACAACGAGCGCGGATACGTTGCCGTCATTTTTTCTGCATCGGTAATTAGTTCCGGCAACCTACCGCGAGCGTCGCTACTGCGCGGTATCTTCTACTATCTTCAGGGCTTCCACGGTATTCTGGAACGCCGTGAAATTCGAACGAGTTGGCGTCGCATCCTGCGCTGCGAATTTGTGTAATTTTGAGCTGAATTTAATGGTTTTTCGTAATTAACTCGATTCGTGGGGCTGCACTTGGTAAGGAATCGTTAAATAAACATTTCAAAGTCACTCAGAGTTGTATTTTAATTTCGTAAATCAGCAACTTTTTTTTTCTTTTTTCAACGGCAAACAAATGACCATCTATCGAAGTTTGGTCGTTCCTTTCGTGCACCGGAGATGTTATACCGGGACTAAATTCGTAAATATTTTCGGGATATTCGTAAAGAAATCATTTGTTGGATGTGCTATTTATTCTAGAACGTTCCGTTTTCGGTTTGTTGTGATTATTTCGGGTCTAGAAGTGATATACGATCGCTGCAGCGACATACTGAAGTATTCAATCGTGTTTTCACAAAGCTGTTCATCATTGTTCTTCACAGATTGCGTGTGGCGTCGTTTCTAGTACGAATTGCGTGTGAATTATGCGATAGAAACAGCAAATACGAACCCTTCGACACGGTATAACTGTTGTTTCGAATTTTCAACAGGCATATGAGCGAGCTCCAGAGCTGAAAGCTATCGACTTTACGAGGGTGAAAATCATCGCGATCGAAGCCAGTGATGGCTTGGGGTCGACACTGAGAGGTGATTTGGCCGATGCTACATTTTCGAAACATCGAGCGATCGGTAAATATTGCATGTGAATTGTTGATGTGTCGAGATGCTGGTTTCTTTACCTCTGATTTTATACGTAAATGCAGTGAAATATTTTCGTTGTAGAGTCTTTCACTCTCAAATGTTTTGAAATATCGATAATTCGGCCTTAAGCTTGACACTGCGAAATGTTAAATACATTTTCCTCCCTGCAAGCAGCGAATCTCACTTTTCGCCTTGACAGGCCGCAGGCAACCCGGTATACGAGCACTGTCGTAACGAAATTTTCAAATTATTAGCTTCAATATAGGGAGAAATAATCGGACGAATTATCAAATTTGACAATTGTATCGCTAGAAATGATATCGTTCTGTCGAAAAATACACTTTCTGTGGGCATACATTTTGTAGATTGTATTGTTGTTCAGTTCAGAATTTTACACCGAAGATTGCCACACTATTTCCTGTACGTGAAAAAAATTGCAAATCAGGTTTTTTTTTGGCTTTATGGTTATAAACTAGAAAAAGTATATGATATCAGTAAATGTCCGCTGCTTTTTCACTCTTTATTGCTTATTGCTCGCATTCAAATTTGCGGTCAAATTTTACTCACATGCGTCTTTAAGGTAGCCAGTCTTCAATGTCAAACGCGTGTACCTATTCTTTGCGTCGAAAATCTTTATCGTCTATTCGTGTCTCTCGTTTTAGTAGATAAAAAATGAATATTCAAAGAAAACCATATCGTCTGGCTTGAGAAAAATGGCACACTAATCGGTATAATTTAACATATTAAGATCATGCATGTGTCGAATATTACATTCATATACGGATTGCGGAAATGAAATATATATTCACAAAATGTTGTGCCTTTTTATCTGATTACAGAAATAAACTGTAGCAAGATTGATCACGGTTATCGAATATTTGAGTCTAGTCATCTAAGGAATTTGGATACTGGAAAACAGAATGCAGTAGCTGAGCGGGCCACAATTTGTAAATCGCGTAAAGGTACACGTTCGAGATCATTTTTTATTGCATTATCATGCTATTTTCACTGTAAGAAAGCTGCTCATCATACACGAAAACCATAATAATATTTGAATGCTCTGCGTATTGATTTTAAAAATAAAGTAACATTAAATGTCATTGTTTTTTATCTGATGACAGGAACAGACCGCATTTAACAGAGATCCGGACGATCGTGGACATATGCCACTGCATTCAATGTATGAAGCAGCAAGCAAGAGGTGAGAACCGATATGATTTTGAATTGCCATGTCGCTTTTAATCACCGATGATTGCAGCATATGATTTTGACGAAAATTGAATTCTGCTAAATTACTCGATGCTTTCACTTGATATTTGCGCTTAGTTGTTAAGCTTTCTGTTATTCAATTCTCCAGTTAATATACCAGTAGGTCAAGAGTCACTGAAGTGTTGCGAAGGAAAATTTTGTTTTCGTTAAGACAATCTATACAGTGACATGAAATTTGATCCGTGTGTATGGTGGAAGTAATGTTCTGTTATATTTTTATCACAGTGTGAAAAGTGCGACGATTCAAAATGCAACTTGGATAGATGATAGATAACCACTTCGACTAAAGTGTGCAATGGAGCAACCTGGAGAAGGTAAGAATACTCATTCCAATAATAGTTCGATAATTTAAGGTAGGCTTGTACATCTGCAAATGTACCAATCAGGAGTAGGGGTCGTAGAAGCATGAGGTTTTTTTTAAAAAAATGACGTTGTGACCTTACGTAACATCCGATGAATAAGCATGGAAACAAACAATTATAATAGTAGATTTAAGAACTGAAAATCAGCAATATATTTCGTGTTGGTACTAAACTAATTCAAGTTTATTGTTTTGTTTTTTTCCAGAATTAAGCAGAGGCATCCAAGTGACTTCTCCATTACTTGGCAACGTTGGTGAGTTTGCATGTGTTTGGGTTATTGGTGTATTTCCCTGGGATTTCCCCATCACGTGGCGTGGCGGTAACAATTGTTACACAAATCTTCGATTTCTTAACTGGGTAGGCTCATTCGCGATCCCAACGGTGCTTGATTTCAAATTGAATCACTTTTTTGCAACTGATTTCACCATAGCTTCCATAAATTTAAAATTTCTGCACGTTGTTGAGAGCGGAATGAGCATCGCGACAGGTAACCATCGCTTACTCGGCATTCGTGGGATCAAATTATGTTTAGTTAGGTACTGCAGATGAAACAATTTACGTTTGATTTTAATAATGCTGTCGTTTAAGCGGTGGATTCACCTGAGGTTTCATTCTATTTACACGATTGCTTGATCGATACAATTTCAAAGTTTGGCATAACGTAAAGTATGTACGTTCCTAATTAAATTGCATGCAATATATCCTAAATCATTTCGAATTTTTGATCAGCCAGCAAGTATCAATCAACTGCAGACTTAGCTCGCTTAGATAAATGCTGATGAGCATGTAGGATGTTTCTATATACCATTTTACAAAATGTTAATGTACCATTAGTACTCCAGCATAGTTGGAATAATACATCATACGTTAAAAAAATAACGATTCCCTATTATATCATCTGTCAAGTCAAGTTCTTTTCCGAATTAGTTATATTTTTCGAATTTTCTCAAACTTTTGACAATCATTTTATTGAAATAAGCATCTAACGTTGCATCATTTTACGAATGTCACTATTTTCAACAACGTTGTATATCAGCTGGGTGACTGTATGGTACCGAAACATTTTTCTCCCTACAGGTAATTAACCGAAAAGTAAGTCACAGTGACCACGGCGCGAATGAGTAACAGAATGATGTGTGTTGGAGAGAATGGAGAATCGTATAGATCGAATATAGGTAACCGGGTAGGTAGGATGGTTTTTTTTTTGGGATTCGTCGCGGGGCTTATGAATGTGCGTGTGAGTGTCTCTCTTCAAAACATTTCCGTTGGGTGGTTCGGTTGGGAATCAGGCGAGGGTAGGAAGGTCGCGATGTACCGCGATGTTACTAACTTTTGTATTCCACAGCGTCAAACGATCACACAAATTTCTCCCCTTAAACATTTGTAAGCCTTCAAATTTAATGAGGTTCAATTTACAATTTTTTGGTCCCTCTGCAACCATTTTTCAATCGGCATTAAATTTCATTGTTCATTTATTATCAGTCACGATGTGTTATTCCATTAATATCTGTGATCGTCTGAATGGGCAAAACGCGTCTCTGGATCATCTATCGCGTTTCGTGGTACGCTAGATGAGGAGAGACGCTGAGCTCGAAGACGTCGCGTCGAAGAGGACCGCCGACCGCCACGCCACACAATATAGGTAATGCATGCCCTCCAACCTCCCTCCCGGACTTGACCCGCATCTCGGAAGAACAATCCGCATCGCGACGCGTCGGATTCGAAAAGACGCGGATGCGGATTGGGTTTCTGCAGAATTTTGCGACAAGTCCTAGTGATGTAAGGTCTTTTTACTCGATACTCTTCGGTTTTAAGTGAAAACGTGGCATTTGCAAGCCCGCGTTCAATGTGTGGATATAAAAATCGGGGGATGTATGTACGTACATTCGGGTGATCCTTACTTAGGGTGTTGATGATTTTTTTTCAGACCACCCCCCAAATCAATTATAAATAATTCAAAAACAATTTCCTAATTCTTTCAGATTTTTATATCAATTCTAACTCGTGCCTGTAAATGGATGGATATCACCATTTAGAATACACTTGTTTCGGATACATTCTCAGCATATATTTTATTGTAAGAGTAACAATGTTCGAATCAATCTGTAATTGCGAAGATTTAGTGAGATTTAGTACTACTATCTGATAAAAAATTCATATCACCATACCAACCAATCTCGACGAATTGCACATCCTAGAAATTTGACTTTTTTTTTTTACTTATAAGAAATGCAATTGTCTATATTACCTGGGTTGATGATGTGAATTTTTTCTCAAATAGTAGCACTCATGCTCACTAGAACCTCACATTCATGGATTTTTTCGAACATTATTACTCTTACAGTAAAATATATACTAAGAACGTGTCCGAAACACGTGTATTTTAAATTGGGAAATCCTTCCTCTTACAGGCACGGGTTGCAGTTGATGTAAAAATTTGAAGAACATTGTGAATTGTTTTTGAATTATTTATAGTTGATTTGGTGGGGTGATCCGGAATAAATTCGTCAACATTCTAAACGAGGACCACCCTAACGTACATACATGGGGTAGTCTACGTAATGAGTGATAGTGAAGAATCTTGTCGTAAGTATTCATGAAATATATTTGAAATATACAAAAATATGTCATTTTACTGTTAGTATTTTTTAATGTTTCAGGACAACAAAACAATTTCTTCACAAGTATACTGATTGTGAGAAATGTAACGGGCTACTCAGTAGGTACATCAAAATATTGACGTCACTGATCTCTGACAGAAAACTTTGATGCGGATGTTGAATCGGGCTCGTCATATTTTCCGTCAGTGTAAGTTTCACTTTGGTCATCGTGCTGGTCGTACCTTTGTCTGTTTCGGCTGATCAATTTTTCCCTATCTTATACAATGTTGAGGTTTTTCATGTCCTGAGCTCATTACTTTCTCGTCTGTTTCAGCCTGTGCCTACGGATTTCGCGATGGAGTTGGCAATCGCTGTGATTACGAAGTAGGTATAGTCAAATTTATTAGCTGTAGTGTTTAATGATTTTATTGCTCTTGTTGATTGTTTTTGTGACGTAGTTTCATTTCGAATAGTTCATAATGCATTATATGGATACTGTTTTATGAGTTGCGTCCGCTTGGAATTTCACTGCAGAATTTTGCAATGCCGGGTGCAAATTTTGTTAATCTTTATTCTTTTGAATGTGCGTACGATGAAAATTCGTTGAGTGTTATTCATCGATAGAACGTTTCTAAGGGTCACTTAATCCTAACTCAACTATCAACAGTTGATCTTCTCCCACCTTAAAATATCAGTTTTGAAATAACCCCGCCGTCCCTACTAGTTTTTAAGTTTTATCCGTTCGGCCTCAAATCAGGCCCTTTTCTGAAACGATATTGCGAAATCTTAAGTCAGCATTTACGTTTAGCGACATAATCATTTAACGCGCAAATACGGACTTCTTATTGGCTAAATGAAACGCGATGCGATACGGCAAAGGGTTCCGCAGTTTTTAGCCAATGACGCTGCGATGAAACACACCGTAAAGATCAGAAACTGAAGAGTGAAGTAAACAGTAAATAGGTTATGCTACATAACCTAGTCGTCGGTTACTTCAAGTTATTTCCAGTGTTTCTATAGAGTTGAAAAAATTTGTCAGCAAGTTTTCGAGGAGAAATAAGAAAAATGGCATCGAACGAAGAAAACGTCATCGTCGAGGAAGACGCTGACCGGGTAAAAATTCTACCGTTGTTTTAGAATTTTATTCGACATTATGTATATCGCAGCAGGCTTTAATGCCGTAAAGTACGTTAGCAGTCGAATTATAACTGAATTTTCCCATTATCAGGTGAAAATCCGCGAGGAATTATCAACAATGAGCTTCGAGGATTTGCAAAAATTGAAGCAAAAGCTTGGCACGAAGGTTTACAACGAGGCGATGTTCGGAGCGAGTCGCAGGAAGAAGACCGACTTCAAAAGAGAAAACAAGAACAGACCTCGCGAGACGACGTCGAAGCTCCAGGTGCCGAGGTTCAAGGAAATCGTACCCGTAAAGAAAAAAATTGTCAGAGACCCACGGTACGACAGTCTGTGCGGAACGTTCAACGAGAAGGCGTTTAAAAATTCGTATAAATTTCTCAACGGTATCGTGGAGAATGACATCAAAGCGCTGAAAAAGGAACTTGACGAAACCGAGGATCCCAAGATGATCAAAAAGATAAAATACCTAATTCAAAGGCTCGAGAACCGACAGAGGGAAGAAAAGAGACGAGAAATGAAGGAGCTCAGAGTAGCTGAAGAGAAACAGGAGAAAATCGAGACTCTTAAACGCGGCGAGAAGCCAGTTTTCAAAAAGAAATGTACGCTTGCAAGTTTTCTAGCTGATTAATATGTCCTCATTGGATTCTTTTCCTTAATTTTAAATCAGACTATCGATTTCTAATATCGCCCACATCGTTTTACTGTTATTAGAATGGTAGACGGAGCGTTTCGTGCTCATGTTTATATTCATATTTGTAGTGACCTGATTAACTTAAATCCGATATTCTTTCAGCCGAGAAACGAGTGCTCGAATTGGTGAGTCAATACGAGGAATTGAAGAAATCTGGAAAATTGAAAAAGCACATCGAACGTTTGCGCAAAAAGAACGCCAGCAAAGACAGAAAGAAACTCTCTATACAGGATACGGAACGATGAATATATACGGTTATTATTAATACTACTGTTATTATTATTATTATTATTGATATATCACTGTTGTTCACATTTTTGAATAAAAAAAATAATCTCCACGTACATTATTTTACTTGTGAATTTTATTTCGGAAAATTGGGAAATTGGGTTCGGGTTTATGTAACGATCGCTTCGCGTTACGTGTTAATTAACGTATCGCACGAATAATATAGAAAACATGTCTATTAATTATGTATTTTTTATTTAACATCAAAAGTAATGACACTTGGGTTGGACAATGTCGTTCGCTTTTTGTTTTTCATAATTTTTTTTCCGTTTTTTTTTTTTTTTTCCAAGGGTTATTTTGCATTTTCTCTTCCTCTTCTTATTTTGTTTACTAAATGTGTTTTCTTTCGTCTTTCTATCGCTTTATATCTCTTCTTTTTCTCATAATCATAATCATCATCATCCTCCGTCATTAATCTTCGTGTCCTCGTCTTCGTCTTCTTCGTCCTCTTTTCTTACCTTATCTCGTTATCATGTTTACTTATTTATTTAATTATTTTTTGTCATTTTTCGATTACTTTTATACGTGTGAAAATGAAACGTAGAGAGATAATGAGTAATAATCAGTCAATCAATCAATCAATCAATCAATCAATCAATCAATCAGTCAATCAATTAATCAATCAACCGTCATACGAAAGAAGAAATTATCCATAGTCGACGCAACTAATTGCAGACGTACAAGAGACGCGGTTTTCTTTAATACATAATTAGTATCGTAGGGACAAAAGCTGCGTGTATGATGTTTTGTGAATGGGTGTGTGTATGTTTGTGTGTGTGCGCGTGTGTTTTTTTTTCTATGTATACCCTATTCTATTACATACATATATGAATATGTATAACATACGCGTTGTTTTAATTAATGGTTAATGCACAATGAAAACTAAAATAGCATTCTTTGTCGCTTCGATATTCTTTTTGCTGTTTTTCCTTTTTCGTAATGTTCTCGATTTTTTTTTTTACCGGGGATCCGCTGACTGAAAAACAAATATATAAAAAAAAAAAAAAATATACATATCACAAGCCCTGTCGCTAATTCGCGCATCATTATACTTTTTTGCTTCTGTAATTACGGTAATTTTTTTTTTTTTCTTTTCCATCAAGTTCCTTTCGGCTGAATTTTTTTTTTGCCGCTTTCTTTCGCAATCGGATCCCCGGTCCCGCAAACGATCTGTCTATGTCCGAGTGATATAATTATTATTATTATCGTTATTATTATTATTATTGTTATTTAAATGTATAATCTTTCGATTATTTAAAATATTTACAATGCTAGTAAAACATTACTAAAGTTTTTGTTACTTTTTATTTTCATGTTGTCGTTTCTTGATTTTTTTTTTTTGTTGCCTCCGGTTGTTCATGTCTTGTTTCGTTTTTTATTTTCCTTCTTTTTAATTATTACATACTTTAATCATTCAATGATTATATTTCGTCGTTAAAATTATATTATACGTAAATGCATGTACGTGTGTATACATATAATGATTGCGGTAGGCTGGGTACGACGTTATATCGGATAATATGTAATATCGCTTGTCTAAATACATTTTATAATACACATAATAATTATACAAATATACGAATAAAAATAATCAATCACGTTCTTTCGCGACTTTTAAATACGTATCGTTCGCATTGTATGCACGGAACAGAGGTTTGATTCGTTGATATTCGTGGAAATTTATCGCGTATGCAAAGAAGGAAGAAAAAAAAAAAAACAAAGAAGAAGAAGAAACGGAGTAAAAATAATAACCTTAACTATACATCCATTGTCACAGATTTAATTGAAAACAGCGGCGGCGTTGCAAAAATCTCTGTCGATAAGCATTATTAGCGGAGAAAGATGTACGTACAATTATTTATATGCAAGAGAATAAGAAGAAGAAGAAAAAGAATTTAAAAAAAAAAGAGAGAAAACGGAGTTCTAATATTTTTATCGTCGTGGTGACAGAAATTTTTCCTTCTCAATATTATATAATAACGAGAATAAGAAAGTCCCGGAATTTGAGCACAACTTTCTTGCAATATTAATTAAACACGTTATACCTAATATAACATTGTACAATTTTATACGATCATTTTTTTCTTTCTTCCAACCGTTTCGTTTTTTATTTATTTATTTATTTTCTTTTTAATCCAAAACAACGATTATAATCGTAACAATCATCACAACGCGCGTGTGTGATTTTGAGTAAAAAATAAGTCGCTTGATAAAAGAGAAACGCATATTTTTCAAATCTTTCTTCGCGGTGAAAGAAAGGTAACTGTTATCCTTTTGCGTTGGATCCTATTCCCTTCGCTTATGCTCGGTTAATTAATAAATACGCGTATAATATATATATATATATATACATATATATATTATATATATATACATATACACACACACTTGTATGCCATAGACGCGATATTACACATTTTCTCCGCTCTATATGTATAATTCAGCCCCGCTGCGCCTTCGCAGGTCTTGGACCAAAATTTTGTGACACTTTCCATTTTATTTATTTACTTCTCTCTTTTTTCCCCCTATTCTTTTTTTTTTCCTCTTCCTTCTATATGCGTATATATATATATTATATATGCATATATCTGTATGTATATACATATATTCTTTTTTTTCTCAAATATACACATATATTTATACACATACGCAGTTTTTTGTTTGTTTGTTTGTATGTTTTTTTTTTTTTTCCCTCTGTTAATATTTTTTTTCCCCCTTCAACAACACGATCTAGACTAAAACATGTGTGTACATATAGAGCAACAACAACAACAACAACAACAACGACAAAAACAACAACAACAACAATAATAATAACAATAATAATAATAATAATAATAATAACATTAATAATAATAATTGCATCTAATAATATCTTATGGTAATATGTATTATCATATTTATCATTATTGTTATTATAATAATAATAATGTTTTTTCTTTTCTTTTTTCAATCGTTAGTATCCTTCGACTTCTTCTTTTTATTCTTCTTCTTCTTCTTCTTCTTATTCTTCATTTTCATCTTCTTATAATTTATATCGTTATTATTATTATTATTGTTATTGTTATTATCATCATATATATATATATATATATTTATATATATTATCGTTACATAAAATTTAAATATCGATACGTAAATAATTATGTATATTAGCCTAAAGTGTGAGGCGCGGCGCACGACGGCAAAGCGAATTATTATTATTATTATTATTATTATTATTGTTAATCTCTAATTATTAATTTTTTTCCATCATCTTTTTTCTGTTCCCCTCATACGCGCGGCTGCACGGGAGCTTCTTCTCTTCTACGCAATTAGATAGATATATAGATAGATATTAGATCCGTGTGTGTATGTGTGTGTATATATATATATATGTGTTTTTCTGTACGAATGAATGTGTCGAGTGGATGCGAGTGTGTGTGTGTATAATATTCACTCAATAAGACCGCGTGTCCTGCGGAAACGCCCTGTTAAATCAACGACAGCACGTGCGTGCTTCCTCACTTTTTCCTTCACATTCTATTTCCTCGTCGTTTTCGGTTATTTTATTTTATTTTTTTATTTTTTTCTCTGTCCCTCTGCAATGCGTTATTTCGCTTCGTTGACTCGAACTTTTGTTGTTGTTTTTTTTTTTCTTTTCTTCACTTTCACGTCGCGAGAGCGAATTAGGGAGCGAGAAATAGAGAGGTAGATGTAGAAAGAGAGAGAAAGAGAGGAGAAGAGAGATAGATAGATAGATAGATAGAGAGAGAGAGAGAGAGAGAGAGAGAGAAGAGAGGAGACGGAAAAAGACGAACAAAAAAAGAAAAATATCATTCTCCCTTCGGTTCCGATTTTTCAGACTCGCAATGTGACGCGACGAATGATGTTAAAACGTTTGAACACTTTGGGTAAATATTAAAACCGGTTACAACTATAAGCTATAGTATGTATATATATATATATGTATATGTGCACGTTGACTTTTAATCCCATTTTTCATACTCCTCCCATTTCGCATCGTCAATTTTTCGCGTTTTTTCACCTTCCGAGCAGTTGACGAAAAATTAGCCGAATTGAAACAGAGTGAGAGAGAGAGAGAGAGAGAGAGAGACAGAAAAACGTTAGATAAACTTTGTTTCCGCAACGACGACGGTTACGATGATTTTAATTATCCTCAATAGCGATAACGTCGTTAATGATAATAATAATAGTTATTACTACAACAACAACAACAACAACAACAACGATAATAATAATAATAATAATAATTATCGACGAAGAGCAGCAACAGGGCGTTTCCTTGTATGCAATTCACGACGCGAGGCAATCGCATTTATAATATTGTGTAAACCTTTTGAGAGCGTATTAGAACGAGAGAAGATTAAAGAATATGAAAAAAGTAAACGCATAAAGTTGTTTGCCCCTCCTTTCAGTTTATTATCTAAACCGAATATATTATATTACATATATATTTTCGAAGAGAGAATATCATGTTTTCTTTTTTTTTTTTTTTATATTCTATTTTTTGTCTTCAGATTGATATATGTATATGTAATATAAATATAATATAGTATAGGTATAATGACGGTGGAATGATAAAACGCGTCGATTTTGTCAGTAAAAATGTATTTTAATAACAAACAACAACGAAAAACGAGAAGAAAAACACGAAAGACAATTCAATGGAACAAGAAGACAAACGATGAAAAAAAAAAGAAAAAAAAAATCGATAATAATAAAAAAACGTAAAGAATTTCCACAAGATTTCATTTTAAAGCTGCAGCTGGACGAATACAAAAATTGTAAATACGTATAATACTCATTCAATATACATATATATATATATATATATATATATACACATATGTATATGTATATGAATATTCATATATATATATATACCTGTATATATATCTGTATATGTATATACAGAACGCCTTAAAATTATAATATCATACAGAATGTATATGCCGCAAAAATTATTCACACAATTATAATATGATATATACGATCGTCGTCGCGATTTGTTAAATTGGAAAAAATGCGGAAACTAGCGAAACTTGATTAATTTTAGCGTGATACTGCACAATATACATAATATAAGTCTAATTTACAGATTCATTCCTCTTCCGCGTTTCTTCTTTTTCTTCTACTTATTCATTATTCATTATTATTGTTAATTCATTATCATTACCATTATTATCGTTATTATTATTATTATTGTTATTGTTATTGTTACCACTACTGCTATTGTTATTATTATTTTTATTATTATTACTAATATTATTATTTTCTTGTCGTTTCAATCATTACAATAATTGTTAATTTTTCTCTATTCTCGTTTCCTCTCACTCTCTCTCTCCCTCTCTCTCTCTTTCTCTCTTTCTCTCTTTCTCTCTCTCTCTCTCGCTCTTTATTTCGTTTTGTAGTAGCTAGTAGTAATAATCTACTATTTTTCTCGTCATGTATATATATTCATATACATTTATATATATATATATGTGTATATATATTTATGATCATATAAATATATATGAATATATATATATGAATAACATAATAGTAGTGAATACTGCAAACGCGCGTTGTGTGGTTCTTTCTAATGATTTTTTTTTTTTTTGTTTTCTTGTTTTTTTTATTTTTTTTTTTCTATTTTTTGTTTTTCTTTCAAGATTTATTTATTTTTTTTTTCTCTTTACGCTCGTTTTATTTCCCTTGAAATTTTTTGCACACGTTTTATACGCATATGTTCGTATATATATTACCAGAATTTTTCTTAATTTTTTTTTTCACATCTGCTTCTTCTCTTCTCCCTCGTCAAGTAACACGGAATATATATAACACATATTACAACGTATATATTATCATATAATATATATACGCGCGTATGCATATTGCCTACATAATATATAATCTCGTAAATTAAATTATTATTTATATGTATAATTTTTTATTCTTTTTTTTTTTTTTCTTTTCTTTACCTTCATATTTTATATGGTATATGCATAATAATAAGAATAACGCGCGCGTGTTGCGTGTTTTTGTCTTTGTGTATATGTGTGTGTAATAACTCGCGCTTCGATTTCTACGTATGCCTATATAATGTATATATAGGGCGTGCCAATTATCTAGCATACTGGATGGTATTTTTGTGGTCGTTTTTTTTTCTTCTTCTCTTTTTCTCCTACCCCTCGCAGGTGGAAGAGATAGAAAAAAAACGAAGAAAACACGCGTATGCTGTGAATAAAAAAAGAGAAGAAAAAAAAATATATATATATATATAGAAAAAGCACACAAAGAATAATGAAACTTGACGAATGACGTGAGAAAGTAAAGGATGTAAACTATGCGGGATTGACCGTAAAAAGAGGAGGTAAAAAAAGAATTTGAAATTGATCAAACATTTTCATACCTTGCGAGAATAACAATAACAATGAAAATTGTTATAGCGTCAGGATGTGTGAACCTTCTTGTCTTTCATTCTCTCTCTCTCTCTATCTCGCTCTCTCTCTCTCTCTCTCTCTCTCTCTCTTTGTCTCTCCGGCTATACGTAAAATGGGACAATAGTTGACTGATGTGTAAATATAATAATGCGAGAACGATGACAACGATGACAAACATGGTATCAATAACAACGTCCATTGCAGAAGCATTCATGTTTTTTTTCTTTCTTTTATTGTATTTTTTCATTAATTTTTAAACACTTCTCTGTCGCTGTTTAAAATTTCGTTTTCTTTTCTTTTTTTTTTTTTTTGGCTATCTTTTCTCCTTTCACTTTCCATTTTTTCGTTAGTATTTCACCACATGTCGCAGCACTTGAAATACAGCCGATGCGCATACTATGTATAACAGATATTATATATTATTATATAAGAGGTAATAAGCACGCCCCGTGTAAAAATGTGTATTAATATATGTATGCGTGTCGTGAATGCGCGCGCGTGTGTTTCTAAGTATGCGTGTATGTATGCGTGCGCGAGTTTGTGTGTGTGTGTGTGTGTGTGAGTGAGTGTCTGCCTTGTGTTTTTATATATATGAACGTGTGATTGTGGCGATTGTTGTTGATGCGATTGTTGTTGATGTTTTTTTTTTTTTTGTTTTTTCTTGTTGGTTTTTTTTTTTTTTGTATTGTTTTCTTAAATATATATTTTTTTTTTTCAATTTTCGCGGTGTACTTTATTCCTTATTATTCTTATTTTTCATTCTCATTATTAATCTTCCTTCTCTTTTTCTGCAAATGCTAACGCGTGTGTAATGGAATTAGCATTGTTACTGTTGACTATATATACATACATGTATATATACATATGTATATATATATATATATGTATATAATTTATATGTATATAGATCGTTTAGTAATAAGTTTCTTGTTCGAGCCAGCCGCCAGGGTTCCGGCGGAGGTAGAATCGTCTCACCTCGTCGTATACGAAAATCGAAATCATGAACGGTATCGCCGGTAACCACCACACGAATCTGTAATTCAAGAGATGCGTAAGGAAAAATTTAAGAAAACGAATAAGATGAAACGAGATTCTATCCGAAGCAAAAAATGCGACGTGAAGATATTGGAAATTTTGAGATTTCTTTCTTTTTTTTTCCACGGATGTTCGATTGACGAACAAGGAATCCGAAGTTTCAAAAAACGCCACCTGGTGGCAAAAAATTATATTTCATCCAACTGGGTCATATTTAATATTAAAAGTAGTTCCTTGTCGTATATTTCGTACTCTGAATCAACTTAATGCGATAAAGTGAAAGTCGGATAGCTTGCAAGGGATTCTCTGGGCTTTGATACTCGTGTGTAAATCACCGAAAACAATCAGCTGATAGCCCGGAGCGACGCCATGTTGCTTCTAGTCACGCGTAAGCTTTGGATCCCAAAACGCGATATACTGTTTTTTTTTTTTTCATCTTTCAAACAATCCTTACGACAATGAATCAGGATAAATTTATGTGTGAATAATTACTTGAGCGGGAACATGCGCAGTCCCTTGTCCATTCCCGGTGTGTAGCTGAGGAAAGCAGCCAGGGCTGTTTCGAATACCAGGCCGAAATTCAAGGCCCAATTTCTCATGCCCTGATGTATTATCGAGTTCCTGCGTGTCTTACAGACGATCAGATCGGCCCACTGCACAATCACGATCGATACGAAGAACGCCGTGTGGCACGTGAATTCCAACGTCTTTCGGTCTCGGAATGTCTGCAAATAAAGTATCATTCGTTCGTCAGTTCACGTTGATTAGCGTCGATTTTTAATTATATCGCTTTGGGTCATCCATCGGGACAAGTATCGCGAAAAGATGAATATATTCACGTCGAATACGCCGTGGATTTTACTTTGCGAAACCTAACCTTCCGTTACTTCCGGTCACACTGTTCCGCTCACTTGAAGTTTTCAAATATCGATAATTATCACATTTCATCATGAATATCGACGAAATTTGGTACGTGACTCTTTGGCGTTAGCACCTAGCTCCCTGAATTTTTTAGATTTTTTATCAAAATGTCGCAGCGACGCGACCAGGCATAAAAAGATAAAATTTCTCACCCATTCTTGGCCGTAGCTGTCCGTGAGATCGTTGATAGCCTTAGAGTCCCACTGTTTCCTGATACCGAACAGTTTCGTTGGTAGGAAACCGTTCTCAGCCATAATTACGAAGTAGACGAAGAAACCGGCGGCAGCTTGGATCATACCGATCTGTCCGTAAGCCATTGAGATCAGCCTGAGCGGGGCATCGTAAAGAAGAACAACAATTTAAGGGCTGTTTTTGGGGTCGTTAAATTGCTGATAGTTGGAGCGTGAGATAAAAAAAAATATGAAAAAAAAAAACTAAACTAAAGTAGCAAAAATAAAATTAAAAAAAAATTATCTTCCTCGATACCGATGCGCTGTCTATATATTTCGTCGAATGCCTACATTCTATGTGTATAATAGCGTATCGTACGAGTACATAAGCGATAAAGAGTCCGATTGAAAAATTGTAATTTGCGAAAAGGAATTTTTCAAACTACGCTGGGTGTTTATGAAATTGTTGTTGCGTTTGCGCGTGTTCTGTTTCTTCAAAATTATTTATTCATATCCCGTTAATTCAATCAGCCACAAAATCGTCTTTGTACACGCGTATAAAATAATATCGAGAGATTATCGGGTGACTTGCGTAATTGGCGGAATTGAATTGTCCGGGTAGCCAACTAAATTCTCAAAAATTCCCTAGGGATCGTGCAGTTTGACGATAATCTCTCGGTACGTGCATTCTGCGAGTTTAATTTTACAGTTTTTTTTTTTTTTTCTTTCGTTCTCTGGTGTACGGATCACATACTAAACCGTTGCGAAAATTGTATATTACCGTTGTGTTATACGTGTGTATGTATAATACATTATACAATAAAACAGCTGCGAGCTAAGGTGTGATTCATTACATAAGCCTTGCCTTTATAATTAGTGTGATGCTTTGTATAAATAAATGTGTCGATAGATATATATTATGGACAAAATGCATTACTCACCGGTATTAATCGATGACAATGTAGCGAGCGAGAGAGAGAGATAGAGAGAGAGAGAGAGAGAGAGAGAGAGAAAGAGAGAGCGAAAGCGAGCAAGTGAGAGCAATGTTCTTTCGAACGCTTAATGTTTTTTTTTTTTTGTTTCTTCGTGTCATTTTCTTGCATGCCAGACATATATGTTGTATACATACGATGACGATGACGATGCAGGCTTAAGCATGACGTCAATATCTCACTGTGATTAAAATCTTTCAACATCGGTTTCGACGTCTTGCCGTTTGTGTTAATTTTTTTTTTTTTTCAACAATTTCAACTGCACCGTGAGATTTTGATCGATGCATTGCGGCTGGCGGTATAGGGAGATTTTCAAGTAACTGTGCGGTGATTTGAGTTGGCAGCACTGAGCCTACGGCTCAACACTAGCACGGCTGCCAACTTAATTCATTACAAATCCCCGGGGATTGTACAGTTTCACGATAATCTCCGGTTACTTATTTATAAACAAATTATAGATAATAAGCAGACGTTAGTTTCGCACACGTACACGTACACAGGGTTGAACAGGTAATAAATTATAGAATAATGTTATATATATATATATAGTATATGTAATGTTATTTTGTCTTGAGCGGTACGAGGCGAGAATATTTAATTTTTTTTTTTTATTGATTTCGCAAGGGATTATTTCTTAACCTACGAGATGAATTTCGCTTTTTCATTGGTGCCGATTCAATTTGGCTTGTAATAATTTTTTTATAAACAATAAACGTTGATATTCGACAAAATCGTATTGCGAAATCAATTTCTATTCGTAATATACGACGATGACGATGACGATGATGATTTTAATGGCGATATTATGACGTGATTGTGCACCGATGCAAGAGTGATACCGTTTATTTTTTCATAAAACGAGGGTAGAATTGCATTATTCTTATCATTTTATTCATTATATGTATATACGGATGTTGCGCGATTTGTGAATTGGGAATAAGAGAGATAGAAGAGATTAGAAGCGAAGATATAGATAAGACAGATGCGATAAATGTATGAGAGAAAGAGATAATAGTTTTTTGGGTGTGAAACAGATCTGAAATGGATGGAGAAGAAAAATCGTTGTAGCAATTTAAATTATACGAATTTGGAAGGATATTTATAATACTGTTACTGCGCTAATATAGTGAGAAGGTGAAAAAAAAAAAAAAAAATGGAAAAAAATACGTCCAACTATAACGAGAATAATAGATATTATACAAGTGCACGGAATATACGCGGCGGTCTGATGAATTTGTGAAAAAAACGACTAAATCACGGACGAAAAACAAAAACATAAATAAAAAAATCGACGTCGGTTATGCGAATGCTGAAATTTGTTGCACAGCTGACTCTCGTTAACTTGTTTCGCGTTAAATTTCCGCTATAATCAAACCAGGAATGTCGCCGAGTGTCAGAGCCCGAGGAGCGGGAAGTTACGGAGAGTCAACCGCATAACGAGATCGATGAGTACACGGTTAAAATAAAATGTTCCAGCAGGTTGACTAAAATTTTCTAGTGGATTTGACAATTTTTCAACAGTTTATACGACCAATTCGAATGTTAAAATTACAAAAATTTCTGTCATATTTACTGAAAGAAATTTAACAATAAACGCATATATAAAGTTGACCTGCCGGGACAGTGTAGTAATAATAATTGTGGCGTTGCTGGTCAAGTCTATATACAAAAATGTGCATGTACGATTATCTAATTCGCTAAATATTTGCATACTCAACCGAATCTATAATATGTAAAGATTTTCACGCAATACATGTAACAACGTCCTTTACATATATTAAAGCTGTAACTTTTTTTTTTTTTAACGTGTATATATATATATATATATTATAAACATTATAAAAATTAAATGGAAGAAGAAACGAAGTACTATCGGTCACGATAAAAAACATGGGGAAGGCATCAATAAGAAAATCAAAAAAATATGATTAGGCAAACAGGAAAAAACTGAGACGCAGAAAGACGAAAGTATTGCGTGAGAGAAAAATCTGTTGTGGTTTTTTTTTTTTTTTTTTTTGATTTAAATAAAAATAATAAAACGAAAACCAGAGAAACAGACGATCATCAGGCATTCGGCATTCCCAATATTTAGTGTTAAACGTGTATAAAATTTGACAAATGAATCCGCTCAATTATCAATAAACTCAGTGTAAAAAAAAATCGGTGTTTCTACTTCAACTGTACACGCTACATATTCTTTTAAATTACGACAACAACAACAATAATAATTGTAGTAATAATTATAGAGATTATTATTATTATTATTCATGTTATTATCGTGTTATTTATATTACTTTAGAGTGGCCAAACATTATTATCAGTGCGTCTTAATTGTGGCCTCGAATCGGAAGAAGAAAAAAAAGTTTCAGATAATTAAAGGATAGAAAAAAAAAACAACGAATAAAAAAAAATAAATCAGACACGCTTATTTCTGACTGATTGCCGTTTTTTTTTCCATTCCGTTTCGTCTCTGCAACGAAAACTCGCATCTAAAATACCTATTCTATTCTATTCTATTCTAGTCTATTTGAAATTCTATTCTATTTTTTTTTTGTACAATAAGGCATCTGTGTGTACTAAAAAATCTATAAGATCGTACAAATCAGATTACGATGAAATGAGAGAGAATTTTCAAAAAAAAAAATAAAAATTTCACTGCAAATTTTTCTAACGTATAAGAATTCAAACTTTTCAAACACGACGCGTCAAGATTGCATTGGTGGTATGCCTACGCTTGATGATAAAGAAGAAAAGTGATGTCTGAAAATTATTACGTCACATATGAAAAAATTTATATTCAACAGCGTAAACTGATTTGTCTTTTCCCTACGAGTGAGTCACTTTAACAATGCAGTTGAAAATGCATTATTTTAAACTTATTATACACACGCACACACACACAGATATATATATATATGCGTGTGTATGTACGCAATACATTATAGGTGTGAAATGCAATTCTAAACTATACCTATTTTGCATATCACAACAAATACGCGTCCGTACTTAAGCGCAAACTCATCCACTGCATATAGGCGTTAATTCTTTGATGCGTCAAGCGCGATTTTCTATAATATTTAATATTGAAAACGATCTCCCTTCTGTCTCGTTTGATAAAACAAAACTTCGTTGTACGTAAATCTGTGTAGAATGTTAAAAAAAATAAAAAATATTCCTAAAAGTTGATAATTTGTCCGAGCAATATATTTATGTATACAATTTTTTTTTTGTTCTTTCTTAAATAACAATATCTCAACACACTCGCGTTAATAACTAAAAAATGATAGAAATTTCACGCGCGTGTGAAGCGAGTTTTTCTTTTTTCTTTTTTTTTTTTTTTTTTCTGCATTATGAAATACCGCTACATACTTTTCTCCCTTTCCGATTATTCGCTATCAATTGTTTTCCATTTTTGTTTGAGAAAAATTGAGAATGAGAAGAATAACGATAAGAAGAACGAGAAGAAGTTTTACATCGATAGGGAAATTATATTGAAGAGAATAGAAAAAAAAAAAGAAACATGGGTAAAACAAACGTAGAGAAGGGGGTTGGCCACCCTGTGAAATTTTTCCTTCCCTGTCGGCTTTCCATTAACATGAAATTTTCTCTCTTTGTTTTTTTATTTTATTTTTTTTTTTTTTTTTGCTCTTCCGACTTGTTTTTCTTTCTTTCTCTGTACTTTTTCGATCGTTTCGTTCTAGTGGCAGTGGGGGTGGTGGGGTGCAAGGTGCTAGGTTCGGTCAGACGGGGAACACCCACCTTCGGTTGACAAGATTGTCCCTGTAAGGATCGCGCGGCTGCCGTTTCATAATGTCCGACTCCGGCGCCTCGTAGGCGAGCGAAATCGCCGGTACCTGTGCCATTGTTCCAACACCAATAGTTAGAAAAATTTTACGATTCATCTACACCCAGTCGTCGTCTTTCTCGTCTCTGTCGTCGTCGTCTCTGTCGTCGTGGTAGTAGCGGTGGTGGTAGTTTCATGCGAGATGTATCGTTGCAACAATTTTAAGGGTATAATAATGATAATAACAATAATAATACGCATCCGTCAAATTTTACTACATATTATACCCTGATGATGTAAGTTTCATGTATATATACATGTATATAAGTATAAATAACGATATAAATACATGGCATTGGTATAATTAATAAGGTGGGTGTGGTTAATAATAAAAGAGCTGGGCTTTCGTCTCCATACTGATAATAATAATAATAACAATAATAACAATATCAGCTATTATTAAAAGAGACGGAAATATATGCAGGGGACGAAACAACGACGGATGGGTTTGAAATTTCATAACAACAGATGGACGAATCTCTATTTTTCTCGCAATTCGATATAGAGCTGAAATATTTCTGCGATCTAAACATGGGTCGGGGGGAGGCGTGGGGGGTGGAGGAGGAGGAGGAGGGAACAACAGTCGAGAGAATTAATTGGTACGTGTGACAATCGACACGGGAAAATGATCAAAGGAGAGCCATAGAATTAGAAGACAGTTGAAACAGATTTTTATACATACATAATAACGATGCTGATGATGATAATAGTAATGATGATAGTAATGATAATAATAACTGTAGAAAAAGTGGCTAAGAAATGACTGGGAGTTCTAACGAAAAAAAAAAAAAAACAATGAAAAGATTCGTGTTAGGGATAGGTTGATAATTTATCGGAAACGAGGTAACGATATCTAAAATTTTTGGTCGATCATAAATCGTACGTAATGTGAAACACTGCACATCGACACACAATATAATAATATTATATATACCGGCTATCACATGAGTATACATATAATACATAACATCGAGTATTGAACCCACGCACACACGCACACACACACACACACGCACGCACGCAAGTATACATGGATATGTATAATATGCACAGGGGTATAATATACAGGGTGGGGACTTTTCGTGTGATCCGTGGGGTGGTTTTTTTTTTTTCTTTTTTTTTTCTCTCTTTCTTTCCATTTTTCCACGCC
Source organism: Neodiprion virginianus (assembly GCF_021901495.1). NCBI lineage: Eukaryota > Metazoa > Arthropoda > Insecta > Hymenoptera > Diprionidae > Neodiprion > Neodiprion virginianus. The sequence goes on from NC_060883.1 coordinate 1,583,068, forward strand.
GTTCCCCTGAGTACATTATTTTGTCTCTTTAATGCATTTAATTTGACGCTACGTTGGTTTTTTTTTTCTCCCTCTCCAATAAATCGCGCGTTCTTGTCAAAAGAAAATTCCGACGATCGGTGCGTTATTTTTTTTTTTTGTTCTTCTGGTCGGCAGTTGGACGAGAAAATAAAATAAATAAATAAATAAATGAATGATTGAAAAACGAATCTGGTGAAAAAATTGGCGAAAGATGGATTTAACACGCAATTCCCCATATATATATATATATATATATATAATATGTACACATATATATTATAGATTGTAAATAATGAACGAGGTATTCTCACTTTTGATAAAATTCCGATACAATGGTGAAAAAATGAATTCAACAGAATTCCAAAATTTTAATCTCTTTTGCTCGGAACAAATTCGGTTGGAGATTAGAAGCGAGAATGAGAAACGAACAAATATTGGCGTGACAAACTTGAGTTATGCGTACACACATATACATACATATGTATAATGTAAATAATCACTCAATCAATCAATCAATATATTCGGTCATACTCTTATTATAGGTATACTTGTGGAACTTTAAGAAAGTTTGAGAAACGCTATGATATAATGGTTAATATATATGTAGGTGATAGAATAGTATGATGCAGGATACGAGATAAACGTCAGAAATAAAAAGAAGAAGGTGAAGGATTTGAAAAATGGATTAATAAAGTATGTGTAATTGATAAATAAAAATATAAAATAGCAAACTAATCTTACCTTGACAAACGAACGAAATTTTCGATTTTATCGCACGTATTTATTTCGTGTCTATTCATTTTGATTTCTTTTTTTTCTCTATATTATACCCAACGGTGTAATACGATAATAACGATGATGATAATGACCATGACGATGATGATGACGATATAATATAACGTACCTAATCATAATCATAATCCTAATCCTAATCATTCCTGCGTCCCTGACGGTTTGAGTTTTTTTATTATATTATATTCTGTGTGTTTTTTTTCTCGCTTCGCGCAGTCGCTCGTCTCTCTTTGATTATTAGATTATATTTATTGCGAAAATTGGGTAAGGAAAAGAAGCAACACGCGATAAAAAAAAAAAAAAAAAAAAAGAAAGAAATTGGAATTTCTTCATTTTGCAAAATGGGCCAGCGGAGGAAGAGAGATCATTCCGAAAGAAAGAGAGAGAGAGAGAGAGAGAGAGAGAGAGAGAGAGAGGGGGGGGGGGGGCGAGAGAGAGAGACAGAGAGATTGCGATATGCGAGGGTAAGAAAAAGTATATATATACATACACATACTTGTATATGTTTTATATATAGATATGTGTAGGTAAAAAAAAAAATTGATGGAAAAAAAAGAAGAATTAATAACGTTTTGTGAGTGGTAAACCATAACTAGTACAATGTAATAATAAATATGAGACAGCGAATAATTTAGCATCGGTTTTGAAATTTTCTTTGTCAATTCTTCAACCCCTTTCCTTTCGTCAATTATCTGGGCAAGCGTATTTATCAAAAATGTTTATGAATTTCGTGAAATTTGAAAATTGACGAGGCGATGTTTTTCGTTTCTTTTTTGTTTTTTGTTTTTTCGTTTCAATTCTCCTCCTTTCGCTATTATGTATAGAGTTCAATTATATACGTTTCAAGTGCGTGAGTTTTGTTAATTTCGTGGCTAAGATAAGTGAACTGATATCGAAAGAATTGCAAAAGCGTAATTAAGATGCATAATATGCACGAATTGGGAATAATACGATGTGTAAGAATGGTATAAGAAAATAGTAGTAGTAGTAGTAGTAGTGGAAGTATAAAATAGCTTCAGTTTTATACGTCAAATGTATTTGATAAAGAGGCGGTGATTAGAAGAAGAAGAAATTTCATAATCTTGCACAAGCCAAGATAAATGCGAAAGTGATGAGTTATGAATATATATCATATCGTGTATGTGGTCGTAATGATGATAGTGATAATAATAATAATAATAACAACAATAATAATAATAATAATAAGAAGAATCACAGTGTATAAATATAAAATCGTGTACAGTCAAGGTTTTTTTTCCCTTAAAAAGAAGTTGTCACTTTGTTATCTTTCCGAATGAGAATAGAAAACGAATATGATTGGAAAATATTTCACTTTCGTTTCGGATTTGGAATTTATATTATATTGCTCTTGGATTACAAATCGATTTGTATAAAGAATTTTTTTTAAGAAAAACATAATGAAAGATGAAAAAAAGAGAATCTAGAGAATTAAGAAAAAGGTAAAGTACTGACAAGTTGGAACGTTTCCGGATGAGTTTTATTGATGCCGGTTATTGTAATCACGAATGTAAAAATAAAAAAAAAATAAGAAATGAATAATCGAAGGAAAAACTGTTTCAACTTTTTGGTATTAATGAAATATAAAGTAGAAGAAAGAAAAAAAAAAAACGGGAAGAATACAAAAATAACAAATGCGAATATGTATGTAATATTGTAACAAACGTTGTGACAATTTCTTTTCCATAGAAACGGAGAACGTCAAAGGACTCCTCGTGTTATTTGTCGTGAAAATTTCCTTCCAACAAAATATGAAAGAAAGATCCTGCGTATTTAAGGATTCGAGTTTAAAACCTTGAACCGGTACGGTCGATAGTTGTTCGTAGGGTGATGATATGGGGGTGTTACCTTTCGTTAACTAGCTTGTCAGTGAACGGGTTTCGTGGTTGTCGCTTCATAATATCACTCTCAGCCTCCTCGTAGGCTAGCGAGATTGCAGGTACCTGATATTTCACATTATACCAATATATAATATAAGCCATCAGTGTATACGAAAAAAAAAAATACCAATTTTATACCTCTCCATTAACAACAATAATAATAATAATAATAATAACAATAATAACAACGATAAAAAATAATAACGACGGTGACGTTATCTGAAAAAGAAAACGATAATAAATAAGTAAAATATTAGAGTGGTCCTTGAAACGGTCATTTCGAATTTCGACCAGCTCATCCCCCGAATTGGTTCCGAGTAATTAAAAAATAATTCCCTATTTTTTTAAAAGATTCTTGGATCATTTCTAGCCCTTAAGAGAAACCCTCGTATAGAAAATTTTATCGAAATCTGTTCGGTGGATTTAATTTTGCCCTTGAAGGGGTTACAATGAGGAAATTTACCCTCTTACGGTTTAGAGTTGAGATAAAATTTGAAAAAAAATTGGGAATTATTTTGAAATTATTTAAAGCCAATTCTTCTATGTACTTCTATAGGCGGTAGTTCATCCCATGGATGACTACCTGTACTTTTACTTTTACCGGTCAATAAATTAATAAATTAATTTGGGCAGATGAACTGGTCGAAATTCAAAAATGATTTTTTTAAGGACCAGCCTAGTATGTACGAATGTATTTTGGTTATCGATGCGGCGGTATGAAAAATAAAAAGACGGAAAAACTATGTGATCGAATGAGACGATTGTGAGGTAAAATAAACAGGGAAATTAATATTTTGCTTTAAATTTCTGTAGTTTCTTCATGAGATTCGTGACGATTGCCTTTTGTCATTTTTCCAGCGTGTGTAAAAATTGGAAAGAAATGAATCATTTGGCGCGGTTTTGTCGCGCTGGGGTTGAAAATATTCACGTATTATGTAACTACTTCGAATCTCGGAGTAAATGAATAAAACGAAACACGAACTGAATTACGGTAATAATTCAAAGATGAGGAGGCAAAAAAAGAAAACAAAAAACAAATCGAAAATTATATATACGTGTAATACATGTGTGAAAAAATGGGGGGTTCGGGTTGACAAAAGATTGGTCAATTTGATGAATAAATGCGATTCTCATGGGGCGGGAAGGCATTGCTATTTATGGTGGTGGAAAGGGGTGGGAATGGTGTGTCGATACATGGGACGTGATTAGGGTTTTGAAAGGCGCTGGGGTACGTTACAGATGTTAGTTATTACAACTGGTCTCAGGATATTCATTCAATCATTATAATAGTATCATTAATAATAATAATAACAACAACAACAACAACAAGGCGAAATGTGCTGTTGATAAACGTCAACGGCACTCCAAACTGGCACAGCAGCAAACTCGGTTATGTTTCCTGTTAAAAATTGTATTAATCGTACAGCAAGACGTGAACAATTTGACGAAATGCTGTATGGTGGAAATTTTTCAGGAGTGTTGTTACGGGATTTCGTTTACGTCGGGACCGAAAGCAGCTTTTTGTTTCCAAGAAGAAGAGAATAAAATAAAAGACAGTTCTAAATTAGGATAACCAGTGATTGAGATCGGTGAAAATTTTGAAACAAAAAGTATAAAAAACAAAATCGGTTCGCCGAAATTAAACCGTTGTTTCAGCAAGTTGTCGCTGAACGGGTTGCGTGGCTGTAGTTTCACGATGTCCATGTTCCAGGCACCTGTATTTATCTTAACCTCCTTTTGACACAACAATAATTACGTGAAATGATCGTTATACCTAAGATGTGAAAAATATTTATACAGGTTCTTCGTTTTGCGTCTCGTTTTCCTATATTCGCCAATGTAATGTATACCTATATTGTAATATCATCATACTTTCGCAAATTGTGTACGTGTGTGTATATCGTGTGAATGATTTATTTTCATTCGTCTAAATTCACGAGAGAGCAAAGTTAGTGTAAAGTTTTTACGTTTGAAAAGTAGTTTTACTTTTTACGGCAATTAGATTTAGCAATTAACCCTTTCAGTCACGCGATTCGTTTTTTTTTTTTTTCCTATTGACACAGAAGTTCAATTGTACGTTTCCTTATATTTTGCGATACGCTGAATACGAATCTGATGTCAAAAATTTAACAAACCAAAAAACAACCCCCAAGGAGGGTGGAAATGAATTTGCATTGAATTTTGTAAATCAAATGGCGATTCTGAGATCTCTGTTTGTCAACCAACGAATTCCAAGCGTTTTTAGTATACGTTTAATATCAAATTTCTCCGCTAACGAATTACATTCACGAAAATACGTTTTCTTTTTCGCATATGTTCATTTATAACAGTTATACACGATTACGGATTCCTAAATAATCCTAATCATTCCAAAGTTTAGGTATTTTTTTTTTTACCTGATAATGCAAAAAAATTCAGGATTTTGCCTGGAATATGAAGAAAACAAAAAAATGACAAAAATAAGGAAAGAAAAAAGGGTACCACTATAGTGGCTTCTGTAACCGAAAGGGTTAATTATATACGTTACGTGTATGTACTGCTAATTTGATTAAATATATACAATATACATGTGCTGTATAAAAATAGGTAATTGGGGAGCTTCGCCGAGCGTTCTATACGTCTAGATAATTTATCTACTCACACATACACAAAATATTTATATTTCAAGATTATAAATATTTCATCAACGGTAAAGCGACGGAATTTCTACTATTGGATAAGAAAAACAACAAAAAAAATGATTAAAAAAAATTAGACAAGTAATTTTGGCTTCGAATTGATTTGTTTGTTCTTTTTTCAAAAACCTTTCGTTAACGAGATTGTCGCACAACGGGTTTCGGGGCCTCCTCTTCATTATATCAGACTCCGAATGCTCGTACGCCAATGAGATTGCCGGTATCTATCAATCGTTCAATACATGTAAGCTCATTCCGAAGTTCGGTTTGCTAAAATCTATAAGGAAGAAGTAACGCTAGAGAAAAAAAAAAAAAAAACAAACTAGAAGAGGAGAAAAAAAGATCACAAGATTCAAGAAAGACCAATATTGAAAGACAAAAAATTCTGCTCTGTTCCTGTCTCCGAATATATGCTGTAGAATGAATTTTTTTGCACCTATAAAAAATTTACCTGGACACAGAATATACATATTGCTGAAAAACGGTATTTGTTTAAAAGTTGATTATATTATCAATAGCTAGCACCAATGTTTAACCATCGTTATAAAATTCTTTCTTGTATACTTGTAGTTTTTATTTTTATTTTTTAAATTCGTCAAAGTTGTATCAAGTGGGATCACCATAATCGACACATGCATGTACGAACGAGTTTACACTGTCGACTTCATTGCGACGAGGTTTCCGTTAAATATTAGTGCGTAAATGAGTTGCTGGGCGTAAAAAACTGGAAAGGGGGGGTGTGTGACATAGTAGAGTTTTTGAAAATGGTTGACTTACCATGTCGGTTCCCAAGTCGATGCAGAGGATGGTTACGGTTCCAAGGGGCAGCGGAATATCGCAGAGAATGAAGGCGAGGAAGGGTGAGATCTCGGGAATGTTCGAGGTGAGCGTGTAGGCGATTGATTTTTTCAAATTGTCGAAAATCAGCCGGCCCTCCTCGACCCCCGTGACGATCGAGGCGAAGTTGTCGTCGAGCAGAATCATGTCGGCGGCTTGCTTCGATACGTCGGAACCCGCGATGCCCATCGCGACTCCGATGTCGGCCTTCTTCAGCGCCGGAGAGTCGTTAACACCGTCGCCTGTGCGCCAGAAAAACTTTACGTGTATCAAGTTGCAGCATCACTGGGGCAAGATGGCGGCTGCCCGGGCGAACAGCTGATAGACTTGTGCGAATTTTGCCAATAACGAGGCTCGGAAGGCTGTCAGCCTCCTATTTTGTAGCAATCGGTTGGTGGAGGGCGAGGGGTTAATCAATCTCATCGATTTGATGTACACCTGACCTCAGGGTTACAAAGATTTTAGAAGATTTCATCAGATTTCACGAGTGATTAACCCCTCGGCGGTGGGTAAAATGTGCGCGGAGGGAGGAGTTTTATTTGTAAATACGGAGTCATGGTGTTGCTTTAAGCGATATTCTCACCTGTGACGGCCACAATGGCTCCCATTCGCTGACAACCCTCAACGATGATCAGCTTCTGTTGCGGCGAAGTACGTGCGAATACAATTTCTGTGTGGTATCGCAATATTTCGTCCAGGTGATCGGAGTCCAATTCCCTCAGTTCCGAACCGTGGATTACAGCCGCTTTAGCCTCCCGCGGATTAACTTCGGCTACCGGTATGTTCAAACGCTGCGCGATATCCTCGACCGTCTCGTTTCCTGGTTTGTTGGGTGAGGAGAAAAATTTTAAACTAATTTTAAATACAAAGAAATTGCGACGTGGTGGTTGAGATTTGACTAACCATGAATTCAGCACAAAGTGTGGAGGAATTTCGACGCAACGATTGCCACGTTAACAATGAGGACTATCGGGTATTCTTTCAAATCGAAGAACCAAGCGGAACTTGAAAGTACCTCGCGAACGAAGAAGCCTTCGAATGATTTCGCGAGGCTTGAAATTAATCGAAGAGACTTTGAACCGCGGTACTACACGGTTTCCGTAACCTCTGTGTCTACGCCGAGAAATCGCCTTACCTTCAGAAATAATACCAACGGATTTGGCAATGGCTTTGGCAGTGATAGGATGGTCACCAGTGACCATGATGACCTTGATACCGGCTGACCGGCACTTGGCAACAGCGTCCGGCACCGCAGCCCTGGGCGGATCGATCATGGACATGAGTCCCACAAAGCGGAGTCCCTCGACCGGGAAGTTGGGGTCATCGCAGTTGAATTTGTAACCAAGTGGAAACTTGTCAGAGGGTAGAACAAAGTCGCAGAAACCAAGAACACGCTCGCCGAGTCCACCGAGTTCGAGATACGCGTTGTTGAACGCCTCCTTCATCTCCTCGTCCAGTACCTTCTCCTTTCCGCCAATGAATATGGTGCTACATCGGTCGAGGATCCTCTCTGGCGCGCCCTTCATCACAAGGAGATGTCGGGGGTCGTTGGGATCGTCGGACTCGTGAATGGAGACCTGGTACTTGTTGGTGGAGTTGAACGGTATCTCGCAGACCTTCTTGTTGCGCTTCCTGACGCCCATCACATCGCCGAGCGCGAGTTCCATGCACTTGAGAAGCGCGGCTTCGGACGCGTCGCCGTTCACCTCCTTCTTCAGTATCGACAAGTTGTCCTGACCACCTTTGAACTCGGCACGATTACAAAGCGCCGCGATCTTGGCGAGCGCCTTGAATCCCGGGCTAGTTCTGTCGTACTGAACACCGGACTGGTCCTCGGTCGTGTCGGCCTCGATGATCTGGTTGTCGAACCACATGTGAGCCACGGTCATCCGGTTCTGCGTCAGGGTCCCGGTCTTGTCCGAGCAGATGGTCGAAGTCGATCCCAGGGTCTCGACAGCCTCGAGGTTCTTTACCAGGCAGTTCTTCGAGGCCATTCGTTTCGCCGTGAGCGTCAGGCAGACGGTAACCGTGGCCAGCAGGCCCTCGGGGACGTTAGCGACGATGATACCGATCAGGAAGATGACGGCGTCCAGCCAATGATAGCCGAGGATGAAGGCGATGACGAAGAAGGTAACCCCCAGGAATACGGCCACTCCGGTAATCAGATGAATAAAGTGATGGATCTCCTTGGCGATCGGCGTTTCTCCGGTATCGAGTCCGGACGCGAGTCCAGCTATGCGTCCCATCACCGTCTGGTCCCCGCAACAGATCACGACTCCCTTTGCCGTGCCCTCGACGGCGTTCGTTGAGAAAAATGCCAGGTTCTTCGTCTCGAGTGGATTCTCATTCGTGAACTCCGGGGACCGGGATTGGGGCTCGGACTCACCCGTCAGGGAGCTGTTGTCGACCTTGAATCCCCGTGATTCTATGATGCGGATGTCGGCCGGGATCCGGTCTCCGAACTTCACTTCGACCACGTCACCGAGCACCAGGTCCTCCGCCCGAAGCGTCAGCTTCTCACCCTCTCTAAGGACGGTCGCGAATTGGGGCACCATGTTCTTGAACGACTCCATGATCTTGCTCGACTTGCTCTCCTGGTAGTACGAGAATATTCCGGTCACTATAACCACCGCCGCAAGGACTATTCCTAGGTACAGGTTGTCGTCGTTCGGGTCCTCCACCGTCGACGCTTGGATCGAGTACGCGATGAAGCAGAGGAACGCTCCGATCCACAAAAGCAGCGCAAAACCGCCGAACAAGTTTTTGCAGAATTTCACCCATTCCGGCGTCTGCTTCGGCGGCGTCAATGCGTTCGGTCCATCTCTTTCCAGGTTCTCCTTCGCCTTCGCGTGGCTGAGGCCCTGATCGCGATTAAAAAAAAACCATGTTTAACCTTTCCCCGTATTATCTACTTCACGAAACAATTTCCAACAAGAAACAAAAATATTCTTAGAGACGTTTTTTATTTTTGCTATTGTCAAAGTCGGTATCTTTTTTCCTTTCTTTTTTGAATAATTTGAGAAGAAGGGTTTATTTTCGAAACAGGTTACGTTCAAAGTACAGAAATAATATTTAGGATTCTTTTTTTTTTTATATAAATGTTGTATGACATGTGTATTTTTCCATAATCTCGATCATTGACGCTTCCAGACATTTTCCGTGTACACAGTTAAAAATAATTCTATACTTGTGGTATGGTGAAAAATTAGGTTAGTCGGTGTTAGGAATTATTGATAGACGACGCTAGAATGTTAATTTTCGACAGCTTACCTGCCGAAATTTTCTAGAGAATTTTCTACGTTCAAGACGTATACTCACGTTTTCGGGGTGCGTGCTAAATCTCTGGTATAATTCCTCCGGTGTGATTTTATGAAAATCAATGTCCAACTCTTGTTTCAGATCATCCAAATTGTCCCCCTTCCGCTTTGGGTTCTTCCGCCGCGACTGTTGATTGTTAAAAAAAAAAGAAAGAACCACAAGTTCGTTTTTAGATCATTGCGCTCATTCGACCCACCTTGTAGATCGTTTTACGTCATTCTACGTCAGTCTGTGTCGATCGTTAACGATAAGTCCGTATGACCGTGATACACGTTTCCGTCTATTACTTGACATCAGTTTATTTCGAACCGTTAGCAGAATCGTTTTTCTTGTTTTTTCCTTTTGTCATTCACGCGTCAAACATTTTTCACGTTTGTCGAAGCAGTGCAGCTGATTTTCTCACGACTGAATTACCGATTTATTCCGTCCGTTTCGTTTCAGTCGAATTATTTCGAATAATTTCTTAGATTCATTTTTTAAATAATTCAACAAAAAGAAAAAAACGAAACAGATTAAAACTGTGTGATAAATTTATTTACAAAATGGTATCGGTAATAATAATTATCTTAGTAATAACAATGATGCGGAATATTTAAGCAACAATCGCCGTGAAAAATAAAAAAATATAGAAATTGTGCCCATATAGAGAGGGAAACATAAATTCGGACAAAAAGAAAGAGTGGCAACGATATCGATCAATTATTTACATTGAATCAAAGAATAATTGGTGTAAGAAAGGAAGAAATTGTTAATTTTATCGTAGCTGTGCAGTGACCGTGGGTTTTGTCATTAGAAAATTGACAAAAAATTTATCACGAGTTATTATTAGAGGATTACGAAGGCTTATGGTACAGGTAAAAAGACGTGAAGGTTGAGAGAGTCGAGGTTGAGGATCGGGAATTTGTTTTTAGCGTGCTGAGCGTGTAGAGTGAAAAGTGTGATTTGTGAACCCATAATTCGAAGATCATTTCACAGGAAATGAACGAAGATCTTGTGACTAGCGACACCAATCAATCCTAGAGAAACCCATTCGCACACAAGTTAACGTTGACCATCGCCGTAGAGAAAAAAAAAATTTCTTTGTCTAATTTTTCACTTTTGATTGAGAATGGAATTGGAAATGGCTGATTTCCTTTCAGATCAATTTTACCGACACAGATAAAAGCATCGTTCTGCGTCAGAGAATTTTTTCAAAGAAAAAAAGTTCGCCAGTAAGCCTTGGAGGTCGGACGAGTTAGTAATTTGTGCTCAGAGACCGGCCACCACATCGAGTAACAAAGTACAACACCAAACAGACGCATCAGTGCGGAATGTTGACCAAAAAAAGCTCAGAGTTAGATTATTGAGAAAGATAGAGAGAAAGGATGTTGCGAAAATTTGAACAGATTACCCAGAATACACCAGTTGCTGTTAGAGCGCCATCTCGGATAAGACGTAACTAGGATTGTCACTTTTGAGTCTTCACGAGCATTGATTTAAAAGCATGACTTGAGGTGTTACAGGACATGTATTGCCAATCCAAAGTGAGTCTAGGGTTCGTTTTGAATAATAATAATGCCAAAAAGTTGTTGATAAATCGTTGAAACAAAACTTTGTATGACAAATCTCTAGTGAAATTTTTTATTTATTTAAAAAAATATTATATAATTATATAAAAAAACTTCATAGGTATTCAGAAAAATCAATGAATTCATTTTATTCATTTTATATGAGATAAAAAAAAAATTCACTAGAAATTTGTCACACAAATTTTGTCTAAGCAGTTTATTAAAAACTTTTTGACTTTATTATTATTAAAAAAGAATTTTACCATCAATTCGGATGCGATTTTTTCAGATTTTTATCTCATCGCCAAGTGTTCAATATTCTCAACGAGATTCACTTTTGGTTGTGAATGTACGTCCAATAACACTTTCAGGATGGAAGACGATATTGCTGGGATACAAAAGCTGTGACATTGTCAAATTCAACCTCTCGAAATATTTAATTTCTCACGACAATCCAAGCCACGCCACGAGTATCGGCGAAAAAACTGGCGCCACTTTTGTATACAAGCAGCGTAGAAAGTTGTAGAAATTTTTTTGTGCCGTAGTCCCAAAGACAGAAAAAACAGTTGAAAAAAGGAAAAATAATATAAAAACGGATTTCCAATCGCGGCTGGAATTCGTTTTTCCGCCACGAAATAATATACCTTGTACATTCCGTCAGCGGTTTTGTTGTCGTCCCGAACATTTGGCAGAGTGGCGACTCTGTAAGAGTCTGAACGGCCATGCTGGAAAATAAATGGTAGGAAAAAAATAATAACGATGATAATGACGACGATGATGAGGGGTAGTATTTTGAAAATTTTGACGATGACGAGGGGTAGTATTTCGAAAATACGCGGCTGAAAGCTAGCAGCCAGAATCATCGGCGAAACGTTTTAACGTTCATTCGAACAAGGTAGCGAAGTGCGAAAATGAAAATTTCGTGAAACACCTCGAACCCCCGATACTTTTACAAAATTATGGGGATAAAACTAGACTGCATTTTTCTATTTCCAAAAACTTTGACACGTTTGGATGCTAACTCTGACCGCTAGCTTTAGCTTCATTTTAAAAATTATGACGATAATGGAGGGTAGTATTTTGAAAATATATCAGAGCGAAGCCGAAGACGAGGCGATTTCCAGTTTGAATCTTGCCCTCCGCATGGAAAAATAACGAACGAACCTCATCGGTGGGAAAATTCGTGCCTAATAAGAGCAGTCAGCTCTGGTACGAGTTGGTGACTGCGTAACGCGAGGGTCTTGTTATTAAAATTAAAAGAATGCAGGGACTAATTAGCATCGTTTGTATCTGTCAGGTAGTAATATATAGGCATGTAGCCAGCTAGCGGTGAAACAGTTGCCACTTAAACCGCCAACCACCACTACTACTGTTAATGATAATAATAATATTGTGGGTGTCTACGAAAATCTGGAGTTTTGGGTCGTTCGATGACACGTCGACGAAGCGTTAATATTGCGAATTCATTAACTTTCCACGGTATTTTTAGTTTTTATACATACTGTAATTTTTGAAAAATTGACGTTACTCGCTCTTCGATTCGCGATGTTTTTTTTTTGGTAGCTTTTTATTTAATAAACTACTTTTTTGGTAACAGATGCCGAGTTTTTTGGCTCCACATGGTGTCTGGAATATTTTCAAGTCTAAAAAAAAAATTTAATACATTGATTTGTTTATTGCAAAACTGGGACATGTAAACAAATGGTCGAAGTTCGTGCTTTTCCATGAGAAAAAAGGATTTTGGTTCCGCCATTTTGAATTTACAAATTTTGAGTTCAGATTCGTAACCGGCGACCCCAAAAAGCCCATGTACGGAAAATTTCAAGTGTATCGCATGCATGTAAAAATGTACGCATGATAGGGTTGATCAGATAAAACCAGATGAACATAATGAAAAAAAGAACCAAGTAAAGTGAATGAATGTTTTTTTTTTTACTTGTCGTTTAAGTATATCAAGTCAGCAAAGCTGCATTAATTTTCAAAAAAAAAAAATATATATATATACAGCTACGTAATAAAAAAAAAAACTAATTAGTAACAAAAGAACACTGAATTACTCTGCTTGTGGTTTTTTTGATTATGCTAATTTTTTTGTTGGATCATTTCAACAGACGCAACGAAGAGTCAGATTTGTATAATTTATTTTGCAACACTCTAATCTATTTTCCGCGGTGTTATTCGTCCGTGCGGATTCTTGAACAAGCCGATCATACAACTAGTCAAGTCATGCTGAAAACTTTTGTAACAACGACCTAACAACGGCGTTACAGAAGAGAAGAGAACAAAACGTAGCAACAGCAGCAGCAGCAGCAGCAGCTAACGGCCGGAGCACGAGAGTTGATTATAACTTGGTGTAATTTAAAATGAAACTCTTCGTGAATGGCGATTTCCTGCAATTTAAAAAACGTATACGTATACACGCTTGCTTGCTTGCAACAAACGCTGACACAATAGTACTACAAGAAGTACTACTATGTATACATTCTGCGAATAAAGTATAATAACGTATAAGGTATATAATTGTCGTGCGAGGCGTGTGGGAGAAAAATGGGATCGGTGGTTTAGATTTTCGGTTTACGCGAGATTATTAGGATGGATTATTTTTCAACTTTGGTGTTGGTTTTGTTTTTCTTTCAAGGTGCTACTCGACAATTTTATGACAAAATACTGAAAAAATATTTAGAGGTCGCTACAAATTCAAAATCTGCCGTTCCAACAGATTCACGAATGAATATCGAATATCGATCGAATACCGAGTTGTTGAACAACATTGGACAGAGAACGCAAAACACGGATCATATTCGCGGAAATGTTGGTCAGGGTTAAGCGAGCGTCGAATTGGCGCGGAACGTCCCATACGTAGGGAATGACGTAATTCGCCATCCGACGAACCCTGCCGGCAACGTCACTAATTAACTTCGTCGTCGACTGTCTGAACGGCTGAACGGAGTCTTAAGTAGTTCTGCAGAGATCTACTTTTGTAAGATCCTGCAGTATTTCAACGATTTTTCATCGTATTTTTGGTCCAAGTTTTCGGCAATTTTTTTTTTTTTTATTTACAATCCCCAATCTTGAAGCGGAATTGAATTCAATGTCAGAACGATTCTGGCATAGTTGAACTTTCAAGATGTCAATGTCGATGTTTTAAGAAGGATTCCGATTCAAGAATCCGATGTCAGAATTTCGAAATTCAAAACAGCGGATCCGATATGGCGGATTCAAAATACAAAAATTGATACGATTCGCTCGTATTATATACGCCGTTTTGAATTTCGGAAGTTTCTATATCCAGTTTCAAAGAATTTTACCCAGAGAAAAAATGTACGCTTCAAAGGGTTAATCCGTTCCATCGCAATTAATTAGATGAACAAATTTCCTCGAGCTTATTGTCAGAGAACAAGATATTGGAATTGATCCCCTATAAATACGTGAAGGAAAAAAATAGTTATTTCACGTTTCAAAAAATCTCCGTACAAGTTGTCGAATGATATAGAAAACCAGTAAAGCAACGTACCCTGGCGCTTCTACGTAACATAATACCACGAGCGCGACACACTTTAGGATTTCTCTTGTATAGTCACGATCTCATGAGATTTAATTAATTAATTGAATTTAACACCGGTTCGTCGACGCCGCTGCTGATCCTACAGCCGACAATCGAACGAATCAAGTTCAAAGACTTCAGGGAATTGGAATGATAATCACTTTTTCCCTCCTTATGCTTATCATCATTATTATCATTCGCAATCGTCCGACTTCGTTGTTTTTTTCCTCACAGTATTTTACAATTTGAAGTATAAATTTTGTGCAATAAAAAAAAAAAAAAAAAAAAAAAGGAGACAGAGGGAGAAAATTCCGGACCGGCTAATTGATTGACATTGTTTTTTTTTTTCATTCTATTTCTAATTATTGTACGTATTTAATATACGTTACGTATAATGCATATATACATATACACGTACGTATGTATTATAGGTGTACGTTATGTACGACCTCATGCAGCTGTTACGTCGTTATATTGCACTTGATTTGTTCAGGCTGTCGCTGCGGTTATTGCGCAAGATCATTTATACATACGTATATACGTCTATTACATGTGTGATACCTATAGGTATGTAAATACGTATGTAATTCAAGTATACAGTGTTTCCAAAGTGGTTGAATCTATTTCAACAGCCTTGTATTTTTCATCTAACAACCATCGTTAATCGTCATTTTTATTATACTTGAGAAATGAAAAAAAAAAATCTTTCCAAAGAATCATTCCAATTTAGACAGGTACTTGATTTTCTAAATAAGGTACGGTTTTTTGCCGTCGTTCGCCAATTATCATATACTATACATTAGGCCGTTTAAAAAAAAAAAAAAAGAAAACATTCAAACCTCACGAGTCACCTTTTAGAATTTTAATAAGTTTAAAAGGATAAAAAAATAAGTTTTCGAAGGTTACGTAAGAGGGGGAAAAATATGAGGTGAGTATTTTTTATCGACTCGAATAATACTAAACTTATTTGTTTACCCGTGGATGTTATTATTATTAAACCGTCATTGTATTCCTAGGATGTAATGTTGACTTTGAATTTTTAAACTCCGTGGAAACGGAAGGGAGAGACAGAGAGAGAGAGAGAGAGAGAGAGAGAGGGAGGGTGAGGGGGAGGGAAGAGGGTGACAACAGCGGGTACCGTCGTAGTATTGATTTTGGCCGAGTTCAGCCGAGCTCTGCAGTCAGCACGTTTCAGGTACGCAGATATAACCTACCCTCAGGTATCCCACCCACCCTGTGTCGTTGTACCTACAACCAGAGTACGGTGGCTGTTGTTGGTTCGCTTGGATATAAATAACACGGCTTGCAACGCCGTAGGCGAAGCTAAAAATCCAAGAAAACGGAACAAAAATCACCAAGGATTGATTATTTGTCATCTTGGTGTTAGAAAAGAACAACGAACACAAAATCAAAAATACAAAAAACCAAATAAAATATATATAATATTATATATACAGCAAGAGTTTTCGTTGAAACGAAACTCTGAGTAACGGGATTATTGTTATTATTGTATTGTTAGCCGTTGATTTTGGTGATGATTTTAATTTTAAGACCACTCGGTGTCAAGAATCAAACGATTTACAAATTTCCCCTCCGTCCCAAGGAAAGAGTCGACGAAATAATCTGATTCACGACGAATACTAATTTTAGAAAACAAAGAAAACAAATAAAATGCAGTGAAAGAAAAATTTATTTTTTGTATCCAAGAGACTTTTCGACGATCCAAATTTATCGTTCTTTAATTTTCTTTTTTTTTTTTACCACCACACGTCTTCCGGCATGTCCCTATTATACCGATTTACTAGGCGCCCTCCCACCACCCCCAGGCCTCCACGTGCCGTGCGAACCGCCCCCGGAAGTTGGATACCCGTGTATTTAATTAGCCGATAGTGCTGTGCGTTACGTCCCGAGTTTACGTGCGGTGAATAAGGTTGTATAAAACTCGGGATCTCGGGAAATACGATAGGTATAAACGAGACGATAAATATATCAATTAGGAAAATTTATCGTAGAAGCAAGTGAGCGACGGTGGAAAATGTTTGAAGAGTTAGAAGTTTTGTCATGGGCAAGGGAGCAAAGAGTTTCTAACTATCTAATTTTATTGTAATACGATGTTGTTTTGGTTTTTACAAAAATACAGTTTTTATTTACTTTATTTATTTATTCGATTCGATCGTGTCTAAATTTTGCGTTACAGCTACTATACCAGTAAAATTGAATGGCTATCCTTTTGACTAACCTTCGTTGATTCACGGTGTTTCGTCATTTATTGTAACCAACTAGCTCGGCTTTTATTGTAAGTAACAAAACACCCTGAATAAAAAAAAAGGCAAGTCAAAAGGATAAACATTCAATTTTGCTGTCAGCAGCTGTAACGCAAAAAACTAGATCTGGTCGAATAAAAATAAACATGGTTCTATAATGAGGCTAGATAGGTGTTTAAAAATTACTAAGCACCTTTCTTGTTACAAAATTTTGATAACCTGTCTTGGGGGTGCAAAAAATTTGGCGGGGGTGCGGTTGGATGGCGGGTATACGTATAGGTTGTCGGGTCGATGGGCCAGTCCTCTTTGGCTCTCTCTCTCTCTCTCTCTCTCTGGTTGTGTATGTACGTATATAACGGGGAGGCGCAGACGCGGAGAACGAACGAACGAACGAACGAAACCACGAGGAAGATCAATACGAATCCAGGCCATGAACCGTCGTGCATTGTACCATTTACCCACACCCGATCGGACAGCCTAGATGTATAATGTTATGCCTGCGAAATACGGATAGATTCGAGTATCTAAACCAAACAGAGGTTGATTTTCGAATATGGATACACCGTTGAAAACGTACCGAGGAAAACGCTTGAATCGGCGTCGTACTCTTGGTTTCATGCAAGAGTTTACGTGTAATAAGGTAGCCGTTGGAGAAAAACTTTCTCGAAATTGTGACGAGAGAAAATCGTTCATTTTGCAAACGTTTTTCTTTTTTTAACGGGAAACCTCTTCGCGGGTGGAAAAATCGAGGAAGAGGGTGCGGGGAAAAAAACGAGGGAAGGAAAAACCGACAACTTGGCTTCCCTTACCTGGGATTTAGACGTTCGGGGGAAAAAAAATAGACGATGTCAACGCGTCGTCGAGTCGACGACCCTACCGATCGACGAGGATTACGCGTCGCTGAACAGAACAAGACGATACCTAGACGAAAACTAGACTCGATTTATTTGCTCGAATATCGGGTAAACGGACATTCGAATTATATTGTTACTTCGCTAAGGATATTGTGTAGTTCACTTTTCACGTCTGACGGTAAAATTCGAGAAAAAAGCAAGGGAGCAAAAAAAAAAAAAAAAACAAATATATCAACACTCGAACGATGATTAGTAGAGCTGAGTGATCTGTCGATTAATCGACCATTTCGGTTAGTCGTATTTTCAATTGATCGAAGTTGCCGATTAATGATCGAGAGACCGTGGATCAATCGATTAATTGATAAACCGATCAATCGAATAATCGCACAGCGCTAATAATTAGAGGTAAAGTAGTTTCGTCGTCGTAACGCGTGTATGTCGTATTTTTCCTATTTTTCCTACCTACAGTACCAAGAGACGATAAGCTCGTGCCTGTTACCGATACCGTAAACATAATGGTTACTACTACTATTCGTACGTTTATCACGTACCGTAACTACTTAACGTTATATCGGGAACGTGAGTGTAATATGTTGAACTCTGCACGAGAGGTTAGAATCGAGGGTAGGCAAGGGTTAGGTTAGAGTTTGCGAAGTTGGGTACAAGGGTGGCGGGAAGGCGAGGGTAGCAAGTTCTGCATATTAATTTATCGCGCAAGTTGTCGGGTCAGGTTGAGTTAGGGTTATTCAGGTCTGTCACGAGTTCAACGACTAAAATCTGGTCGTTGTCTCTGCGTGAAACATAACCTTGCCTAACTTAATCTAACCTAAGGCATTGCGTTAATTAACAACCGCGAGGCTTGATAAAAACTTTGGTAAAAACCCTTACGTTGTTATTATTAACGATATTTTATTTTAATTGTCGTTAGCGATTTCGATTTCATGTTTTTCTCTTTCAAAAATTAACTAGGGTAATAATTTTTTCATCGATGTACCGTTTATAAAAACGCGCGAAGGCGTGCCTACGTCGAATTAGAGCAGAGGTTCGTTAACGATACGAGTCGATAATGACGCCTGCATGGTCATTGCTCGCATTTTGTAATTATCACTATTTTATTAATTATAACCCAATGCGTAATATTCTATCGCGCGTGCGCGTGTGTGTAGTAATAATAACAATAATAACAATAATACCTTAGGCGAACAAAGAAAACGAGGAAAAGAAAAAATTAAGGAGCTAATCGTTCTTTGGTTCGTTTGAATCCCTTTTTCAAATTGACGGAAGCCTCGAAACCCAAGAGAATGACGAATAATAGATAGGCGACCGTGTTTCAACCTCAGAGAACGGCTGGCTTACGGAGCCCCTCTAGTTCTAATCGCTTCCGGAGCCTAGGTGTGGGTGTACTATACATTACATAATTCGAGATCGCAGGCTAAAGTTTTAGTAACGTTAACGCGACGAAACCTGAGGTTAAAAATAATCGTTAGCGGACAATTTAAAAATGACTTTCGACGAGCTGACTTTTCAATAGTAAATCAAATTTTGAACATGTCTAAGGATGCCAAGTAGCGATTTTTCTTAAACACTTGTCGTTACGGTAACGTTACTGACTTCATTTTAGAAGTTTACTAATATTTATTCGTTCGAGTTCGTTCCAAGTGTCGTAAAATCTCGTTGATGTATTAATAAGTTTAAAGATAATAATAATCACGGTACCAGATGATGTAACGAGATTTGTTTTCTTTTTTTTCTCATTTGATTTGGACGAGTTTTTATTTACAAAGAGATATGTTTTTATGCGTCATTAGTTCAGATGATTTCAAATGCATAACTGATATACTATCAACGAGACACGGATTGTACACTTTGGACGGAGAGAGGGAGATATAAGGAGAAATAGAGGCTCAACAGAAGCCTTGCAAAAGTCGGGGAGAAGAAGAGGATGGGAAAATCGCTGGGGTATCTTAAGGGTGGTATTTGAGCCGTTCGTGTACCTATGCCAGGACTCGATGCGATAAATCGTTTATTACCGCGTTGTATCGAATGTGAAAATTACTACAAAGATAAAAGTGTAACACACACACACCTAAATGGGGTTCAAGTTATCCATCGCGCAACGAATTTCCGACGAACTGAACTTTCCTGGATATTGCATTTTTTTCGACTTTTGTACACCGTGGTTAGTTTGAAACTGGAACGTTCCGTAGGCAGGGAATATATTTCGAAAATTAACGAACGTTCCAACGGTGTAGATTAGAATTAATTGTACAATTTGGATAAACTTTCGAATCTACACGAAAGTTTTGGGCATATTGTGAGTGGGAAAGTTGTGTGGCGAACAAAAAAAAGTCGGCGGGGAAAATTTCCTCGATTCGAGATATCGCAACGCGATTGGTTTGAGGGGCGGAAGTTTGGGGGTGGTGGTGGTAAAGTGAAATCATATTGATCGGCTTCTCTGTAAGTCTGTAATACGGTCCACACGATGATTGGCGAATTCGGATTGTGGGTAAAACCGGACACGGAGGTAACGGAGAAGGAGAAAAGTGATTCCAAAGAGGGAGAGAAGGAGAGTGAGGAAGAGTAGAGTTGAAAATAAAGTTGCAACAAAAAGAAAAGACTCGATTTTTGCTGCTAATGTTTCCATTATTACGCTTCTATTCCTGGCGCTAAATCCATCGCTATGCGGGGTAGCAGAAAAAAGAAAAAGGCGGGAGAATCAAATTGTTCCATGAATTTATAAGGAGGTCTTTTCCACCGATCGATGCGCGCCCTCTGACCTAACCTAACCTAACCTATCGCAACTCGACTCCCATGGCGCCATCTGGTCTGCGTCTCTTTCTCCAATTTAGAGAGGGGGAAACTTCCTCTTCGTCTATCTATCCTCTTCCCCTTCGCCGCCATCCAAAGTTTCTACAGTCATTTTTCGAAGCGCATTGAAGAAGCGAAAATTTGCAAGACGAGAAAAAAAAAGGCTACTTTTGAACCATGCAAAAGTGATCAAGGGTAAGATCAAGAATTAGATGAAATGTGTGAATTTTCGAACGGAAATTGTCCCTGAACAGAAATTGAGAATGTGGGAACGTAGGGCTGAATAAAGAGGGGAAAGAAGCGAAAACTTGACTCGAGCGCAAAAGCCTCAGATAATAATTATGTCTCTTTGCGCGCGCATCCGACTCTTCAAATTGTTTACCATTTTCTACATGATGTAGCTTCTGATTCGTCAATTTACACGAGGCGTGAGAAAAAAGGAAGAAAAAAAACAGTCTTTCTGTTTCTCTATTCAAAGAACTACGTGCTATTCATATTTTCTATCAAACTTTATACTATGATTGTATAAAAAGGGAATAAAAAATACGATTTTCAATTATTATTCGTCTTCTTTTGCAATTCGACTTAAAAAATTGTTCAACCCTAGATCGTTATTTTCAACCGTTTCTTTTACCTTCAGAACCGATCGTTTTTAGAAAACCGTTCATTACTTCCTTTACCTCTACTTTTACATGGGTTACCGCATTTCTTATTTTCTCGAAAATTGATCACGGAACGTTTCGATTGTCGTTATAAATGGAGACGGTGTTCGAGGCACGGCCTACGTCTACATAATCCATCCTATCGAGGTTTTGCGTTAAAAGGATCGACCTTTTCAATCGACGCTACGTCCTTGGCGCAAACCGCGTTTTACGTATGTATAATACGTACGTACGTAGGTGTAGGTACGCATATATACGTACGTACATATATACATGCGGAGAGAAGCAAGTTTGCGCAGTCGCCGGAAGTAGTTACTATCCGGCTAAAACCGACCGTATAGATCCGCGAACCTCTCTCGATCTGATGCTGAACAGGCCGCAGAGGCAGAGCCAAAAGCAAAGTACATTTATCGGGGCAATTTTTTTTTTTTCGTTGCTTAGGACCAAAAATGACTGAAATTTTAATTAAAAATTTTATAAATCGTTAGATATAGAATTTTTTGTCATGTCTGCCAAGGGTTGGGCGTATCGTTATTATTATCATTATGATTATTTCGTACGATGTGTTTACCTATCTACGTCCGATAATATTGCATACTTTGGTAACCACCCGGTTACACGCGATGTAAAATATCTAGATAGCCGCGCAGACGCAACATAGCGAAAAGAATAAACGCCATATATACCTATATGCAAAGGGGGGTAAGGGTATATTGGGTAAGAGTTGTACCTACACGTATAGAAGGTAAGGTTCAACGAGCTGAGAGGAGGGTTTAAGAAATGAATTCTTCTTCAAATGTCGAAGATTAATTATAAATGATTTAAGATGTGATTCATTTAGAATCCCAAAAAAAAAAAACGAAAAGAAAAAAGTAGAATGCGCGTAAACTAACCGACAAAGATGGAACAATTTAACTTGAGATTGAACCCGAGATGGTGGAAACGATTTTATCGCCAATATTCACCGTGGTTGTAATTTTAGCCTGTTTTCCTCGACTATCTACGGATTTTGGGAGCGTTTCAGAAACGGGGAAGCATTTTTTCTTTTTCAAGGTTTGAAGTATATCTTTTGTGCGTCGCCGCCGTTCCGGCGCCAGGTGACGTTGAGTCTGATCGACCGGTGTAAACTCGGTTTGCGGACGACGGTGCTGCCGCTGTTCCGGATGCGGTGGCGTCGGGAACAACTCGGAAGGTACTCGCGCATGCAGAGGTGTAAACGAAGGAAGGAACTGATGTTGAGGGGAGAATTTTTTTTTTGACGAAATAAAGAAACGAGGAGATAACGGACCAGTAACGCGATGACCTAATTTACAGGATACTATAAAACAAGGGTGTCGAAAACAGAGATATTCGGATTGAATTTTAATTCCGTTTCGTTTCATGGCGGACACTTAAGGCACTGTATCTATGTATCAAAATGGGCCCCCTTAAGGGAAGAATAACGTTAGATCAATCAATTTTAACGAAGCATTTTTCTGGTTTTTTGTTGCCTAAAAATACGTTTCAAGCGTTATCGAAATTTTTCTTTTTCTTTTGAAAACCGTTTGATTGTGCAAGATGGCCCATTTTGCGCGTCTCACCCTTAAACATGTGTGTGTGTACGACTAGGTGCTTGTAACGATGGCGATAGTGGGGCGTGGTGAGCAGGAGGAGAAGGAGAGGAGAAATAGGATCGAAGAGAAGGTCACGTTTAGTCGGTTGAATTTAGAGGAGGTGCCGGCACGCACCGATTAACCCTTTCAGTCACAGCAGCCACCCCAGTGGGACCCTTTTTTTTTATGCCATGCAAAATTCCGATTTTTTTTTCTTTGCATTCACAGGTAACCGAATTTCGTGACTGAAAGCGTTAATTATCTGGGGCTTACGTGAGGAAGGTTGGAGGAAGAATCTGATTCGATTTTCGCTCGTAGTCGATTTCGTTTCGATCGTTTTTTCTTCCAAGTTTTCAACGTATCTGCGGTGAATTTTCATTGAATCTTTTTTTTTTCTTTGTATCATCGAATCCCTTTTTTTCTAAACAAAGTTCTTTTTTTTTTTTTTTTTTGTTCTCCTTTGCGGCAATCTTTTATTCCATTTGTGCACTACTAATTAATTTATAAGCCTACGGAAAGCTTTCGTATTTCAAGCTTCTGTGCAAGTGGACAATAGACATAATAATAATCACTCCGTGTATGCGTGGACCTCGGATTTTTGTTTCTTTTAAGACGAAGCAGATGTAAAAAAGAAACGAAACAAAACGAAAAGCTATCAAGGATCAGATCAGAGGAGAGACGGAAGCGAGGTAAAGAAAAGAGGAAATTGGTGTTCCTCTTTCTCAAAGCCACCGCCTCGCCTCCTCCTCCTCTTCCTCCTCACCCTTCACCATCTCCTTTTCTTCTTCCTCCTCGTCCGCCCGGAAACTTCACCCCCTCCGTCAAAAAAAAAAAATTCTTCCCAAATTCGATCACCATTATCGTTTTTGTCTATAATATTTTGCCACCGTATAGTTTATTTTATCAAGTTTTCTCGACTGAACCGCGAGTACATACAAGGGGATAGCCGTTAACGTGTTTGAGGAATGGTATTTAAAGGGACTTTCCGAAGGAAAATGTGATTGGCAGGGGAATCTTCGTGGATAATTTTCCGTTCCCGCTGTCTAACCGCTGCGCATATACAAAATATCGTCGTTAAATCGTCTAATGTATTATTATTATTATTACTTTTTCTTCTTCTTTAGGAAAAAAAATCAATGAAAAAAAATCGAATTTTTTACAACTATCGTCTGCATTTGAGAACGCGCGTGTATTAAATTTAGAAGAATAATAACAACAACAACGAGCAAACGGTCAAGAGCGTCGTTAAAAGTCTGTAGTTTAATTAATTCCGTCGTCGGTAAGAACGATCCCCTGAGATATCGATCGTGGATCGTGATTTAGCTGCTCTCCTTCCTCTTTCTCTCTTAGCACAAATACCTTATCACCCATGGCTGCGGCGACGGTGTTTCGATGTAGGAGTAGCGTGCAGCGCGGCTTCGGGAGCACCAAAGACTGACTAACCGTCGCTCCTCCGCCAGCAGCTTACGCCGCCCCCGCCGCCCCCACCGCCACCGCCGACGGCAGCATCGACCCGCGCGACGCCTCCGCTGCCTCCCCCCCACCCCCCAACGCCATCACCGTCGCTCTTCCTCAACCGCCCGGCTACCGTGCACCGCGGGTTGCCGCTTATCCCCCCCGGCGCCCCCCGCGCCCCACGCCCCAACCCCCAGCCCCCTCCAAGGCCCTAGATACGCGCGCCCCACCCCGACGAAGCGCGCAAGCTCAACAGCGCGTATCTACGCGGCACGGTGTACGTGTGCTTGTGCTTCGTCCTCTTCTTCCTTTTGTTTTCTTCTTCTTCTTCTTCTTCTTCTTCGCTTTCATCATCGTCATCTTCTTCTTATTCATCTTCATCTTCTTCTTCTTCTTCTTCTTCTTCTTCTTCTTCTTCTTCTTCTTCTTCTTCTTCTTCTTCGTTATCTTCCGTCTTTTCGCACACGTTCTCCGGCAAGCTTGCGACGCCCCGTTCAAGTTATCGTTCGTCTACCCTCGGTTTGCCCTGCACCGGTATTTCCTGTAAGATGGATGCTGCACTCTTCTTCTTCTTTTTACGGTTTTTCGCGCGGTCTCTTTTTTTTCCATTTCTTTTTTCGAACCACGTTTTTCTACGCGGATTATTTTTATTCCGACGTTGATCGGCGGGTCTCGGGGGTCCTACCGATGGGTACCATACAAGATGGCCGCTGACCACGGGTGACAAGGATTTTAGATCTCGATTTAGAATTCTTATTCATCAGATTTTAGATCTCGGTTGCTTTTTTTTTCTTTTCTTACTACGAGCTTTTTTTCGTTTGAAGTACTAAATCTGGTACTGTACGTAGCGATCGAATTCGACGTCCAGCGGGAATCAATACAAATTCCTTCGAGATTGTTAAATCGGTGCAATATTCGGGAATAGAGAAGGGCTTTGACACGCCTTTGGTGTATTTTGAAAATCAAAATTTAAAGGGTTCAAAATTTGAGATATATAGAAGGATGTTGAAGTTAGTACTTAACGTTATTACTTACACTGCTGGAAAAATTTAACCTAACTAACATGCATCGCAGTCTAGTTGACGTGCATTGGAAATCGAAGACTTCGCCGTATACGCGATTTCTGATAGAAACTACGCCCGATAGAAGTTGTGAAAAAAATAAAAAACCAGAAAATAGTTGAACAATAAAGTAAATATATCAGAGAACTGCAACTCAACACCTCGTTCCAAGGCTGGACAACTCCTAAGACACGAGTCACAAACCGACGCGACGTGTCGTATGATCCATATTACGTTATATCTACTTACTCCAATTGCGTTTCGAATTTTTGAAAATTAATAAGCAGAAGAAAAAAACGAAAAAAAATCCACTCCCCGTAGATTTCGATTATCAAGAATTCAAGTTCGCGCTTGAATTTGGAAAAATAATATCAGGTATCAAGCGTGTTGAAATTTAATTACCGAAAAAAAAAGAAAAGGATATATGTAGAAATACACCGAATATAATATTTTTTAAGCAATGCATCGTAAATGTTGTGTGAAATATAGACATCTGAGGAATGCGTCAATTTGATGTATATTTTGGTTAATAACAACAACAACAACAACAACAATAATTATTATTATTATTGTTGCTGCTGTTGTTGTTGTTATTATTACTTTAGAGGATTGAACCATAGTTTTAGTTTCCCGGTATTCCGGGAGCTTTCGCGGATATGTTTCGCACTTTAGGGAGTCTAAGGCATCGTCACTTATGCCCCGATTAAGATTCATCCCGCGCTGAGTGCAGACGTGCGAAGCGAAGGACCACAACCACCGTCGTCGTCGTCGTCGTTACTCCATCGAAGTCAGGAACACGCGACGCTAACGCAAACGCAAAGGCGAGTGTGTCCGTCACGTTAATGCAAATTTAAATCGAGGCGTGTAAACTAGCCGCAGAGTTTAGCCACTCGGGTTTATAGACCGTGCCTTGTTATTATTATTCCTAGGAAAATTGTTAATTTCTCTTTTTTCTTTCACGGAAAAAAATTAGACAAGTTGAATATCATTCGAGATACGATTTCTCAATTTTCTCAACACTTTTTTTTATCGTCTCGAGTAAAGCGAAATTTCCCGAGAATTCTCCACCAGAGACCCTTATTTGGAGCTAGAATTTGTTTTCTCAAACTTCCGAGCGATTTGTTCATTTCTTTAGTCAGTAAAGAAAGAAAAAAAAACCAAGATTCTTCAGGCTCTACCTGACGATGAATTTTAAATTCAAAATACAGTTGAAATTGTCGATAAATGAGGTACCTAAATTTTTTTTTAAAATTTATTTTACATAACAAACGTGTCGAGTATGATAATAAAAAATTGTTCTCCTCGAGAATAGAAGGAGACACGAATAATTTTTGGTTATCTGGATAGAAAATATTCAAAATTCACGTAGAAATGCTGAATATTTTCGTTCCCTTTCCCATATTACTTTTCGCACCGAGTTGCCAACCTCCGCAGTCTAGACTCCGCGGAAAACCGAGGACGGCGGAATCGGGGGAGTAGGTATAAGGTAAATAGGCCTGTACTATACACGGTGTACAACGTTATGTACACCCAGAGGTGGAGCAGACATATATATCTGTAGGTGATCCTGTATAACAGACTGTGCGTATATGTATACCATAGAACGGGAACTCGACACTACTGGGAAATCGATAAATAGTTTTAACGTTCCGAATCCGTGCGACCATGATGCGTATAATTTTGTAACAAGGAAGGGGCTCGGTAATTTTTAAATACCTATCTAGCCTCATTATGAAACTATATTTATTTTTACTCGATGATGTCTAGTTTTTGCGTTACAGCTATTAGCAGTAAAATTTAATGTTTATCGTTTCGACTTGTCTTTTTTTTTGATTCAGGGTGTTTTGTTACTTACAACAGATACCAGGTAGTTGGTTACAATGAACGACGAAACACCGTGAATTTTAGATAATGAAAACTGTATTTTTGGAAGAACTAAAAAACATCGTATTACAGTAAAACTATTCGTATCTAATGCGTTATAACGATAATTCTATTATACTAAATCTCGCTCCTAACATAATAATTCAAAAGTTTTCACATTACACAGAGTAAATAAATTTCTGTTGATAGGTGTAATACGTTTGAAAATTTCCTTTTCAATCATCGTACGTTTAGTTGTAGTTTCTCTTCGCGAAACCGAATTATCCCAGTTTTCGTATCGTGATATTTTTTGGCAACTACCTGTTCTTCTTTTTTTTTGTTGATTTCTATTCCTCTTCCTTATAACAGCATCAACATCGCATTTTCAGGCCAAGCCAAGCCCCGAGTTATGCAACTGTTGGTCTTGGGCCAATATTTCCTTCACGGCTCTCTTAAAGTTGTCTATAAAATTGTTATTAATTCCTTTTTTAAAATCCTCATAGAGTTTTATTTCCGACAAGTTTTTTGTCGTTCTTATACAGTTATCCGTATATATACACATAAATATATATACATATATATATATATATGTATATATGTAAACACAGTATCCGTTATCTCTGATCTCCGAGTCGCTTTTGTGCTCATTGTGTGCTGAGGGATGACCGAAAAGAGACAAGGTAAATCTATATACGTCAAGTGGTATAATAATATACCTTATACGAGAACCGGCGTTACGATGATGAAATACTGGATCCAACTGGTTATCTCACGCCTCACCAAATCCCCCCGGCGTTATATTGTATTTGTACAATTCGATTTTTTTTTTTTTTTTATCCCCTTATCTCTCACAGTACACATATTATCATCGACGTCCGTAAGACGGTATAAAAGAAAAAAAAATGTTGTTCTGCGATCCCTGAACAAATACACCTGGCTGCTGTTTCTTATTTACACCTTAGTAATAAATAAGTCAAAAGTAATATCAAAAGTCTTCACATGACGCGACATAATTTCATGTATCCTACTTCTGACGCGATTTTACCCTTCGAATGACGTGAACATTTTGCCAAATCGGCCGAATTCTCGTCTGCTCAATCATTTTGGACGGCATTGGCATGACTGGCCTTGACCCTTTGAATATCAATTTTTATATTTTTAGTCAGCCATATTTGATCCAGCATCTTCAATTTTGAAATCCTGACGTCGAATTCGTTTTCAGCAACGCCGAAAACTCCTGAGTATAAATTTTGAATAACCGATGCTAAAGAGGTGTCTCATATACGAGACACTGTGCCATAAAGGGTTTTATACAGTCCATCGATGCAGCGATCTTGTAA
Organism: Neodiprion virginianus; assembly: GCF_021901495.1. Classification (NCBI taxonomy): domain Eukaryota; kingdom Metazoa; phylum Arthropoda; class Insecta; order Hymenoptera; family Diprionidae; genus Neodiprion; species Neodiprion virginianus. The sequence goes on from NC_060883.1 coordinate 1,611,599, forward strand.
ACTTTGGTAGGCATCGCTTATCCTCGTCCAACGGACAATTATTACACCTAGATGCAGTCCGAATACGCAGACAGAGATCGTGGCGATAGGTACCTATAGTCAAGAAAGGCGGGTTCATCGGACGAAATTGCAGACAGCGAGTCGCCCGGATTCTCCGGTTCTATCCGGACAAGGAACACTAGTCTGAGCCTCACCTCCGCGAAATCCACGATGACTAATCAGCGAATGAACGCACTGTGCGGTATGAATGAGCGGGTGGAGCGCGATCACCGAACGAATGAATGGTCAGACCGGAAGGAACCTGAACGTGCCCACGGCAGGTAACTTCGTCGAGTTTTACCCGGCACCCAATACTCGACAGGATTCGAGCTTGCCGCTGACGACGCCCCGCAACTGCAGTTGTGGTTTAATTTCTGGAAGTAGGGAAGTGAAGGGGATCCCTTAAATCCGGGAACTGATGGAATAAGGATGAATTACAGGCTTTGAACCGGGTGGAGTTTGATCTTTTTGACGAATTTTCAATTTTAATGCAAAACCAGTCGGGCCCTGATCGGGAAGCTAGAATAAATCCCGATAATTTTCTTTGCCGAACAAAACTAAGGCTGTGGTACATAATTTTTTGAACTTCAATTTATCGTTATCGCCAGGGGTCAAAGTTGAAAGTTTTGAACGTGAGACTAAGAATTATGGCTGTAAATATTGTACGCGATGTACGACGTAGCAGGTTTCAGTAATTGTGAGCTCGACACGCACGCGATTTCGTTTAATAACGTAGATCTCAATGTCAATCTCGCTCAAGTGTCGACTAATAGATTGCTGTTATAATACAGCTTTGTAGGTCGGTGAGAAACGCTTATATTTCATCGTGATCGTGATTTCCAGGCGATAGCGCATTCTTCGGGGAAACCCGGTTTAAGCCCGATCGGGGCCTGATCGGGACTCCCTAATAGGAGAATTCCTATCGAATCCCCAGCCGCTGCCAACCTTTTACCGAAGAAACGCATTCTTCGGGGAAACCCGGTTTAAACCCGATCGGGGCCTGATCGGGACTTCTTAACACGGGAAGCCCTGGCTAATTCCAATCAAATCCTTTACTGCTTCCGACCTTCTGCCGGCTGCTCGGTACCAACTCTAAGGCGGATTTCGGCTGGGGCGCGTGTCGCTGCGACTGACCGTGACTACCATGATACTCGTGAATAGTTCCCATACCAAGTCCGTATACGTATGCAATATATAATATTATAACGCATGTATACACACACACAGTGAGCGGAGGAAGAGCCATATTACGTTCAATCTACCCTGCACCGGCAGGCTCTCTTCTTCCTTCTATCTCTGTCTCTTCGTCACTCTGTATACCTACGCTGACGACGCTGCTGCTCAGCTTGCAGCTCTATTGCTCTGAGCTTGTATCAAGCTTTGAGTTGGCAAAAAGGACGGAGAGAGAGAGAGAATGAGAGAGAGACTGACTGGAGCAGTGAGTCACGTAACAATAGGCACGGCTCTCTGCACGCGGAATCTTTTAACCACTACGGCGTGGCAGAGACCGTCTATTCCCGACCGACTGGACCAACAACGCGATCTCCGATTCTGCGGATGTTACTTAACTTGTACGCGCAGTGATAAAAAGAGTCTGTCAATTTCAGTCATTTTCACAGTTTTGGAGCTGTTCGTTTGTATCTTCATTTTTGTTGTGAATTTGGGGAGAAATAATTGATCGAACAATGAAAATACCGAAAAATATTTCGCAGTCAGAGAGCGAAAGATAGGAATTAACATGCATCAACTTTATCGCAATCAGGTGTTGTACGTGAAACACAACGAATAACGAGACGTAATAAAAATCACGAATGGATCACGCGGTCAGAGGCACGAACCAGAAGATATAAAACGTTCGTACAAATATCATACATATACGCAGAAGCACACGGAGAACGAGATAAGTGCTGGTTTCGACAGTGGAAAATTACACAACCGGTATACCGGATGATCGGCATGTATTTCGAAAATTTTTGCACGCAAGTCACGATTGCACTTATCGGCAAAACTTCAGCGTCTGTTAAATTGATGGTTTGGTAAAAATGTTCGCATAATTGCCCGTGCGTAAAAAAAAGCCTACTGTGAAACTTTTCAACACTTGGTTCAAGTAGGTGCCATTTGACAAAAGTTTCACCAGCAAAGGATGAACTCGGGAAAATTATTGAGGAAAATTCTCAGCCTCATTGTCCAACCTCTCTGGCTTTGGTAGTGGCTGCACATCGAGCTTTTGCCTGGTAAGCTCGCGCTGCTGCAAAAGTCAGACCAACGTACGCCACCAATGTACCTGAACACAGAGTTGCACCTCGCCTCGTGCCTCGAGAGTTGCGAAGACAAAGTGGAATTTAATCTTTGGTTGGGTAACGGCGACGGTTACAACGCTGTGTAAGGAACGCGTCGGTATCTCTGCATTTCTATTATTAGAATAGACAACGTTGTAGACGCGTAATTCGCGTCGTCGTCACCTTTCTGCACACGTCGATTGTACGGCACGTCACGAAGAGGAGCCTTCAATAATACTTCCATGGAGGTACCGCGGCACTTTACAAAACCCGGGACGAAATTCCGGCGTATCCTTCGCCAAAGTCGACCGTCAGGTCTATTGATTTCTGCACAGGTATGTACGTGGTACACTCTCTCGTGGAAACTGGCGGTAAACGACACCGACGAAAATAAGAGGGTCGATCTTCGCCTCTGCCTTTCGTTTTGCAGACGATCGAATCCTGCGGTGGTGAAATTGCTTGGTATTCCCTCGATCCATAAGCAACGTAAAAATTACGAGCTCCTGACACGCGTGATCAATGATCTGGTTCCAACCGCTTGGTATCTTCAAACGCGTACTTCCTGGAGTGAGGATGGACAACTTTAACAATCAACGACTGGTGTTGGCTATGGTACGAAACGGTGAAGTCCTGTCGCAGGAGGAAACCAACGGAATAGCGAATACTGAGAATATAAGATAGAAAATGACCCTTTCCGATATTTCTTATCATCGATACATGATCAATGAGAAAGGATCCCGGAAAATCCTGATGGAATTCGGCTCCCGGTTGAATTGGATGGATTTTCAGTATGTGGTACAGCACATGTCCTCCCGATCGAAAGTTCTCATCGGCACAAGTCCCAAAAATCGCGTAATCCATAGATGTCAAAAAATCCATCCGCCCGCCTTCCGAAGTCTGGATCTCGGAAACTATGGATTTTTCGGACTTGTTTCCATGAGAACTTTTCTTCGGGAGTATATGTACTATAACATACTGAGAACCCAGCCAATTTCCATAAGGATTCCACGGAATCCTTCGTACGGGAAATCCTCTGGAATTCCTCTTAACCCGTAGAAAAATTACAAATAGATGCAGCCAGCACCCGCAGAGAAAACAATAATCGTCCAGAAGTAGAACCTGAATTGATGGCTCCCATGCAGCAGGGGGTGATAAAAGCGGCGCCCCTTCATCTCGCTTGTTCAGCACTACTTCGGCACTGCTTCACTGGGATTGATGACGATTTATCGTTTGATTGGGAGTCAATTCCGTGCCACGGTGGCAGTTTGCTCCGTTCGAGGGAACGGTTTGTTTTTTGTCTGGTCACTGATTGACGAACAATCGATCGGTAGGGATTTGGTAAATTTTTTTTTCCGCCTCCGCCTCCTTGCAGAGTTGTTTTTATCACTCTCCATTACCGCAAAACACGAGGAATCCGTAAAAGGATTCGAACGATTGTTTCAGCTTGCAGCCGGAAAAAGTTCCGAGTCAAGGGTGGAATTTGAAAATATCAGTTTTATTCCCTTGTTGACTTCGTAACTTTTGTTGCTTACGAGTTCCAATTTTTCGACAAGTTTACACTGTTTTGCGCCAATTTTCTTCCGGGAATAAATTCGGCCTGGGTGTAACTTGTTTTTTTTTTGTTTTTCACCAAACCCTCTGAAGGGAGGGAAAATTCGACGGTTCTCTACCGCGCGTTTGCCATTTTATCGATCTTCCTCTCTCTATCTCTCTCTCTCTCTCCCTCTATCTATCTCTATCTTTCTCTCTGTGCGGATGCCATTACGTTGGGTTACAGTGCTTATATGCTACATTCGGGGAGAATTACCGGAAATACTGATGCTACATTAATGTGTAATTATATGTCTCAATGTGATTAATTAACCATTGCCGAATGTTGACAGCGTGAGAAATAAGAAAATAAGTTAACGCTGTAAATGAATCTTCGGCGACTCCCTTTAACAGAATTTAATTCTTGTTCCATTCAGACCACAACCTAGGACAACATGGAATTGAAAAATTGTTTGAAATTGGATTTGGACAATGGTGAATTGCATATTTCTGTGCAACAAATTGATGATTGAAAGGGTGGAAAAACTCCGCCAAAATGATCCCCAGACCCATGAAATGGCTTGAACAATTTGACACTGGGTGTGGACCCTGTTCCCATTCATATCTCTCAAAGTTAACAAGTCCCCTCGAGATGCAATAACCGAAGTGTACAACTATCTGCCGGGGCATTAGAAGAGAGAATTCCCTGACGAGAGGGGGAAGAAGGCTCGAAGGTCGTCCTACGAATTGGTGGCGAAGAGGTTTAAGGGGGCGTTTCAGTCATATTATTTTTAGGAGTTTTTCTTTTTTTAAAGAAAATGAAAATTACTCCGAGTGTTTTCATTTCCTTCCAAAAAAAAAAAAAAAAAGATAGAAACTCTTAAAATTATGTACGAATTTAAGACCGTCCAAGCTGTGCACCCCCTCTTAAATGAC